>NC_063193.1:2565677-2870895 GCF_017589495.1 Alosa alosa | reverse complement strand
AATATCCTCATGTTGAAATAACTGGTGGTGGGAAACTTAATATCCTCATGTGGAAATAACTGGTGGGAAACTGCATATCCTCATGTGGAAATAACTGGTGGGAAACTGCATATCCTCATGTGGAAATAACTGGTGGGAAACTGGGAAACTTAATATCCTCATGTGGAAATAACTGGTGGGAAACTGCATATCCTCATGTGGAAATAACTGGTGGGAAACTGGGAAACTTAATATCCTCATGTTGAAATAACTGGTGGGAAACTGGGAAACTTAATATCCTCATGTGGAAATAACTGATGGAAACTGGGAAACTGCATATCCTCATGTGGAAATAACTGGTGGGAAACTGGGAACTTAATATCCTCATGTGGAAATAACTGGTGGGAAACTGGGAAACTTAATATCCTCATGTGGAAATAACTGGTAGGAAACTGCATATCCTCATGTGGAAATAACTGGTGGGAAACTGGGAAACTGCATATCCTCATGTTGAAATAACTGGTGGGAAACTGGGAAACTTAATATCCTCATGTTGAAATAACTGGTGGGAAACTGGGAAACTTAATATCCTCATGTGGAAATCACTGGTGGGAAACTGCATATCCTCACATGGAAATAACTGGTAGGAAACTGCATATCCTCACGTGGAAATAACTGGTAGGAAACTGCATATCCTCATGTGGAAATAACTGGTGGGAAACTGGGAAACTGCATATCCTCATGTGGAAATAACTGGTAGGAAACTAAATATCCTCACGTGGAAATAACTGGTGGGAAACTGGGAAAATAAATATCCTCACTTGGAAATAACTGGTGGGAAACTGGGAAACTTAATATCCTCATGTGGAAATAACTGGTGGGAAAATTAATATCCTCATGTGGAAATAACTGGTGGGAAAATTAATATCCTCATGTTGAAACAACTGGTGGAAAACTGGGAAACTTAATATCCTCATGTGGAAATAACTGGTGGAAAACTTAATATCCTCATGTTGAAATAACTGGTGAAAAACTGGGAAACTTAATATCCTCATGTAGAAATAACTGGTGGGAAACTGCATATCCTCATGTGGAAATAACTGGTGGGAAACTGGGAAACTTATTATCGTCATTTGGAAATAACTGGTGGGAAATTGCATATCCTCATGTGGAAATAACTGGTGGGAAACTGGGAAACTTAATATCCTCATGTGGAAATAACTGGTAGTAAACTGCATATCCTCATGTGGAAATAACTGGTGGGAAACTGGGAAACTGCATATCCTCATGTGGAAATAACTGGTAGGAAACTGCATATCCTCATGTTGAAATAACTGGTGGGAAACTGGGAAACTTAATATCCTCATGTGGAAATAACTGGTAGGAAACTGCATATCCTCATGTGGAAATAACTGGTGGGAAACTGGGAAACTTAATATCCTCATGTTGAAATAACTGGTGAGAAACTGCATATCCTCATGTGGAAATAACTGGTGGGAAACTGGGAAACTTAATATCCTCATGTTGAAATAACTGGTGGGAAACTGGGAAACTTAATATCCTCATGTTGAAATAACTGGTGGGAAACTTAATATCCTCATGTTGAAATAACTGGTGGAAAACTGGGAAACTTAATATCCTCATGTGGAAATAACTGGTAGGAAACTGCATATCCTCATGTGGAAATAACTGGTGGGAAACTGGGAAACTTAATATCCTCATGTGGAAATAACTGGTGGGAAACTGGGAAATAACATGTTGAAATGGTGGGAAACTGGGAAACTTAATATCCTCATGTTGAAATAACTGGTGGGAAACTGGGAAACTTAATATCCTCATGTTGAAATAACTGGTGGGAAACTGGGAAACTTAATATCCTCATGTTGAAATAACTGGTGGGAAACTTAATATCCTCATGTTGAAATAACTGGTGGAAAAATTGGGAAACTTAATATCCTCATGTGGAAATAACTGGTAGGAAACTGCATATCCTCATGTGGAAATAACTGGTGGGAAACTGGGAAACTGCATATCCTCATGTTGAAATAACTGGTGGGAAACTTAATATCCTCATGTTGAAATAACTGGTGGGAAACTGGGAAACTTAATATCCTCATGTTGAAATAACTGGTGGGAAACTGGGAAACTGCATATCCTCATGTGGAAATAACTGGTGGGAAACTGGGAAACTAAATATCCTCATGTTGAAATAACTGGTAGGAAACTGCATATCCTCATGTGGAAATAACTGGTAGGAAACTGCATATCCTCATGTTGGAAATAACTGGTGGGAAACTGGGGAAAATGAATTATCCTGGGAAACTGGGAAATAATCCTGGTGGAAAAACTGGGGAAACTTAATATCCTCATGTGGAAATCACTGGTGGGAAACTTAATATCCTCATGTTGAAATAACTGGTGGGAAACTGGGAAACTGCATATCCTCATGTTGAAATAACTGGTGGGAAACTTAATATCCTCATGTTGAAATAACTGGTGGGAAACTGGGAAACTTAATATCCTCATGTTGAAATAACTGGTGGGAAACTTAATATCCTCATGTTGAAATAACTGGTGGGAAACTGCATATCCTCATGTTGAAATAACTGGTGGGAAACTGCATATCCTCATATTGAAATAACTGATGGGAAACTGGGAAACTTAATATCCTCATGTGGAAATAACTGGTGGGAAACTGCATATCCTCATGTGGAAATAACTGGTGGGAAACTGGGAAACTTAATATCCTCATGTGGAAATAACTGGTGGAAATAACATGTGGAAATAACTGGGGAAACTGGGAAACTTAATATCCTCATGTTGAAATAACTGGTGGGAAACTGGGAAACTTAATATCCTCATGTTGAAATAACTGGTGGGAAACTGGGAAACTAAATATCCTCATGTTGAAATAACTGGTGGGAAACTGGGAAACTTAATATCCTCATGTTGAAATAACTGGTGGGAAACTTAATATCCTCAAAATAACTGGTGGAAACTTAATATCCTCATGTGGAAATAACTGGTAGGAAACTGCATATCCTCATGTGGAAATAACTGGTGGGAAACTGGGAAACTGCATATCCTCATGTTGAAATAACTGGTGGGAAACTTAATATCCTCATGTTGAAATAACTGGTGGGAAACTGGGAAACTTAATATCCTCATGTTGAAATAACTGGTGGGAAACTGGGAAACTGCATATCCTCACGTGGAAATAACTGGTGGGAAACTGGGAAACTAAATATCCTCATGTTGAAATAACTGGTAGGAAACTGCATATCCTCATGTGGAAATAACTGGTAGGAAACTGCATATCCTCATGTTGAAATAACTGGTAGGAAACTGCATATTCTCATGTGGAAATAACTGGTGGGAAACTGGGAAAATGATTATCCTCACGTGGAAATAACTGGTGGGAAACTGGGAAACTTAATATCCTCATGTGGAAATCACTGGTGGGAAACTTAATATCCTCATGTTGAAATAACTGGTGGGAAACTGGGAAACTGCATATCCTCATGTTGAAATAACTGGTGGGAAACTTAATATCCTCATGTTGAAATAACTGGTGGGAAACTGGGAAACTTAATATCCTCATGTTGAAATAACTGGTGGGAAACTTAATATCCTCATGTTGAAATAACTGGTGGGAAACTGGGAAACTTAATATCCTCATGTTGGAAATAACTGGTGGGAAACTGCATATCCTCATGTTGAAATAACTGGTGGGAAACTGCATATCCTCATGTGGAAATAACTGGTGGGAAACTGGGAAACTTAATATCCTCATGTGGAAATAACTGGTAGGAAACTGCATATCCTCATGTGGAAATAACTGGTGGGAAACTGGGAAACTTAATATCCTCATGTGGAAATAACTGGTGGGAAACTGCATATCCTCATGTGGAAATAACTGGTGGGAAACTGGGAAACTGCATATCCTGCAACTGGCTGCTGGACTTCCTGTTGCAGAGACCACAAGCAGTAATGTCAGGGGACAACACTTCAAGCACTCTGACCCTGAGCAGGGGGGCCCCTCAAGGGTGTGTGCTCAGCCCCCCTGCTCTTCACACTGCTAACACATGACTGTACAACCACTCACAGCTCCAACCATCTGGGGTGAAGTTTGCGGACTGACACAACACTGGTGGGCCTCATCACTAAGGGGGCGATGAGGCTCACTACAGAGAAGAAGTAGACCTGCTGGCTAAATGGTTACCAAAAGACAACAACCTCCTGCTAAATGTCAGCAAGACCAAGGAGATTGTTGTCAACTTTCAGAGAGGCCACAAACAACTGCCACCACTGTCCATCGACGGAGATGCTGTGGAGAGTGAGCAGCACAAAATTTCTGGGGGGTGCACATCAGCGACGACCTCTCCTGGACCACCAACACAGCATCACTGGCGAAGAAAGCCCAGCAGCGCCTCTACTTCTTAAAGCAAATTGAAGAAGGCAAGTGCCACGCCTCCTGTCATGACTACATTCTACAGAGGGACCATCGAGAGCATCGTCTCCAGCAGCATCACAGTGTGGGGCGAAGCTGCACAGATCAGAACAGGAAGACCCTCCAGCACTGTTAACACAGCTAAGAGGATCATTGGAGCACCACTCCCCTCCCTACAGGACATTTACACCACCCGCCTCACCCATAAAGCACTAATGATTGTCAAGGATACAACCCACCCTGCACACAAACTGTTCAGCCTCCTGCCCCTCTGGAAGCGGTACAGGAGCCTCCTCCCCGCACCACCAGACTGGCAAGTAGCTTCATCCACCAAGCAATCGGGATGCTGAACACTCTACCCACTCTCCCATCACTGACAGCCCCCCCCCACCAGCCAGCCAGGAACCTAGGAAACTAGGATCCTGTCTACCCTAACCCTCTCCCCCAACACCGCCCTGTGGAACTGCACTGTGTGGGCAAGCCCTAACGTGTTGCTGCTTCACATCAAGCCTGATATACTTGAAATTACTGCATACTGCATATCAATGTAATTATACAGGTCACACAAGCACAAGTTTAAACTTCATGTAACTGTTAAGACTATATAAATATACAACACAACTACCTCTATTATTTTTATATATATGTCCTATATTTCTATTTTGATACATACATGTTCTATATTTTAGTCTTGCACTTTAATTTAATGTTTATTGTCTATGGCTATGTCTATAGTATGTCTATGTCTGTATTTAAAGCATGTCTATGTCTGCATGGGAAAGTAAGAAACGAAATTTCAATTCTTTGTATGACCAGTGCATGTAAAGAAATTGACAATAAAAGCCGACTTGACTTGACTTGACTTGACTTGACTATCCTCATGTTGAAATAACTGGTGGGAAACTGGGAAACTTAATATCCTCATGTTGAAATAACTGGTGGGAAACTGGGAAACTTAATATCCTCATGTTGAAATAAATGGTGGGAAACTTAATATCCTCATGTTGAAATAACTGGTGGGAAACTGGGAAACTTAATATCCTCATGTTGAAATAACTGGTGGGAAACTGGGAAACTGCATATCCTCATGCGGAAATAACTGGTGGGAAACTGGGAAACTTAATATCCTCATGTTGAAATAACTGGTGGGAAACTGCATATCCTAATGTGGAAATAACTGGTGGGAAACTTGGAAACTTAATATCCTCGTGTGGAATTAACTGGTAGGAAACTGCATATCCTCATGTGGAAATAACTGGTGGGAAACTGGGAAACTGCATATCCTCATGTGGAAATAACTGGTAGGAAACTGCATATCCTCATGTGGAAATAACTGGTGGGAAACTGGGAAACTTAACATTATTATCTTATTATAACTGCTAGCAAACATTAGAGCCATTCCAACTGTCAGTTATCGTCAATTATCTACTTAAATAATTTAACCATTTAAATTATCCACCTATTTAACCGTTCAATCAATCCAACTATATTAAACCTCATCTACCTAGCAACCAATATAGTTTGTTTTTACTCTGTATGATATTTTACATCATATTTTTTGCATTTTCATGCACTGTATTTCCTTCAGGAAATGCTTTTCTAGTTTTAAACTTAACCTTCCTCTGATTTTAATCACCTCAGTTATCAATCAAAGCAAACAGGGAAAAGAAATGGCAACACAATCATGAAAAACACTCAAATAAATAAATGTGCAGATAAGTCTGAATTAAAAGCAGCACTGGTTGAAGCCTGGAAATATTGTAAACAAAGTAACGTTAGCTTAATTTGCTAGTGTATCATAGTCTGGTTAGACTGTTCAGTTTTGTGTGTTTAAGTTTCAAATGAATACTTTTTCTCCTTGGGACAGGCCCGTTTGAGTCTTGGAAAATACTTTTCCATTTGCATCGGGATTGAGTTGATTAGAACTTAGCAGTCAATTTGAATGCAAAAGTTTTAAACAAATTTGTGCAGCCTGCTAATGATGCTAACCGGATTTAATAGCAATTTAGCCAGTCATCTTGGACGATTAATGTTTGGATTACATGTTGTGCATGCTGAGGAGGGATGCGCCTGTTGAGAGGGAGAGAGAGAGAGTGTACGGGGAAGGAGAGTCTGTGATGAGGTAGGCCTACTTCTATCGCCTACTCTGGTAGAGTTTGACATACTACAATGCAAGATATATTTAGCCTATTTATTTATGGACAACGTAAGGCAGGAGGTGTGTGTTGCTTTTAATTATGAATGTTCTATATCGAACGTATTTTTTATTGATATCGATTACATGTCTATTGCGATACATATCGCTATCGTTTTATCGCCCAGCCCTATCTCAATAACAATTTTAACAATTTTAACCTTTCGTGCACATAGTCTATTGACATTGATTGATACACTGCCCTCTGGTGGACAGAACATATAGAACTTAAGTTTGATACCAATATCGGTCTTACTGGAGACATTTAATGGTTAAAATATTATTAATACATATTCGAATATATTCGAATTTTAATATTAATAAACAAACAAACTTCGAATATGATTTTTGGGCCAAAGTCAAAGCCCTAGTGCATAGTAAAGGTAAGGTAATGGCGGCCTTGCATTGTACGATTTTGGTCTGTTTTCACAGTCGGCGACTAAATTTACAAAGTCGGACAGAAATCATGGGAGTTGTACTGGAATCGCGCCGCGCTCCCGTCAATTAGATCGTTAAGTGTATGGTATCTTAGCGGTTTTAAGTCAGTCGGAGTCAGTCCTTTTCTAGTTTTGCCGTTACAACAATATCTAGTTCTAGTTTTGCCGTTACAACAATATCAAACATGTTTAACATGTTTGATATTATCGCAAGTCTTTCTAGTCGTAGCTCATGCAAATAGTGACATGAACTATAAAAACCAATAGTACCTCTCTCCAACACCAAACAGGAAGGGGCAAAGTAGGCGACAGCTGTAGCCTATATGATCATTTGTTATTCTTATAATATTTGTCATTTCTAATACATATTTAGTCGGCTCTTCCGCGTGACAACTCTATATCGGTTAGGGATGTCACGCATGAAACAATGCTGCAGAAACACGAAAATACGACTTTGAGTTTAGTAGGCTATCATTTCAGTTCCTGTTTATCTATTGCACGATGGGTAATAATTTAAAGGAATCTAGTTGCAGTCTTGTAAATAGTGACCCTGCAAGATCCATAGTCATTGCAAAATCATAGTCTGTGACTTAAAACTCTACTACACTGTAAAAAATGACACAGTAGGAATGCATGAAAAAAATGAGGCAACTTATTATACACGTGAAAATATCTAGGAAAAATATAACCCTATTATTTTTAAGAATATAGACTTTAACAAATCATGGAAATTTACTTAAATTATTCATGTATACAAAAAAGAATGTGTAAAATATCTCAATGCAATTAAGCATATTCAAAATAAATCAAGGAAATTTCCCTGATTTTTTCTGGTTAATTTCGCATGATAAAATCACGTGCAATATAGTTGCCTCACTTATTTTGAGCAGTTATGCATGTTTTAAATAAATCTATTACCATACATTTTAAAGGATGTGGTGTATATACACAATTAGAGAATCAGTATGTTATTTAACAGCATTTATTCAGTGTAAATTAAACCTGACGTTGAGAAAAAAAATAACAATAGCTTGGGCATTTAAAAATATTCAGATGACTGACAGAGCTATAACAAACATATCATCTTCATCAACATCTACACAAAATCCTCCAACTCTCCGCAAAAAAACAGTATGGTGTCTGGCCGCTCAGCCAAACTGAGTAATCCCGGACAAAGGGGCCTTGGTCAGACAGGTAACCAAGGACCCAATGGTGACTATGAATGAGATCCAGAGTTCCTTTGAGAAGATGAGAGAAGTGTAAAGAAGGACAAACATCAGTTCAAAATTGTTTTTACACAACAATTCTACTACCAAATTTAGTTTTTTTCTTGTCACGCTGCAGGCAGGTTGTGTGAGAGGCTATATGTGCACAATAATGCTTCTACTTTGTTTTTTCACATTACACTGTAAAAAATAATAAGTAATGGTTACTTGAAAAAAGGGTGGAAACTCGTTGCCTTAAATAAGTTAAGTAAACAAAACTTTTCTCTTCCAAGTTATGTTTACTTGATGTCTACAAGTAATGCTTACTTAGAAGAAGTTATCCTTACTTAAGACTTTAAAGTTCTGGTTACTTACTTCCAACTAGTAAAGTTTACTTCATGCCCTCAAGTAAAGCTTACTTGAAACAAAGTTGTATTTACTACTGTTAAATGAGTTACCCTTACTTTAAGTTGTAAAGGGTACTTTTAGTTGGATAGTAAAGTTTACTTGCAGAATATACACAAATAGTTGGCACTATTAGATTAGATAACTTTATTGTCATTTTGCAGAGTACAAGTACAAAGACAACAAAATGCAGTTTGCATCTAACTAGAAGTGCAAAAAAAGCAGAAAAATGCAATCTGATATACAAAGACAGGTGGTGCATAGACAGGATAAGAAATATGCGGTGTAAACAGTAGTATACAGTTGGTTTACAGAAGGTGGTTTAGAGTAATATAAATTAGGTATATAAATATGTGCAGTGTATTAGCAGAATAAATATGGATATTCGGTATGAACCATATAGACATATATGTACAGTATACAGCTATGTGCAGTGTGGTAACAGTACTGTAGTGCAGAAACAGTAACATTATAACAGTAGTAAGAATACGTGTATGTGCAGGATGAATAGTATGAAGAGCAGTAGAAAATGCCAGGTATAAGTGTAATTACAGTATGTACATTTGTAAATAAATAGAACACTATGGGTGGAATAGGGTAGTGCAATTGTCCTTGAGGGGTTGGGTGTCCCCGTCCAAGGTTTCCATGGTCATGGTGGACACCTCAACAGGCACAGGCAAGGAGGCATTGGGCGGGGGCTTAGTTGGTTGGTTGTCACCGGGATGCAGAGCTAGAGTTCAGTAGGGTGACAGCTGCAGGGAAGAAGTTTCCTCTGAACCTGCTGGTTCGGGTGCAGAGAGACCTGTAACGCCTCCCAGAGGGGAGTGGGGTGAACAGTCTGTGGTTGAGGTGAGAACAGTCTCTGATGATACTGCGGCGCCTTACGCCAAGCATCACTTGCCCTGGATGGCCTTGATGGAGGGGAGTGAGGAACCGGTGATCGTTGGCCAGTTTTCACCACCTTCTGCAGTTTTTTCGGTCGTATTCTGGTGTAACCTCCATGTTTCAATCAGTAGTGTTTGAGCAACTGACCTCTGACTTCACATCCAAACAAGCACAACTTACATGTCCAGTTCATTGCTCTGCATTTTCAGTTTTCCAACTGCAAAAAGAAAACGAGGGCAACATTATTATCAATATGCATCTATTGGCCATGTTTAACAGCTGATTAAGTTTATCACATTAAATGTTAATTTAAATTATTTCTCCAGAGACCTAATTAATACTGTTAAGCTAAAAATATTATGATTTGGCAACTTAATTTTCTCTATTGCTTCAGGCCTAGTACATTTATCACAATAGAATTTAAAATGTCAATCATACGTTGGAATTATATGGATGCCATTTTGCACCTCAATAACGGCACATTCGTTCAAATTCCACACACTGCAACCTAAGTCCTCTTGCTAAATCACAACGAAAGATTTTAGATAAAAGACCATGGCTTTCTCAGTCAGTAAGGTTATGAGTCCAATTATCCTAATTGTTTTATCAATACAGTAGGAATATCGACGTAAACCATACACAGTTTAATCTTTACACTTTTGAATCAACTTAGCATGCTAGCAAGCGTTTCTCATGAGAAATGGCTAACGTTAGAACTAAACTTCATTAAGAGAGCTCATGAAGACAACTGCTATTGGCAAATTTATACAGCCTAGTTCTAGACCCCAGGCACCACCACTTCCTCATAACCCGATAACATAAAAAAATATCAAAGGGCTTGAATACCTAGAATATTTGTTTTCTGCTCTGCATGGTCTGAGGCAGTGTTAACAAAGATCTTTGGTGTTAACTCGTATAGAAGCTAGCTGCTATCAGTTAGCTGCAAACTGTTAGCAGCTAGCGCATATATCGGCCACTTAGCAAGTTGAACTTAACATTACCCCAGCTGTTAATGAACCCGAATGTACAGTTTTGCACAAATGCTGTTAGTTCAACCTATACTGTAAACATTTGACACATTAATACATACTGTAAACTTACCGGACAGAGCAAGTCACTGGTGAAGCTGCGTTACACTCCCATCCCAAAAGTCAGCACCACCGTAACACTGCCGACCGTTGGCTGTGGAATCCAGAATGCTCCCTCTGCTAACTGTAATGGCGTGTGCACTGCGTGAGTCCAGTTTACTCAGGTCTGAGTTGTGAAGCTTACTCGTGTATCTCAAGTTTTAGACCCCATTGTTGCAAGTTCGGCACATTACTAATGTTACTCTAGTAAGAACACTAGGTCAGCCTATAGTAAGTAAAGTATACTTGTGTTACTGCAGTAAGATGTAGTGTCATTTTTTACAGTGTACAAAACAAAACATACCCATGCATTTCAACAATGTGGCTGACAAGGATATGATGCCGTCTTGTGCAGTGTGTCAAGGTGCTCAATCTCTTATACTCCTCCATTGTTTCCTCTCCCCCTGAACTCTTCTCCAGAACCTCCTGGACCATCTATGGGTAAAAGAGAAACAATAACGGTGATACACTTGTAAAGAGAAAACTTACCTGCACCCTCTAAAAACACAGGAGATGTATTAAAGTGTAACTCAAGAGTACATACAACCTAGGACCCGCAGTAGCGCGGAGGTACATTTGTTTTTCTAAAGTATTATAAACTTTTGAAAGTGTACAGGGAGATTATATCAAGACCTGTATCTGAAGGAAGAAAATTGCCTAGATTCATGTTCCGTTAACGTCAAATGAGCGGGCGCGTTCGATCTTGCAGCACTGGATCTGCAAGCAGATCTGGCTGAATCTAAAAAACATGCCTTACGTTCAGCCAGATCTGTGTAGTGCTGCAAGATTGAACGTGCCCGTTGATTTGACACTACCGGAACACGAAGCCAGGCTTCCGCATTTGGAGGACAGACAAGGATTTCTCCTAGTGAGACTTTACTTTTAAATGCTCACCCATTTGGCCTTTTCTGCTGCATCCCCTATGGCAGAGGTGTTCTCTCCTGCACCAGGAGATTGATGTCCCTTGTTTGAAGAGGACCTCTCCATATTACTTCAGAAAAGTGAAGAATTTAGAGTAAAAGAACCTGCTGGCACAAATTCTGCAAAAACACAAAATTGGAATCTTAAAGGGACACCAGGCAAGCCTGATGCTTTTCTCTCTGAAACTCCCCGCATTTCGGTCTGAAGCTCTTTTCCTTTTCTTTGCATCTTCCGTCAAAGGGTTTTCGCTGCTTCTTCGCCGGCTCTGCCATTATACACCGTTTGCAACAATCGCTAGCGTTTCGTTAGCCTCCCTCTGTGCTGTGGATGCAGGATGGAAACTGAAACTGCTTCGATTAAGCGGGTGCGATACACTGAACTTGCAAGCGGGATATTCTTCCTACAGGCAGTAGGGCGGTGAGAGAGTCTTCATTTGCCCTGTAATGAGTCATTTAACCATATACCGACTTACGAAGATGAGTAATTAACACGAAAACGTTGCCTGGTGTCCCTTTAAAGGGTTGCTTTAAGAGTTTAAGAAATTCAGTTTCCAATTTTAGTTAATTTAATTCAACTAAAGGGTAACAAAATCTTTTTTTTACCTTACCCACTGGCCAAGTGATCTGATATCAGATGCATGCAAACATTGATTTCAAATTTATTTCATTCAAATACTGTATGCGCATGAACACTAGCTAAGCTCACATAAAACCTCACCTTCTTCAATGAAACTTTCATAAGAAAAACCAGGCTGCAGTTTGAGGTACTTTTTAGTCCACAGTACTAGACCTTGATGAGCATTTTGCCAACCCTGTTAAAACAAACAAAATCCATAATTATATAAACACAAGAACCACAATTGACTATCAGCAGTATCAACTAACTAGCAAAGGACTTCCAAAATTCGTTCTGAAATCATTTACCATGTAGGCTACCAAATGTTTTAACCGCAGACAGACAGAAGTGTGTATGTGTTCAAATATGTTAACATAATCGCTAAATCACCCAAATAAAATAATATCAGTGGCATACTATTGCTGAGAATGGACAATGCACCTAACCTTAATCGACAACACTAAAGGCCCATTCACACCAAGAACGATAACTATAACGATAACTATAAACAAATATCGTTCTCGTTAACATGAATGACGACGTTCACACATAAACTATAACGATAACGACATGAAGAGCGATATCGTTGGGGATCACTTTCAGAGCGATTTTCACAACGATAAAATGCTAATAGCCAATCAGAACCCATCGAATTTTAGCCCTCACATTTATTAACACAATGAGAGACTTTGTTTATTGTTGTTCAGTGTGAACGCTTTTATTGTTATGATTATAGTTATAGTTATCGTTCTTGGTGTGAATGGGCCTTAACAGTTACCTTACACCACGTGTATGCTACAAATGCCTAATAGAATGCCCTGGTGGTCTCAGCTAACGTTAGCTACAAGCAAAATATATATAACCTGAATTAAAAGCAAATAGTGTTCAGTTCAATCAAACGTCAATTAGTTGACAGACTGCTTTAATTAGTCAGTCAACAGATCCCTTAGTGCCAGACAAGCCTTTGGAACCACACTAGATCGCTTAGAACAGTGGAGTCCTGGCTAACTAATGTTAACCAGCTACGTTAGCATGTTAGCTATTCCCTCAGTGGTGGCTATTAAAATTCCAACCGTCTTTTCAAATTCGTTACAGAAAGATTAAGACGTCGTCGACTCCAATATTATATTAATGTCAGTTTAGAGTGTCCCAAGTATTACAAATGATTATAAACTTGGCCATTTCAAATTGATGAGGTTATAATATAACCTACCGAAGTTAAGGTTAGCTTGCTGGTTAGTTTACCAACCATCTAGGTACAGCTAGCAACCTTGCTACTGTTAAGCTAACTTCACCAATATTTCCTAGTAGGTCAAACACGTTGGTATGAAAATATATACCTGTGATGTGACATTACTTAATTGTATATTTGTAGTACTTTTCATGCTAGCTTTCACAAGTAGCAGGAACAAATTACTTTACCTTTTACTATTCCATGCTGAACTTCAATGGCGTCCGTCTTCGAGGCATTCTTTTCAAAATCTCAACTGTTTTTCAGATGTTTAAAATATTTGAGGAAAAGGCTGCACATTTATCAGTGAGAAATTGTGCAACTTCAAACAATTCTTTTAGGGAGCATTTTCTCTGAATTTTTTTCTCGCAAATGTAGTTGATTTATTTGGGGAAAAACATAATAGTTATTTTTTTAAGGCGACTGCTTCAAGAAATTAAGTCATACTTCATTTTTTTGGTGTAATTTCCGTGGCACCAGGATTCATTTTTTACAGTGTACTTGTCTTTAGATGTGAGAGGGTCTGAGACTGTAGTCTTTCAAAAATCGGTAACACTCCATAATAAGGTGCCATAATAAATAGCAAACTAGTAATTACCTAACCCTTTGTTAATATTTGTTAATTGTTACATATCTATTTGGCACAAGTTTTTTAATCATTAATTAAATATTAGTTGTTTGCATAAAATCTGTATGTTAATGTTTTAGCAAATCTATTAACTAATATTGTATTTATATGTGTAAATAGTTAACTAAATGTCTTTTTGCCACTAATTAAGTTATTTCTTGCATCATTTAAACGTTAAATGTTTATTTGCAAACTATATGTTAATAGAAAAGTTAATGACTTATTATTATTTAACTAATTGTTATTAAACTGTGCTTCTGCCTAGGGGTCGACCAATTATCGGCCAGGCCGATTATTAGGGCCGATATTTAGGATTTTTATAATAATCGGTATCGGTCATTTTTCCCACCGATAAGCCGATATTGAAATGGATAGAATGAAAGAATGAAACGCGCTACATTGTAAAGCGTCTCTCACTCCCTGCATTTGCTACACTGTGGTCAAAAGCATTGTCCCGCCCACTACACCGTCTGATTTGTTAGTTAGCACGAATGCAGCCAATCAGAATCAAAGACTGAACACAGAGAAAGTTTAGGATTCTCACTGAGGCAGACTGACTGGGCTTAAGCTGTACGGAGCTATTTTTCGAAGGTAGCCTAAGGAAGGTAGGTACCTTACTGTACATTGCTGAAGTTGCAATGAATCACAATCATCTACACTGAAGTTACAAAAACACCACTTTGTAAGCTATTGTCTCTTTAATCCGGATCAATAAGCTCCCACTTCCTTTATTTAGCGAATTCCCGATTGATGCACGTTAGTGCTGTTTGATGAAGTTGCAATGCTGTTTGCTGAAATTGCAATGAATCACAATCATCTACACTGAAATTACAAAAACACCACTTTGTAAGTATTGTCTCTTTGATCCGGATCAATAAGTAAAGCACCCACTTCCTTCATTTAGCGAATTCCCGATTGATGCATGTTAGTGATGTTTAGCCTACTAGTTACAAACTCAGGTGCTGCGCATCGCAAGTTCTTTGCCTCTGCCTCGTCCATTAATTGTAAATAACGGGACACCTTGGCAGACGTTATCCCTTAGGCCTACATAGTAGACAAGTCCTAAATTATGCGATAGTGAACGTCAAAAAGTCTAGTTGCTCCTTTTTGAAACGGACTGTCAGAAAAGACCAGGGTACAGGCGCCAAGGGCCAGTCGTAATTTAATCCGACCTGAAGTAAATCGCGTCCTGAGCTGGCTATTAACGTGCCTTTTAGGCTAACAAAAGTGTATCATACACAGGATTTACACTTGTGATGCAAGTTGATAGACAATTGTGTATCAAAAGAAGAAAGGAAAGTTAGCATAATAAGTGCTTTTGAATGTTTTTTTGCAGCATATCGCCTTTACTATCTACCCTCCTTTTTGACAACTGACATCGGTTTTTGGTAATTATTGGTAATAATTGATATCGGTATCGCCCCTGAAAAAACCATATCGGTCGATCCCTACTTCTGCCTATCCCAATATGAACTGCTCTCCATAGGACCCTTACAATAGATAGATACTTTATTGATCCCCAAGGGGAAATTCAAGAAAAAAACATGGAGCTACCTTGACATGCTGCCACTGTTGTCGGTGCCGGAACCGCTTGCAATAAAGTTGGTTAAGCTTAATTAATATATTAGTAGTATATAAGCGTGGGGCCCCTTATAATAAAGTTGGTTAAGCTTAATTAATATATTAATAATATATAACTATCAGTATGGGGGACCCTTATAATAAAGTTGGTTAAGCTTTATTAATATATTAGTAATATATAACTAGTCAGACGGTGAAGGGACTGAAACCAAAACTGGCTTATCACATTTATTCCTTTCGGAAAAGTTGAAACAAAACAACAAGTAGTTAAATGGGCTGTATTACATGCATGATTCCTATACCATCACTGGCAGCCCTACTAGCAAGGGAGACATGCGACATGGAATGTCAAGGTGCACTGAACGACAGTTTATTAATATTCTGAGACTCACTAAACACTCACAGACGTAGACCATAGGTAATGCATAAACATAATGCTAAACTAAATGTACATTCATTTCCTGCTAAACTGAATTGCACTTTCCATGCACACTAAGCTAAACTACACTGAATGCATGGAAAGTTGCTAGCGGAGTTTACAGCTAGTCACATTAGACTCAGTGTATGAACTCGTTCGTGGTCATAATGAAAACATTAATAAACGTTCTCTAAGTTGCTAGAATTGCACCCAAATCTTAACAATACATGTAAAGTTACTTAACAACATTTTACAGTTACAAAATTAAAACAAAGTGGGGAGAGCTTTATACAGTCAACCTACGCAGTGCAAAGTAGGGGTGTGACTTTCGAAACCGCCTCGAATCAGTGTCGAGGCTTCGAAGCAGAAGTGTTTCGAAACACTGCTTCGAAACGTGGTTCAAAACAGCCATGTCATGTGACCAATACTTCGAAACATCGTTCAAAATCCCCATGTCATGTGACCAAAGTTAAGTGAACCTTCGGTGCATTTCACCGGTGTGGGCAGGCGTGCCCGCGCATTCAATTAACAGTGTAGACTATTCTTAAGCAATAACCATGACGGTGTAGTGGTTAGTGAGGGCGTTTTTTGCACGGTAGGCCTAGCCCAGGCTGCTCAAATGTGGTTCCCCATCCAGTAACTGACCAAGGGCATGACTGCTTAGCTTTTGACAAAGACTGAACACAGGTAACACAGCAAGCCACAAACTTCAAAGACTACATCTCCAATACGAAGCATTTCACAGATTTGTTTCACCCTAAACAGTTCTGAGGTGTCGGAATTGTTTCGAGCGATCGGAACAATTCGGCACAATTGCTTCGAACGTGTCAGTGTTTCATAAAGCCTCGCTTTTATGGAGTTACATTTGTTCCACTTTTATGAGCGAGCAATAGCACAATTTGAGCACAGAAAAATATTTTGAGCGAGCACACAAATTATATTTTGAGGAAAAATGAAACTCGAGCACAAAAAAACTTGTAGTTGAGCAAACAGGAATCTATGTTGTGCTCCACAAATGTCTTTGCCTGTTTGCTAATATCAATATGTATGTGCAACATCAGCCCCCTTTCTTTCAGTTTCACTGTACGTGCTCACATGTTCCTCCGCTAGCTCAGGAAATCTCTGTCGCGCTCGCTCAACTTCGTCTGTCTGCTCGCTCAAAACTCCAGTAGGGGTTAAGTCATTAGGCTTGTTCGACTTCGGCTGAGTCTGACTTGGTCTGGCTTACTAAACGTAAACGTGATCTTCAGAGGCTAGCCGGGAGGAGCTACAACAGAGGGCAGCTCATCCCGGACAGAAAGGCTACAGTCTGCCTGACGTGACTCGCGGGAGACATCGCGGGAGATATCGCGGAATGTTGCTTGCAATAAACACAGCAGAACTTTCATTCTTACTCATTAAAATGAGCATGATGACTGACGAAATGAATTCTTATGATGCAGTTTAAATAAACCACTGTTGTCATACAGTTAACAGGCCTGCTTTGTAGCACATAAATTCAATATCAAGTGTTTTCCCTATATGTGTGTCTATCTATTTAACCAACAGCAGAAAATAACAGAATATCCAAACATTTTCAGTAGGCTAGCCTACCATTGTTGCAGAAATCATGTATGAGAAGGTATCCCTTCGATTTCTGTTTATTTTCGCATATTCCAACATAAAGAAGCAGCATGAGACTTCTGTCAAAATCGTCATGAGGACATTCCTCCCAAATGGCCCTATCACGTCTTTGAACTGACGTCATGAAGGCGTGTTTCAGCTCGTGCAGCTCGTGGAAGGCAACTGCAAGATCTGTCTGCAGGCTAAGACTCCCGCGATATTTTAAGGCCATGTGACATGGTGTCACGGTGGTAAGTCCCTCCCCGGCTGACAGAAGTCGACAGAATTTCTAACCAGCAAGCATTGCGTCCATCCCAGTATGCATTGTGTTCAACCCAGCATGCATCACATCAAGTCAGATCTGCCGCAAGTCGAACTCGCCTATTGAGAGACCTCAGACCATAGACATAATATACATAGACACCGCATCGACCGCTACTCCTTACTAGTGCTGACGAGATTTGGAGCCGCCATCTTGGACCGGTCATCCACTCCACTCAGTGTAATCTGTTTGGCCGGTGAGATGAGCTGTCAGTGCACTTAATTAATCATATCTCACTGAATACCGAACAGATTCTCCATGTTTTTTTTTGCTGCAAAGGTCATACATGTAGCTATGATACAGGACACATGATTTAGTGTATTTTAATATTCATAGTGGGTTTAACAGTAATAGAATATTCTGATATATGATATAAAGTGACCTGACGTCCGATATCAAAACTGGGAACATAATCCATGTTTGACAGCATAGACAAAACTAGTTTGATACAAGTTTAATGAGTTAAATATAGTTCACAGTTGACAGAAAAGTTCCATCAACAGCATTATTCACAGTCCACAGAAAGGTTCCATAAACATTTAAGTGAGATCAGTGCCATTCAGACATCTGAGGGGTATTCCAAGTAGGCCTATGTGGTTTAGTGACACACTTGGGTAAATTGACTCAGAATAAGTTGTAAACCTCCCAGTAGAAAAGCTGTATGATACAGGAAACATGGTTGTGTGTATTTTAATATTCATAGTGGGCTTAACAGTGATAGAATATTCTGATATATGATATATTTGTCATGAGCTCTCTCTCTGCCTGGTAACACGTGCTGATTGAAGTCTGATGACCTCCACTGGGTTCAATATCAACAGCATTTGTTAGACAAGTTCCATAAATATTGTAAAGTGCAAGTTTGTAGGTTTGTTTCTGATCCTTAAAAAACAGACATTGGTTTGGCATAGTAAGTGTAACAGTTCATCAATTCAAGACAAAAAGGTGACTTGTCACTTGTACAGTGTCAATGGGTTCATCAACAGCATCTGTTATTTACAGTTCACAGAAAGGTTCCAGCCCCAATGAAGAGATTAAATAAAAAGGAATTAAGAAACATTTTAGAAACTGCTAAGATCAACCCGTTCATTGCAATCAGTAAAGAATCAGGGAGTGTCTTCACAGGCTCAGTGAGACAGAGTTACCGTGATGCAGTTGGTTCTATGATTTCGACAACTGGTGCATGTCATTTTGTATGTTCCCACCTTGCTAAAATTGCTTGGGTACACTTTGGCTGAGAACAAAAGTGCTTCAGACAGCAGGTGGGCAAATAAGATGGCATAGTAAACTGGGTACTCCATAAAAGAGGACTGAGTCAACCAGACGATGGGAAAATGGGACACAGAGTGGCGAATGCAGGTGATAAAGGTGGAGCTCATAAATCAAACATTCAGTCACAGTGTAGCAGATGCCCTGCAGTAATGCAATGTAGAGCTGCACCTTCCTCAGTTCCAGGGGTGTGAGGAGACCGTTCAGTTCATTCGTGGTAGTCCTTGAGCAGGGCAGTTGTTCTGGGGAGATATAAAATAAATAAATGAATAAAAAGGGATTTGAGATGTATCTTATTTTTGTTAGAGTGAATTACATGTGAATAATATGTTGGGCAAGCTACTTGGGAATTGTAGTGAGCAAAACTAGTGAGAAAAACTATCAGTTACTCTGCCATGAATAAAACTTCACTACACAAAACTACCACCCCAGTCAAATGTAGCAAGCTTAGTAACACAAACACAGCAGTAGGCTAGTTCACTACATAGGAAGCTACTTTAAATTGTGCTAATTTCACATGACAAAAGTGTAGCTTGTTTGGCCAAGCTACTTCATATAAAGAAGTTAAGCTATTGAAAAGTTACTTTATTTAGGAAATAGTGAAGCTACCATCAACACACTTATTACTAGCTAAGCTACAAGTAGCAACTGCCCGATAATGGGCTACAGTCTGTGCCACTTGTGTAAAATTCGCCGGCCAATGTTATATTAGTAATATTTGATTCATTTCTACAATAGCATTCTTGTGTCAGTTGTAATGTAAGTCAGTGTTATGGAATATGACTCATCAAGTCTCAGTTCATAGCCGGGTGAACACCTGAACACCTAGCAAGTAGCCTAGCTAGCTGGCTACGATTTACATACAATAACAAAGATCCTTGCTCCTTTTCAACTCTCTGGTAATATTGCATTCACAAAATACAACCAATAGTACGATAATGTTAAATCTTACTTGTGAAAAGTAATCCCCCGAGCCCTGTTTGCGATGGTCCGCCGATTTGAGCAGGAATATGCTGCACATTGCTCTGGCATCTTCTTTCTTCTGCTGCAACTATAGCGGCTGCATTTCCTGTTTCCAGCAGCCAATGCTGTGTCTACTCTGGCACAAAAGGATCTGGCTCAGACGTCTATTTTTTACTCCTGAAGAAGTAAAAAACTACACGTGGAGGCGTTATTTTGACAGACGTTTTGTCTTGAACGGCTTGCCATAATTTAGAGACGAATGACCGCGTCGCAGGAAGTGCATCATAACAATGGGACGCCAGACCCTCTTGTAACAGCTGTACTCAGTGATACTGCAGACTCGTAAAAGTAGTTAGAAAATAAGGCAGAAAAACGACAAGTTTCCTCATGATGCTTCCTTATGTTGGAATGTGCAAAAATGTACAAACAATCAAGAGGATGCCTTCTTGTATGTGATTTCTGCAACAGTGATACTGCAAACGTGTTGATAGCCTATTGTTGATTCATATGCTGTAGCCTAAAGCATGTCACACAGTAGCCTAGCCTACAGAAAACACTTAATTGATGTGATATAATGATAACTTGTATGCCTACAATGGTTTATTAAACATCATAGTCATTTATTTAGTCAGTCATCATGTTCATGTTAATGAATAGGAAGGACACCTAAACGATAGCCATAAACCACAATTTCGCGCAGTATCTGCCGTGAGTCCCTATGCGTGAATCACGAGCTCCTTCCAGCTGACTGGCAGATCTCGTGGACAGTCAGTCGCGATCCGATTATTTAATAAATAAATATTAATTAATATTAATATGAATATTAATAAAAAGCTTCTACCTAATGTGACTATTTTTTCCATGAACTGTAAAAGAAAACACGTTTTTTCCAGCTGTATTCTCCATAAAGAGTAAAGAATTTTCCCAATAGCAAGAGCAAATTTATCGTAAAGACAACATTTATATTAATGTCTGCATTTTCATAAAAAAAATAACATTCTTTTTCTGAAGAGTAACATTGCACAACCACACAGCACTACACATATTTTCTAATTCTATCCAAAAAAACCTTGAGTAGATACATTAAGTAAAAATAAATGACAAGCAGTTTCAAGACAACCACAGAAAACACACATGTCAGATATATCATCTCTGTATCTTTTAAGCAAAGAGTTGGTGGGGTAAAATAAGTGGATTATTTTAAAATAAATTTCTTTGATTTTGTTGTTTAGAACATATTTATTGTAATAAGACCAAACCCTATCCCATTGAATATTGTCAAGATGCCACCCCAATAGCACGAGGGTGTGACAGGGTGAAGTATTATCTGTCTTAACCATTTATTGTTACATTTTCTATTTTTTATGTTAATACCATTCAGTAAAATATCTGTCTGTAGAGTTGATTGCTCATGAGTTCTAGAACCCAGCAATCTCAAAAAACCATCAGGCAGTGCAGCAAAGACTATACTGTATTCTCTGGGATGTATTGGGATAGCAAATTTGTTTAAAAATTCGGAAAAAGTCAGATATTGGCCATTTACATTGATTAATTGAGAAATAAAAATAATGTTGTTGTTTACCCACTTTTCATTAAATATTGATTTATTTTTATATTTGACAAGTTTGTTGTTCCATATTAAGTGTTTATGTGGTGAGAAGTTATGCTTGTAGGTGAGAAGCCAACATAAAAGTGCCTGCCTATGAAAATTGGACAGTTTAATAGGAAGTTTGTTAATATCAAAATTACACTGGAGCAAAAATTCTATTCCACCAACTTTCTGGAAAATAAGATTTGGAATTAAATACCACAACTTGTTTTTGGTTTTAACGTAATCCTTAAGGCATTGCAGCAAATCACCTAGACGTCATTTTTTACCTCTGACGTCAGACACAAAGTGTTTGCGCGTGGCACACGTAAAAATTTGACGTCTGACGCTCAGATGTCTATTTTTTACTCCTGAAGAAGTAAAAAATCTACATGTGGAGGCGTTATTTTGACAGACGTTTTGTCTTGAACGGCTTGCCATAACATACTTACCAAAGATGCATTTTCATGTGGCGTTCTCCAATGTTCCTTCTTTCCCGATACATACAGTCGGTTAAGACGTTCGGAAAGGTTACCGCCCCCAAAAGGGGGAAAGCATGCTAACATCACACGATGGAAGTCAATGGGCGAACTCACTAGCATTTAGACTTTATACATTCGTTTTACATTCAGGTGGAGTTCTGCTTGTTTCTGAACACAATACTTTAAAGGAATTGTGTTTACTTAACTGCCCAGTGTATGCTAACAACCATATTCACCCTCGATTGCCCAATGTTGACGACAAATTTCTCTGGAAGCTATACAATGGTAGCATCATTAGGTTGCTAACTGGCTAATCGTCAGTGTAACATAGGTAACATCATTAGGTTGCTAACTATATCGTCAGTGTAACATAACCAACTGGTACACATTACTTGTTAAAACTATTCCCACAGACATTGTAGGGAATGTGCATTCATGTGAGAATAAATTAAGATGCAACTTATGAGTATGTGGTGTTACGGTAAAAGGCTTAGCTTGCTAAATCGAGCTACACAGTCCGGCCATTGAAAGCAGTTCTACAATGAGTACACTCGAGACAGTTCTGGCCGTTTAACTGGAATTGGCAAAATGAGGGAACTTAATGTTA
The DNA here is from genome assembly GCF_017589495.1 of Alosa alosa. Taxonomy (NCBI): domain Eukaryota; kingdom Metazoa; phylum Chordata; class Actinopteri; order Clupeiformes; family Clupeidae; genus Alosa; species Alosa alosa. The sequence goes on along the minus strand of NC_063193.1, from coordinate 2,847,986 downwards.
CCTTAACCTCGTTGACACACAGATAACTCTCAGTTCAAACGTGTTTGTGCCGTTTATTGATGTTTGCTAAAAGATGTAATATTTTTATAGGTGTTTTCTGTACTCAAGCCGGTGCACCGCCATTAGATTACATGCAATTGATACGTAAGTTACGCATGTAACTATGGATCTGTGAGACCGAGGGATGACCGTCACTACGGTCTAAAAAAGGAATGATCACCTTCGTTCTGCCTATCACCAAGACCATATGTCAACAAAGTCATGCCCATGACCTCCGGAAGCAGAACTCGAGCTTGTAAATAGCGGAGATTGCTCCCGGTTCAGTCTCCTACCTTGAGCGCCTCAGGATGGTCCAAGCGACAAGGATAGTGACGGTCATCCCTCGGTCTCACAGATCCATAGTTACGCGCGTAACTTTACGATCTGTTTCGACCTCACTCTGACCGGCCACTACGGGTCAAAAAAAGGGATGACACATACCAAAAAAGTCGCGAGGAGCTCTAAGCTAACCATTAAAACCTTGCTCGGTCACAGACATGAGGGCAGCGTCGCCAACCGAGCTGGGCGAAAGTGACATCCACCCTATAAAACCTGGTAAAAGTGCAGAAATTAAGCCCATGAAGCCGCTGCACAGATTTCGCTTGCTGGTACCCCCTTAAGGGCAGCCCAAGACGTAGCCATACTCCTGGTGGAGTGAGCCCTTGTACCCGAAGGGACCGGCATTTCCAGAGCCTGGTAGGCATGGGAAATAACCTCAACCAGCCAATGCGACAGCCGCTGTTTGGAAAGCGGTAGTTCCTGCTTCGCCGCCCCATAACAGACAAAAAGTTGAGTGTGTTCCCTCCTCAACGACTGCGTACGGGCCAGATAAGCTCTCAAAGCCCTGACTGGGCACAGAGTGAGCAACTTGTTGCGCTCTGCCTGTGAGGCAGCAGACGGCTGGAATTGGGTCAGCTCCAGAACCTGGTTGATAGACTGCTGACTCAGAACCTTAGGCAGGAAGGCTGGATTAGGCCAAAGTGACACGCCAGTGCCCCTGCCTGCCACCTCAGGCAGTCTTCGCTGACGGAGAGGGCGACAGCTCCCGACTGGCGCCCAAAGAGCCAGGAGAAAGCTAGTTTTCAGAGACAAAGATCGCGGATCTGCATCTAAAATGGGCTCATACGGGCCTTCAGTAAAGAGACATTAAAACGGTGGGCAAATCCCAGTTTGGTGCCCGCAGTGCTTAACTGGACGCGAACCGGGCGGGCCCCTTTAAAAACTGACCAATCAGTGGATGCCTACCCAAGGGTCTGTTATCCGCACCCTGGTGAAAGGCTGAAATGGCGAGGCATAAACCTTCACAGTACTGACCGCCTTTGCCTTGATCCAAATAGGACTGCAAGAAGCAAAACTTGTGGCACAGGGCAAAACCGCTGGCTCAAGACCCAAGCTGGCACACCAATCCCGAAAAGATCCTCCACCTGAGTGCGTAGCAAGCTCTAGTAGAAGGAGCCCTGGCGTTGTTCAGAGTCTCCTGCACAGACTCAGCTAGCTGTTCAATGACGGACTCTGCAGGGGCCAAACCCACAGGCACTGGGCACCTGGGTTCGGATGCCAGATCTGCCCGTCTGCTTGTGACAGAAGATCCGCCCGGCAGGGTAACTTCCATGGCTGACCCTTGGGGAGCCGGAGAAGGTCTGGGAACCAGGCCTCGCGCCACCGTGGAGCAACCAGCAGAACTGTGTGTTGGCCCTCCCTGATCCTCCGCAGGGACCTGAGGTACAAGAGGGGATGGAGGAAAAGCATGCACAACAAGCCTGTCGGCCAGTCTTGTGACAGAGCATCCAGGCCCAAACTGCCTCCCTGTCCCACGAGAGAGTACCACTCTGGGCAGTTAGTCGTTTCTGCCGACGCAAACAGGTCCACTTGTGCAGTCCCATACTGAGCCCAGACCTGGCTGACCACCTCTGGGTTCAATCTCCATTCCCCCGGGAGTGGCCCGGTCCTGGAGAGAATGTCGGCCACCCTGTTCTCCACGCTTGGAACGTGTACTGCCCTCACTGAAGCCAGACGCTGCCATGCCCATGACAGCAACTCCTCCGCCACCTGGAGGCACCGCCAGGACCTCGTGCCGCCTTGGTGATTGACATGACACACCGCCGAGGTGCTGTCTGACCTCACCAGAACCTGTTGGATTCGCAACCCTGGCAGGAACCTCTGCAGGGCGAGATGGATGGCCTTCAGCTCGAGGATGTTGATGTGCTCTGACGTCTGCTCTGCTCTGCTCTGATGTGCCACACGCCCCTCGCTGACAGCCCTTCCCAGACAGCTCCCCAGCCTGTCAGAGAAGTGTCTTGTGAGGAAGGCCCCCCAGTGGAACACCCTGGAGTAAGAACCTCCTGTCCCTCCAAGGATGCAGGGCTTGGATGCAAGCAGGAGACACCCGCAACTTCACATGCCTGTCGTCTCTCGGGTGGAGCTGAAAGGCATTGAACCAACACTGCAGGGGGCGTGCGTTCAGCAGGCCCAATGGCAGTAAGCTGCCGCGGCCATTAAGCCCAACAGCCTCTGGACTTTGTGGGCGGTGACCAGTCTGCCCAGCCGAAAGCCTGTCAGAGGCTCGGTCAAGCTGTCTGCCCTCCGTGAAGTGAGAGACGCCGTCATGCTGACCGAGTCGAGGAGGACACCAAGGAACCGCCTGCTGGTGGGGCTGCAAGTTGCTCTTTTTTCCAGTTGACCGTGAAACCCAGGGCCTGGATATGGGTCAGAACCGTGTTGGTGTCGCGCACCACCTGCACCTGAGATGGGGCACAAATTAGCCAGTCGTCCAGGTACGGTGGGATCTTTAGGCCTTGACCTGCAGGGGCTAGCTCGCGGCTGCCACCACGCCAGTAAAAATTCTGGGGCCAGTGAAAGGCCAAATGGGAGGACCTGAAACTGGAACACCCTGCCTTGGAAGGCTAAGCGGAGGAAGGACCTGTGTGCTGGGCAGATAGGGGGACGGAAGTACGCTGGTCTTTTAGATCCAGAGACGAAAACCACTCCCCTTCCTGGATGGAACGAATCACTATTCCAACGTGGACCATTTTGAATGGCAGCACCTTGAGGTACTGGTTCAAGGGCCTGAGGTCGAGGACCGGCCGGTAACCTCGGGCCTTTTGGGCACAATAAAATATTTGGAATAAAATCCAGTGTGCCGTAATGCAGCGGCATTCTGAGATGGCCCCTTTCAGAAGCAACTCCTGGACCTCCTTGACAAGCACGGAATTTAAAAGGAGGTCTTTCACAGACGCCATCTTGACCCCTGAAAACATAGGGGGGCCGCCGAAACTGTAGGCGTAACCGCGGAGTCACCGTGAGCCACAACCCAAGAGTCTGGCACAATCCCTTCCCAGGAGGTCCTGGACAGCTGGGAAGGGCAATCGACGGGCAGCCCCGATCCCTAGGCAGGACCGCCACCGCGGCCTGCACCTCTGCCTGCCCCGCCGAGGTCTTTGCTGTCCTCTGGGCCAGGGAGTTGGGGCTGAGCTCTGGTCTGGTGCACGAAAAGTGCCGGGTCCCGCTGGGCAGCATAGTTTATACTTACCTGTGGTAGCCGGGCGGGCTGCCACCGCCCATACTTACCTGATGCTGCCCTGTGGGGAACCGGAGCCCCGCCTGTGGCACACACGCTGACCAGTTTTCTAGAAGCCAGCCTGTTCCACTCTGTCCAGCACCCCCTGGGAGTCTGGATGGAACACATGCCCAGGCACCACGGGAGACCTTAACAGGTCTGTCCTGATGGCATCAGGGAGAGAGGTTTGGGCAAGCCACACCTGTCACGCACAGCAATCAAGAGAGGCCATAGCACTCCCCACATCACGCGCCAGCTAGGAGTGGGCTGACAGTGCTGCATCCACCAGGGCCCTTGCATCATGGTCCTCCGGCTCATCGCTTTTCGCAGAGCCGCCAGAGTGATAGCCAGGGCGCTAGTTCATACTGGCTGCCCGCTGATGCGCCAAAGCAGTGACTGATGAGACGGTCCGTCTTGGCACACTCTTTTACGCTGGCAGCGTGGATTGGGAGATGCATTGGCAGGCCCCAGGGAAGTCCAGGCGGCGATGGACTGCTCGACCGGTGGCATATCCCCTAGCCCTGAGTCGGCCGGATAGGCAGCCTTTGCCAGCTGACGGCAACCTGATTCATTGGGGCTGTAGCGTTTTACCCCATGCCGCCCGCAGCACCTTCGTAATCCACTGCCACGGGTATACAGGGTGGTGGGCTGCTGTGCGAGACGCCTTCCCAGACGCCCCAAGGGAAGCCATGTTCGGCATAGGGGCCTGAAGACCCAGGATCTTGGAGGCACTCAACACCCGTGACATCAAGGAGCCGACGGGACCTCCCCTGGCACCGCGGATTCATCAGTTGGCTCCACCATGTCTGAATGTAGCTCATCCAGGAGGCCGCCCCCGCTACGCCATCGATCGAGAACGAGGGGCATGGGAGCGACAGCACATCCACATCACCCAGATCAACATCCGCACCATGGCTCTCAGGCCTGATGGGGAGAGACCTTCCTGGCCAGGGGGCAGAGAAGGGATGACGCGGCCCTGGAGACCCTCCAGCCTGTCCATCCTCCCAGCCAGAGCCTGGAGAGCTGAGAGAGAATCCAGTTTACTCCGTGCCACCCCTCGGGTCACGCAGCTGGAGCCGAAGCTTTAGCAGGTCCAGGGACCTCCACCTGATCATGCCTGGAAGGGGACTCATGTTGCCGTCCCATTTGTGCGTATGCAAGCCACGCCATGCCCATGAGAGTGGGATGGTCGGTCGGGTGAGCCGCCTGTCCTGTCCACACACGGGCCACATGCCTGGTCAGCCCGGGCGGAGCCGCTCCTCCCCAGAAGGTCACAGCAGGCGCCGCAGGGGCTGTCGACATCCTCCAGGAGGTGGGCGGCCCAAGGCAGGCGGACACTCTCTATGCCCGCCATTGGGGCCATCGCGGCCCTACAGACTCTGCAGTAGTGTGCCGCCATAGCCTACCACAGAAAAAACACAATGCAATACAACACAATACAATACAATAAGGCACTTACCTTGGCCGCATTAACGACTGGGTCGCGTAAGCAGCAGCCCGTGAAGAGATACAGCAGTGGTGTAATACAGTACACGGGTGGCCGGAAGCAGCGTGCGGACACGCTTAGCAGGGTCACACTGGCTCCAGCTAGCTGCGGACAGCAGCGACGGGTACACAACAACAGATACACAAAGAAGGCGGCAACTAGTGCGCTAACGCGACGACGACGCATACCAGTGGACAAATGGAGAAAAGACAAAAGCAGCCCGCAGGCAAGACTGCACCTAGCAGACACAAACAGCTAAACTTACCTTTGCAAGTAGCCTAGCACACAACAACAAAGCTAACAAGAAGCACACAGTAACATTACTGCCGCCGAGCACAACGCCGCTGATCAGGCCCACACAGGTTCCGCTGCCAGAGCAGTAAACAGAAATAATAACGGTGGCCCACGAGGCGCGCGGAACCACTCCAGCAGGCTCACACCAAGCCCAACTAGCCGCGGAACAGCCAGATAAGGTACACAGTAGTTAACAAACAACAACCCGAAACCTGGCACATAATAAAAGGAAAATAACACTGAAACGGGCCCGCAGCAAGCGCCAACGCAGGCAGCAGGTTTTCACACTAGCCCCTCCGCGCGGTATGGGGTGAACTCAGGAAAGGCGCCAACAAGTTAAACAAAGTTTTCCTGAAAAACACAGGTTACCGCCACATGCAGACTAACAAACACAGTCAAAGCAAGAAAGCAGTGAAAGTATCGCACTAATGCATCACAGGTCTCAGATGAGGCGATCAAGGTGAGAGACTGAACCGGAGCACTCCGCGCCATTTACAAGCTCGAAGTCGTTTTATTCGGAGGTCATGGGCATGACTTTGTTGACATATGGTCTCGGTGATAGGCAGAACGAAGGTGATCATTCCTTTTTTGAGTGAGGTCGAAACAGATCTAATATTTCCCCCCTTTGGGGCGTTTCAGCCACGGTAACGACTGACACTAGTAAATGACGCTAGGCGTTGTGGACTTCAGCAGCCAATGAGAATTGGACTTCAGCCCCTGAATTTTCTGATTGGTTGATGAATTGTGGAACAAACGTAACATTGTCGACATAGTTTTGAGCGAAAGCACACAGACGGGTTGAGCCGAAGCGACAGAGATCTCCTGAGCTAGCGGAGGAACAGTTTATGTGAGCACGTACAGTGAAACTGAAAGAAAGGGGGCTGATGTTGCACATATTGATATTAGCAAACAGGCAAACATAGATTCCTGTTTGCTCAACTACAATTTTTTTTGTGCTCGAGTTTCATTTTTCCTCAAAATATAATTTGTGTGCTCGCTCAAAATATTTTTCTGTGCTCAAATTGTGCTATTGCTCGCTCATAAAAGTGGAACAAATGTAACTCCATACGCTTTGCCCATCCCTAGTGCAAAGCATACCGCTTCTGATCAGCTATGGCAACAATACAAGGACAAAACGCAGCAGAGCTGCAGTATAGCGTTTCTCCAAAGGGGGCTCCAAAACACCAATCTCAATAAAAAGCCATAAATTCCATAAATTATCTACAAAGCTAATCAGAAAAGCTAGATAAATAATAATATGTCATTAACTTTTATATTAGTATATAGTTTGTAAATAAACATTTAACATTTAAATTATGTAAGAAATAACTGTTAATTAGTGCCAAAAATATATTTAGTTAAGTATTAACATATATTAATACAATATTAGTTAATAGATTTGTTAAAACATTAACATACAGATTTTATGCAAACAACTAATATTTAATTAATGATGAAAAAACTATTAACTTGTGCCAAATAGATATTTGAGTAACAATTAACAAATATTAACAAAGGGTTAGGTAATTACTAGTTTGCTATTTATTATGGCACCTTATTATGGAGTGTTACCCAAAAATCTTTTCCAAATCTTTGCAAATCTTTCCAAAGTCTGTCAGTGTAAGGAGGGCTTAAGGTGCTCTGTCTGAGTGAGTGTCATGGTGATGGTGCAAATGAGTAACGGCTCCTACACACAGCTTCGTGCGTTGCGTTGCTGGAGACGCATCCCATTCACTTTACATGGGCTCACGTCATCCATTGCCGAACTGAATTGTGGGTCCGTTGCGTCGCGTTTCTCCCGTCGCTCACGTTGAGAAGTTCAGCTGTTGCTGCACCGGCCAATCAAGCCAATCGACGGATGGCACCAACCAATCAAATTACTGTTTTACTTCAAGTCTGCATTTGCATTGCTACCGTCGGGAACACCCACTGGCATGCGTTGACAGAACGCAACTGTGTGTAGGAGCCGTAAAGCCAACTGTGCAACAGTGCAAGAATAAAGTCAATATATATCTATATATCTATATATATTAGCCTGGGTGTTCCCATGCTGCCTTGCGCGCGATTTGATTCACGCTGCTAAGGCAGCCTGGAGACCATGGAGCAAATTTTCGCCTGAGATAGGGAACCAATCACAGAACAGGGGGGAAAGCAAGACGATGATGAGCTATGCACAGACGATTTGATAGACATCCGTGGTAACCCAATAAACGGATCTGGGCATTTTTTTCAAATACGAGAAAATGAACGTTTGGTTCCCAGACCACGTCTCATTGAGAAGTGGTGGCGCTAGCCAGGCTATATATGTATAACTATATTAAGAAAAGGTATAAGTGTGGCCACAGTTCGGCTGTGGCATGGGGGGGGTACAAGGGGGGTACAAAGAAGTTTATTGTCACATGCATATAGTTACTGGAAGTAAGAAATGCAGTGAAATTATGTCTGGTGTCAGCCTATTTGTGCATTAATGGGGGGTAAAAAGTGCAGTAGAAGAGGGGTTTAGTAGATTAAGTGGCAAGGGCTGCATAAAAAAGGTGGGGAGGATTGGGATTGGGTGGGGGGCACCAACAAGAAGCACCCAAGAGCAACAGGGCAAGGAAAACTCCCTTTACCAAGGAAGAAACCTTGGGCAGATCCACGGCTCAAGGGGCTAACCCAACTGCCAGGGTCTTAGTGTGTGTGTTGGGGGGATGACAGGGGAGATGGGATAGTGTGCTGTGTATGTGGGGAGAGGGCAGTGTGCAATATGTGTGTTGGAGAAGTTTCCTCATGAGACAATGACTGAGCTAGGCAATCAAGGACATGGGTAGATGGAGGAGAAATCAAAAATAATAAATAAAAAGTGTGCAAAAGTTGGAGAAAGTCAGATGTGTGTGTGTGTGTGTGTGTGTGTTTTGACGTGTGATGAAATAAGAAAATAAATAAAAGGTCTGTAGCATAGGGAGAGGGATGTAAAAGTGCTAAAAGTCTTGTAGGTGTGTGTGTGGGGGCGGGGGGGGGGGGGTCATGAGTGCTGAGGAGTGAATGAGTGCAAAGTCAGTATAGTGTGAGTTCAGAGTTGGGAAATGTTTGAGAGTGCTGAGGCGTGAATGTGTGCAAAGTCAGTATAGTGTGAGTTCAGAGTTCGGATGGCCTGGGGATAAAAACTTCTCCTGAGTCTCTCAGTTCTGGCTTTGTGACTACATAGGTGTCTTCTTGATTTCAGCGGTAGGAATAATCCATTGTTAGGATGAGAAGAGTCCTTCAGAATCTTTTGGGCTCTTAGGAGCACTCTTCTGGAATAGATATCTTGTAGAGCAGGGAGTTGAGTTCTTATAGCACGTTCAGCTGAGCACTACTCTCTGCAGAGTACTACAATCTCTAACTGTGGAGTTCCCATACCAGGTGATGATGCTACCAGTTAGAACACTCTCAACCGCTGAAGTGTAGAAGGCCTTCATGATGGATGTAGAAACTTTGAATTTCCTTAGCTGACGAAGGAAGTAGAGTCGTTGTCTGGACTTCTTCAGAACATATTGAGTGTTAACAGTCCATGTTAAGTCTTCAGTAATGTGGACACCAAGGTATTTAAAACTTGTGACTCTCTCTACAGGTTGCCCACTGATCATTAGTGGGGTGTAACTGTAGTTCTGCTGCTGCCTTCTGTAATCCACTACCATTTCCTTGGTTTTATTGATATTCAGTGTCAAGCTGTTAGATTGACACCACTGTGCCACCTCATCAACCTGATCCAAGTAGAACTGTTCATTGTTGTTACTAATCAGGCCCAAGATCACTGTGTCATCTGCAAACTTGATGATGGAGGTATGACTACTGTTGGCTTTGCAGTCATGTGTGTAGATGTTGTACAGCAGTGGACTCAAAACACAGCCTTGGGGAGCAGTGCTGATGGTTAATGAGTCAGATGTCAGACCCCCCACTCTAACCACTTGTGAACGGTTGGTGAGGAAGTCAAATATCCAGTGACACAGGGTGGTGTTCAGTCCTAAGGCCTTCATCTTTGTGACCAAGGTGAGAGGTACTATCGTGTTGAATGCTGAACTAAAGTCAATGAACAGCATCCTCACATAATTCCCATTCCCCTCCTCCAGGTGAGTTAAGGTGGTGTGCATGAGGTTTGAGATGGCATCCTCTGTAGACCTGTTGGCTCTGTAAGCAAATTGGAGGGGGTCAAGGAGGCAGGGAGGGATGAGCAGATAATGTTTTCACAAGCTTCTCAAAACACTTCATCACTGTAGACGCCAGGGCTACTGGGGTAGTTATTCAGACATGATGGACTTTTGTTTTTCGGTACTGGAACAATAACAGACTGCTTGAGGCAAGTAGGAACTGTCTCTTGAGCCAATGATGTGTTAAAGATATAAGTGAACACAGGAGCTAACTGAGCAGCGCAGGATTTCAAAACCCTGTTAGAAATTCCATCCGGTCCAGTAGCTTTTCTACAATTTACCCTCCTAAAGGCATTGCTCACATCGACCTCAGAGACACAGAAAGGTGCATCCTCATTTGCTTCACATGCTGCAGCTAGTCCAATATAGTCTGTGTTTTTCATGTCAAAGCGAGCATAAAAAGCATTAAGTTCATCAGGGAGGGCTTTACTCACATTCATCATAGGAGGGGACTTTCTTTCAAAGCCAGTGATGGTTCGAGTCCTTTCCACACTCTGCTGGATCACCCTCCAAGAAATCAGCTTCAACTCTGTCTCTATAGCGCCGCTTAGCATCTTTAATAGCTCTACGTAAACTATAAGATGCTGCTTTGTAATTTTTTACAAAATCCCCCTGCTTTGGGGAGGGGTTATGCATACTGTATGTGCTAATATAGCACGCAAACAGTGAGGCAGAAAGACAGTGTTAAAAAGTGGCTAGTGGACAGACAGTATCCAAACCTTCCTCAGTCTGTCTGTTGTGCAAGGCAGTGAGCGAAGTCTCCAGCTGATCAGGCTCTTCTGCTTTACAATGGAGTGGATGACACTCATTGTCCAAGACATTGATCAGTTTGTTCAGGGTCCTTTTGTCAGATATTGAAGTGATGCACTCCAGTTCAGCTCCTACTACAGAGCCAGCTTTCCTTACCAGCCTGTCAAGTCGCCCTGCATCCTTCTTCTTTGTGCTTCCTCCCCAGCATACCACTGCATAGAAGAGGACGCTGGCAACAGTGGCGATTACTGCTCTTTGGAACAGGGGAAGCTCTGACAAAAATGGTAAATTATTAAATTAATATTATTAAGGTGCTATATTGTTCTTTGAGGGCAAAAAGTATCTCAAAACCCAGAATAGGCCAAACAGTAAGCTATAGAGTTGGCATGGCAGACATGGCATAATGTAGCCTACACCGTTATATAGTGCGCTACCTAACTTAGCCTAAATACACAGCTGAAACCAAAGCAAGTCACAAACTCTGTAACTCCACATTACGGTTTTATTTACAGTATGCTATTTACGAAGACAAATAGAAACTGACTGTATTGCTCCCAAATTATGAGAATTTGAGCTGCAACTTGCCTTGCCTCTCGACTTCACCTGCCAACACTAACGTTAACGCATCCCTTGAACTTGAACCACTTCCAGATTGTGACATATGCTGTCAATCAAAAAGAGTCCAGCCTCTATGATGGTTCCTCCAATCATCATACAGAAGCTCGGCGTCCGGGCCATCCCACTGTCCCATTCACTCCCAGAGACGCCGGGCTTCCCTGGAAATGACGATTTTGTGGCACTTGTCCAATAAACGTGTAGCTTTTCTGCACTGAGGTCAGCCCACTCTGTAGTGCCATTGAAAGTCCAGTGAAGCCGAGCGTCTATGGGTTTTTTGCATGGTTTTTTGATGGATCGTGTCGTCACAGCAATGTATTACGGGTGCACAATCACGATAAATGACCAGCAAAACCTTATTGCTGAACAAACTAGCCATGGAGAGAAGGTGGAGTCTAAATTCCAGAAAGGAGACCTCAAAGATGTATGGCAGGGGCTAAAAGTCATGACTGACTACAAAGCCCCTGGTCCACCATCATCCCCATACCCAAGAAGCCTAGACCAGCCTGTCAACGACTATTGCCCAGTTGCACTCACCTCTGTGGTGATGAAGTGTTTTGAGAGGCTGGTCAAAGCCCACATCTGCTCCTCACTGCCCAACACCCTGGACCCTCTACAATTTGCATACCGGCCCAATAGATCCACTGAGGATGCCATTGCTCACATACTACACATTGTCCTGTCACACCTGGACAAGAGCAAAGGGAAAGTGTTGAACTATATAAGACTATTATGTGTTGACTATAGTTCAGCATTTAATACTATCCTTCCCTCCACCCTCATCTCAAAGTTCAGTAGCCTGGGGCTGAATGGCGCCCTTTGCAGGTGGATCCTGCACTTTTTGACAGAGAGACCTCAGGTGGTGAAAGCGGGCAAGCACATCTCATCCTCCCTAACCCTCAGCACAGGGGCCCCCCAGGGCTGTGTTCTGTCCCCTCTGCTGTACTCCCTGTATACACACAATTGTGTAGCCACTGCAGACTCCAATACCATCATTAAGTTTGCTGTAGTGGTAGGCCTAATCCACAACAACGATGAGACGGCCTACCTGGAAGAAGTGAGGTGCCTGACCCAGTGGTGTCAGAGGAACAATCTCCACCTCAACGTCAGCAAGACTAAAGAGATGCTGGTGGACTTTGGGAGGAAGCAGGCGTGGGACTACACTCCCTTATCCATCAACGGGACCCCTGTGGAGAGGGTGGATACATTCAAACACCTCCAAATCACCGAAGATCTGACATGGTCTACCCATCTGGACACCGTGGTAAGGAAGGCCAGGCAGAGACTGTACCATCTAAGGAGGCTGAAGAAATTCAAAGCATCCAAAACAGTCCTGCAGAGCTTCTACTCCAGCACCATTGAGAGCATCCTGACTGGGTGCATCACCACTTGGTATGGAAACACCACCATGCAGGACCGTAAGGCTCTGCAGAGAGTGGTGCGTTCAGCTAAACGTACCATAGGGGGGCAACTCCCTAACCAAGGGGACATCTACACCAAGCGGTGTAAGGACAAGACCACCAAAATCCTTAAAGACCCCAGCCACCCAGACTATGGTCTGTTCTCTCTGCTTCGCTCAGGAAGCAGATATTGTACACTGGCTGCAAGGACTGAGAGACTAAGGAAGAGTTTCTTCCCCCGAGCCATCCGGTACCTAAATGGCACTGTTTAAGCACTTTTTATTGTGTATACCACTGTTCCCCTGTAGAGAATACCACTTCTTCCCTATCTGCAATAACCCCCTGACATCTTGAATGTATTGTTTCTTGTCTGTCACTGTTTTTGGCAAGTTGTTCTATGTCAGTTTGTGTGTTTTTGCTTGGCATGGCGCTGACTGTAACATTTCACTGCATTGTATGTATGTGACAAATAAAATCTGAATCTGAATAAAGATAAACATGTTTTCAGCATGATCTAGTTGGAATAGTAGGCTAGAAGCTAATGTAATAGTGTTATTTGATGCGATTTTCTGTGATATTTTAGAGGAGGCTGAGCTTCCCCTGTAGTCTTAGAGCAATCACCTCTGGCTGGCAACAATAGACTGGTAAAACATCCTGAGGAGCTTGCTGCACACATTGAAGGACCGCAGCCTCCTCAGGAAGTACAGCCTGCTCTGCCCTTTCTTGTAGGGTGCGTCAGTGTTGGCTGACCAGTCCAGTTTATTGTCCAGGTGGAGACCCAGATACTTGTAGGTGCTTACCACCTCCACATTGACCCCATCAATGGAGACTGGTAGCAGAGTGGGCTTAGACCTGCGGAAATCCACCACCATCTCCTTGGTCTTTGAAGTGTTGAGTTGAAGATGATTGAGTTTGCACCATTGCACAAAGTCCTCCACCAGGCTCCTGTCCTCCTCCTCCTGCCCGTTCCTGATACACCCCACAATTGCAGTATCATCAGAAAACGTCTGCATGTGGCATGACTCGGTGTTGTAACAGAAGTCAGATGTGTACAGGGTGAACAGGACTGGAAAGAGCACAGTTCCCTGTGGCACTCCGGTGCTGCTGATCACAGTGTCAGAGAGACAGTTCTTCAGTCTGACGAACTGTGGTCGCTCGGTCAGGTAATCTGTAATCCAGGTTATCAGGTGAGCTTCCACACCCATCTGCAAGAGCTTGTCTCCCAGTCTGAGGGGTTGGATGGTGTTAAACACACTTGAAAAATCAAAAAACATGATTCTTACAGCACTTTTCCCCTTGTCTAGGTGAGAATGTGTCCTGTGTAGAAGATAAGTGACGGCATCGGGGGTCTGTGTGTCTGATGGCTGTTGACTGAGGTCGTTGTCACCTCCTTGTTCATGATCGCCATGTGGGGGAGGGGTGCAATATCCAGTGATGGTGGGGGTACGATAGCCTGTAATGGGCGCCATCTTGGGAAAACAGTCACACAACCAGTCGAACTCTCTCTGAGATGTGAAGTGAATCTTGCCTGAAACGTTGTTGCTGGAAGAGACGTTGTATACGCGAGATGTAAATGAATCAGAAGGGACGAGGAAGGTGAACAAACACTATGTGTGCTAAGTGAAGAGAAGAAAAGAAAATGGTTTGTGTTTGTGCTTTTCCCGGCTGCGATAAGAAAATGAAACATTACAATAGGGAAAGTTTTCACAGATTTCCTTTGCAGGACAGCGATATATTGAAGCAGCCCCCCCCCCCCATAAATGCACAAATAGGTGACACCAGACATAATTTCACTGCATTTCTTACTTTCAGTAACTATATGCATGTGACAATAAACTTCCTTGTATCCTTGTATCCTTGTACTTCTCAGGGTGCCCCACACACATGCTTCACCCATCTCTGGGGTCCCTCACACTGGGGTCAACCTATTCTGGGGGTCCCTCATACAGCTCACACACTGGGCAAGCTTCCAATGACCTCACGGCAAGCCATCCCACTTCTGATGGCTTAGTAAGCGCTTTCAGATATAACCTCCGGAGTATATGAGGAGGTTTGTCAAACGGAGGTCCTACCCTTCGGATGATTCAGATATGATGCTAACCTGCGGACCTAATACTGACCTTATACGGACGTATGTGTGAACGATACACGCACATTACAGAATCTCCGTGTGGTTGTCGAGTGAGGGGTGGGGGCTTGTAGAGTTCACAAGATGCGAGATATGACGAGAATAATATGCGCCGCTGCCTGTCACAGCTGCTTTTGTTTTACAAAATGTAGCCTATGCATTATGTAGGCTAAAGAAGAGAAATCTATTGTGCATAGGCTAATACTTGAAGTAGGCTAGTCACATAAGTGCCCACTTGAAATTGACCTAGCCTACAGTATTTGTATGTGTGCTTCAAATAAACACATTTATCTGTTTTCAACGTTATGTACCAGAATTACACTGTAGCTATAGAACCCCAAATCTGGTTTGCGTTGGAGAGAGAGAGCATGCACAAACTTTATGGTAGGCTACCAGCCAATTCAGTAGGCTAACTCAAGACTTCAAGATCATACAACGTTTTTAAGCAACAAACAAAATACTAACATTAATAACAGTGAAGTTGTTCGTTTTTTCATGGTTTATTTTTTCCAAAGGCATCCTCTCCCCATGTGTCGCATTTACGTAAGGAGCTTGGAACAAAGTTGGGTTTTCTTCGTTTTCATTTTCTCTAGGCATATATGCTCAGCAAATATCAGCGAGCTCAGCAGGTCATGAAGGCTATCAATGAACAGAAAACCGTGTTGGCTAACAATTTATTAAATACTCCTGTTATTGTCGTCCACGACGTCACTGTAGGCTACTGCCTTTTCAGCACCTTCTGCTTATGATGATCCAGTCTTCTGAATTCGTTTGTCCTTGCCATGCAGTTGGAGGCTAACGTGTCTCTAACGTTCCCTTCAGGTGTTCTATCAAAATGTTGTATGCCCTCATGGACAGTAGCTCCGTGATGTCTGCATCTTTCCAGGTCGGAGATTTTCTGGACAGCACTATGCCACTCCATCATAACACTGGCATTTAAGTCAGATCTAACCACATGGACGCATCGAAAAGAAACGCCACCAACACGCCCTCTCACTAGGTGTGAATTTTAACCGCATGTTCTACTCCTCGTTCAGACACAGCACATTTACATAATGTCCGGAGGAAATACTAGGGGGGGGAGTAGTATAAACACCGGGTGAATTCGGACTTCCATATGACCGGTTATGTCGTTCAGATATACGGCCCCACCGTTTAACATCGGCAGAACCTCCGGTCTTACACGTATGTCTGAAAGCGCTTCATATGTAGCGAAGGGAGAGAGAAGTGACCCCCACCCGGTCTTGAACCCGGGTCTCCGGGGCACTACACCTGCAGCTTGACCGCAACGCCAAAGAGCCAGGCCCGTTGTATAGTAGTATAGTATATATACTCTTTTGATCCCATGAGGGAAATTTGGTCTCTGCATTTATCCTAATCCGTGAATTAGTGAAACACACTCAGCACACAGTGAACACACAGTGAGGTGAAGCACACACTAATCCCGGCGCAGTAAGCTGCCTGCAACAACAGCGGTGCTCGGGGAGCAGTGAGGGGTTAGGTGCCTTGCTCAAGGGCACCTCAGCCATGCCTACTGGTCGGGGTTCGAACCGGCAACCCTCCAGTTACAAGTCCGAAGCGCTAACCAGTAGGCCACGGCTGTCAGAGCGCATACTCAACTGTAGTGACGGTACTCCATAACTTCATAATATCCAGGAGAGCCCCCAACCCTCCCAGAAGAATTCACCTCAAGAAAAGTGCTGTACCGAGAGCCGAGAGACCTGTTGCGGATAATCTGGATGAGGTAATGTGTGAATTTGTTTGGTCATTGATCTACTAGACCGTAATTGTATAAGCTAGCCATTCGTTTGTAGGAACTACGTGGGGGAGGTGCAAGACAAAACTTTATTTTCTTGCTGTTGCAAGCCTTTGCTGTAGGTATACCTTCATTAAAACTGTACATTTAGTGGATTGCATTTCCATTGCCACAGAGAAAGGTTCTTGGAAAAGTTGTCCAGGTGTGCTAACCTGGCTGTGCTGTGATATGAGTGCGGCTGAAGTTGGTTTGTAGTTTGTGGGGGATGGTTGGTTGGTCTAAATTGGGACAGCTGGTCAAAATTCTATGACGCTAAACAGCAGCATTTATGCCAAGCATGCCATTACTTTATTCTGAAATAATTTGGGTTTTTTTCAACATCTGTAGTAGGGCAATTCCATGCAAAACTGTCATGTCCATAACGACAACTAAATGCCATGGTATTTGTATGATGCGAATGATTATGTGAAATGTTTTTCATGTAAGTTCTACAACCAAGAACAGTGAATGCTCAAATTTCAAGTAATCATCATTCACATCATACCATACAATAATGTACAATACTGTGGCATTGTGTTGGCGTAATGGACGTGACCATTAGTGGATTAGTGGATATACCATAGTGTGGAATTGCCCAGTATCTTACGTACATTAGTTTAATTTGCAATGCTTTACAATTGTAAGTGCATTCAGATGTGTGTGTGTTGATCAATGTACTTGTGTACTTGTACAATGTTCACATGTTCTGCAAGTGGTTCTGAACCCTCTGCTCAAGAAATTATATCAGATCTAGCTGCACTCCGACAGTCTACCCCAAAGAGGCTCCAACACGCAGATAGTGTAGAAGCAGCCCGGTCAAGGAGGTCCAGTCCACCACCTGCCTTCAGACTTTCACTATCAACTCCTGAGCATGCTTCAGTCAGGCCACGTACAACACCAACGTCCTCTGGAATGTATGTCGCATGGCCTCCAACATGGGAACTGTCAGAGGTAAGCTCTGCATCAAGTTGATAGTCGAGTAGTGTTGACATTCACCAATGGCAACAATGAAGTAACGCTGTTTTTATAAATGACCAGGATATGGCTGCAGCATCAATATCACATTGGAGTCCTACCCATACAGGCAGTGGAGCTATGTCTTTTTCAAGTACCCTTGGCCTCTGTGATAATGTTGATTAGATTCCGAAGTAAAAGCTTGATTTTTTTCTAACTATGTAATGTCACACGAACAGGAAGACATGGAGGAAGGTTCAGGAGCATCTGTTCATGATCTAAGTGTTAGCTTTGGGGAGATGGAGATGGACGATCCTGCTGATGCTTTCAGCCATTGAGTGACACTACTACTTCCAGCCAAGGATCAGGTTCGGGCTCTGCTTCTGACCAAGGGACAACCAGTGGATGGGCAGGAAGACAGAAAGTGGACGAGTCCAACTTACTAAAGCTCTTCAAGACCTGCCACATGTGTGATACAGCTATTGAAGAGAAAAGGATGGTGACACGAGCCAGCCAACTGAAAATCTATTGTACATGCCTACATGGACATTCAGGGGAGTGGGCATAATGTCCTGACCATAGAGACATGGGACGAAACAATCTCCTGACCTGTGCGCCAACACTGTTTACAGGAGCCACATACACTGACATAAAAGAATGGGTGGATCTTATGAACATTCCGATTCCTGGAAAAACACAACATCCAGTCAAAATATCTAATTCCTGTCATAAACAATGCCTACAAACACCAACAGCAAAAAATCATGGAGCGACTCACTCAGCTGTCTGCCTCTGGAGAGAAGATTTGAGTTATGTGGCGATGCAAGGTGTGACAGTCCAGGTGAGCAGGATCACTAATTGAACTTTGGTTGGACTATTAAACATGCTTATATATATTTATATTTATGAAGGTAAATGTATTTATTTTCCAATAGGTTTCAGCAGTAAATATTCTACCTACTCTTTCCAAGATGACACCTCGAAGAAATTGTCCATTATGACTTGGTCCAGGTAAATATGAATGCATTATTCTTATGTTAAATGACATTACCATGGCTTTGACAAAGCCTGTAGTCGGAGGCAGTTTCTCAGGCTTGATACTAGTTATATCTCACAAAACTGAGTACACCCCTCACTTTGTAAATATTTTATATATTTTCATGGGACAACACTGAAGAGATGACAATTGTAGACTACAAGGCTACAACGTAGAGTTAGGCTACAATGTAGAGTAGTCAGTGTACAGCTTGTATAACAGTGTACATTTACTGTCCCCTCAAAATAACACAACACGCAGCCATTAATGTCTAAACCACAGCCAACACAAGTGAGTACACCCTTTAAATGAAAGTGAAAATGTCTAAATTGGGCCCAATTATCCGTTTTCCCTGCCCGGTGTCATGTGACTTGTTAGTGTTACAAGGTCTCAGGTTTGTGGGGGAGCAGGTGTGTTAAATTTGGTGCTATCGCTCTCACACTCTACTATACTGGTCACTGGAAATTCAACATGGCACCTCATGGCAAAGAACTCCCTGAGGTTGTGAAAAAAAATAATTGTTGCTCTACATAAAGATGGTTAGGCTATAAAAAGATTGTCAACACTCTGAAACTGAGCTGCAACATGGAGGCCAAGACCACACAGCGGTTTAACAGGACAGGTTACACTCAGAACAGGCCTCGCCATGGTCAACCAAAGAAGTTGAGTGCACATGCTCAGCGTCATATCCCGATGTTGTCTTTGGAAATAAATGTATGAGTGCTGCCAGCATTGCTGCAGAGGTTGAAGGGGTGGGGGGTCAGCCTGTCAGTGCTCAGACCATACAACGCACGCTGCATCAAATTGGTCTGGCTGTCGTCCCAGAAGGAAGCCTCTTCTAAAGACGATGCACAAGAAAGCCCGCAAACAGTTTGCTGAAGACATGCAGACTAAGGACATGGATAACTGGAATCATGTCCTGTGGTCTGATAAGACCAAAATAAACTTATTTGGTTCAGATGGTGTCAAGCGTGTGTGGCAGGAACCAGATGAGGAGTACAAAGACAAATGTGTCTTGCCTACAGTCAAGCATGGTGGTGGGAGTGTCATGGTCTGGGGCTGCATGAGTGCTGCACTGGGGAGCTACAGTTCATTGAGGGGACCATGAATGCCAACATGTACTGTGACATACTAAAGCAGAGCATGATCCCCTCCCTTTGGAAACTGGGCCGCAGGGCAGTATTCCAACATGATAACGACCCCAAACACACCTCCAAGATGACCACTGCCTCGCAAAAGAAGCTGAGGGTAAAGGTGATTGACTGGCCAAGCATGTCTCCAGACCTAAACTCTATTGAGCATCTGTGGGGCATCCTCAAATGTAAGGTAGAGGAGCGCAGCGTCTCTAACATCCACCAGCTCCATGATATTATCGGAGTGGAAGAGGATTCCAGTGGCAACCTGTGAAGCCCTGGTGAACACCATGCCCAAGAGAGTTAAGGCAGTGCTGGGGTGAGGGGTGTACTCACTTTTGTTGCCAGTGGTTTAGACATTAATGGCTGTGTGTTGAGTTATGTCAAGGGGACAATAAATGTACACTGTTATACAAGCTGTACACTCACTACTTTACATTGTAGCTAAGTGTAATTTCTTCAGTGTTGTCCCATGAAAATATATAATAAAATATTTACAAAAATATTAACTCAGTTTTGTCCTAATGAGTTGCTCACCGTCCACCCTCCGCATTGGACTCTCTCTCTCTTTTTCACACACACACACACACACAAAGAAAGGCAGAAAAGAACAGATCTCGGCTTGTGAAGTTTTGTTTGCGTGCAACAGACTGTTTCTATAATCACAGATACAGTAGAATGAAAAATGACTGCTTTGGACCATTATTTGCCAAGGTATGCTCATGCATTTTGTAAAATGCCCTATGGAAACTCCCCATAGGACTTTTGGACCATAGGACAAAATGCATACTGTCAATAAAAGGTTTACTGTGTGGCAGCCTTTAGGTGTAGAAGCATAATCCTGGTCTCAAATGAAAGGTAGCACTTTGAGGTTTATTGTGGACTATTTAGATTGTATGTTAGATGTTCTGATATAGAACGACTACACAAAATATGGAATATTTTTGCATTTTCTTTGTTGGTTCAATGGGTGTGTATAAGATGCATGCACAACTAATATTGGATAAAACAACATGAATATTCAATTTCTATGGATTCCTGTGAATATTTCAGTACCAATATGCTGCATCCACTTATTGCTAAGGATACACACTGCAGCTAGAAGGTAGGGAAGCATCAAAGGCAGAGTAGGGGGAGGAGGGCTAATCTGACAAAGGGAAGATTAATCTGACAATGTAAAACACTATACAGATTGTGGATGAAAAAGGTTGTCATATGGTTTCCAAAGAGTCCAAGCTTTCAAATGGTGTACTGTAGGCTATAGCATTACTATGCTACATTGCAATTGAGAATGTTCGGGGAATGTGGGGGAGGGGGGTAGGTGTTCCAACTAGCTGAGCAACATAGGTGACCACTACTGCATAATTTCATGGAGTGTAGGCCTACTCTATTTTTATTTCTGAACTGTGAAATTCAGCAAATATGTGGTTGTAAACTTATTGCAGTGTCATCATAACTATTCCACCTACATATTCAATTCTGAGGCTGAGGTCTCAGAATTGAGGTCAGCTGAGGTTTAGTGACGCCCCTGTTAGGGGGGCTGAGCCCCTTCAAGGTCTGATATAGCCTAGGCTACTAGAATCGCCCCTGCC
The DNA here is from genome assembly GCF_017589495.1 of Alosa alosa. NCBI lineage: Eukaryota > Metazoa > Chordata > Actinopteri > Clupeiformes > Clupeidae > Alosa > Alosa alosa. The sequence continues at coordinate 2,827,039 of NC_063193.1, read as the reverse complement.
GATAAACACAACCAAGAACAAAACCGAATAGTTTCTAGCAGAAATTATAATCAGAAGTTAATTTTCACCAAAAACCGGGACAATTCGTGTCCCAGAAAATAGTAATTATCCGGGATAGTCACCCAAAAAAGAGATCAATCCCAGAAAATCCAGAGCCTAGCCTACTAGCCCACTGAGTGAAGACAATCTTTTTCCCTCGGTAGGAATAGGCCTAATCTCACTTTCAGGGCTGGACTTTCTCCTGAATGGACTTTGACCTAAGAGGCTAATTTATAGGCTACGCTACAAACCGACCTAACTTAACCTCAATTGATCGCGCTTTCCACTTTTCTTCTTCACAGCTGTATTAAACGCACCGGTAAGTAGGGGAGAACTGGTACAATAACATCGGTTGATGTAACAGTGTTTTATTCTCAAGATATCGTGTAGCTACGGCAACGTAAACAGACACATATTATACAATGATCTACAATCTTGCAACCATCAAAATATGAATGGTCTAGCCACAACATATAGGCCTACGATATTAACCAAAGTGCAAAATTCAAGCATCGCATTAAAAAAAAAAAAAAAAAAAAAAAAATACGAAACTGTTTGTTAATGCGCAAGGTAGGCCTACCCCTTCTAATGCGTACATGGGTCAAAAATGACCCGCATTAATTTCCTATGGTTGGCAAGTCATGCATAGTTGTCTGTTTATTTGCTATATTTTAAATATGTAGGCTATTTCATCCTTCAATATGTCAGATGTCCATTAAATAACTTGTTTGTGATCACTGGCATTGCAAATCATATTTGTTATTTTTCATTAATTTAACATTAACAAACACAGCTTTTGCATTATTAGCTTTTGCCTAAACCAGTTTTCAAACATGGGTAAAAGACGACCCACATTAATTTCCTATGCTATTTCATACAGTTTGTGTGTTCCTTTCCTATATTTATTGAAAGTCATTTTTTATCATTCAATATTGCTTGTATTTATCAAATAGGCCTAGCTGATTTTTTGATTGCTACATAGTTATTTTTACTTTTCCTGTTTTATTTTCTGAACATAGTTTTTTCTATTACCCCTTACAAAAATGACATGTTTGTGGCAGATTTGCAGCACATTTGCAGTGATTTGTGGGAAACAAATTAGATCACTAGAATACTGCTAGAAGTTTGCCAATATTGGCCGCTAGAGGCACACCTCCAGCAAAGTTCTGGCAACAGTGACAAGTTTTCTACTAGTGGCAGATGTGTTTGCCAGTGATTTGCCACCACACTTAGCCAGTAATGGCAAACTTCCATGTGCCCTTCATGCATGCACTTCTTTATATGTGTCATGAGAATACTTTGCCTAGCTCCATTTTGAACATCCACCATAACTCCACCGATAAAATCAGGAAGCTGATCAGTTAAACTGGTATTGGCATTGAGGGTGACAACATGCAGCACTCTGGACCAGGGAACCATGAGCCATATTTATGTTCTCTGCATAGATGAGTAGACATACTAATGAAAGCAAAGATAGAGATTGCCCGTGTGTTTGTAGTGTTCTTGTCCAATGTACTGGATGTAATTACCTTTGATACTAACTGCCAGTCATGTGGACTTGAGTCACATGACTTGGACTCAAGTCAGACTCGAGTCATGATTTTAATGACTTCAGACTTGAGTTGATAAAATTCGACATGACTTGCGACTAGGGTGACCATTTTCATAACACCAAAAAGAAAGGACATTATGCGGCATATCAATAAATTACTATGGTGTACATAGGACTCTGGTATACTCTCATTTACAATACAATTTTGTGTGGTTTAACTATTACGGACGGGCCATCTCTAGGCTTTTACCCTGAAATCGCACTGTTCTTATACTCTAGAAGCCACTGTTCTCACCCAATTTGGCCCACCATCAAATGCTTGACCTCTTTGGAAAGCTGAGACAGTTGTTTCAGTAGAGACCATCAGAATAACTGTGTGATGTACTGACACAGGGCTACAGAGGTTAGGATATAGTTTTTTCTTCTTGCCGGACTGCAAGCATCTCTGAACTGACCACAATTCAGCCCTCTAGGTCCCTTAAATGGAGTTAGAAACACAACTGAGCCCTAGCACCAGGTCTCGTGAAGCTTTGTGCAAAAGTAGATTAATATAGAATGAAAATGAGTACTTTAGACCATTATTTACCAAGGTATGCTCATGCATTTTGTATTTTTTGCCCTATGGAAACTCCCCGTAGGACTTTTGGTTACCCAAAATGCATACTGACAATAAAAACGGTGTCCGTTAAAGTTTAAAGATGATGTTTGTGTAGCTGAATAGGAAAAAATATTACTGAAAAGTCAAAAAGTGTTTATTCACAGTATTTGCATTTATAGAATGCCTTGTGGTATGTGTGTGCCGCTACCCTCACACGCATTATGCACTGTAGGTGTGTAGGGCACCAAGAGACAGAGGAAGGACGTTTACAATGTCAAAATGCACCAACAGCATGTTACATAAAGATGATACTTTTCGGGTCCTCTTCATTAAGATCCAACTTGAACTTATGCTACTCCATTTAATTGAGAACGCGTCTGAGCACGCACAGAGGGAGAGAAAACAAGTGGCAGGTTCCAGCTGGCTTGTCATTGTTGATGATGATTGATATCTTCTTTTAAATATAAGAAATGTATAGGCTATATTTGAATGGAGCTGGTAAAAAATGATCATGAGAACGTGTGGACAGTGGCACACAATGGGCTTAAAGTGACAGTGCACCATTTACAAAAGAGTTAAACAGCATCAAATGTGTAGTATTTCTTAAGAAATTAATACTTTAAAACAAAATTACTGTCATTATTGTCTTTTAAATAATATAAAAGTGTTGACCTTGGCTTCCCTTATGAGTCGCCACTGGCAGACAGCCTAATAAATTGTTTGCAGGCAAATCTGTGGCCTAGCGCAGTAAAATGCCATCAGTCAAATTATTACTCATCCTTACAGTGGGTGCTGCACTGTGTCATGTAGCTATCCGTTTTGTACAGATTACTCAGGTATGCACATGTGTATATTACACAGGTATGCGCATGCATATATCGTAAAAGATGACAGAAACATTGAACATATTTTAATCTGTATTTCTAAAAAAAATACTGTGGATTAGATGGAAGTGTTAAAATTATGATCGATAGTCTAATAATGGCATTATTAAGTTAAGAGTACCTAATGACTTGTTTGGGACTTGGACTTGGACTCGACTTGGCCTTGGATCACTTGGACTTGGACTCGACTTGCCCTTCTCTGTATTTACTTGGGACTTGACTTGGACTTGACTGCTAAGACTTGGGACTTACTTGTGACTTGCCAAACAGTGACTTGGTCCTACCTCTGCTAACTGCATAATACCCTGATAATAAGCTGGGCAAAGAGCTTGTCATGCCACACAGGATAAGCAGTGTGGAGGTCACACTCAAACACATATAGAGCCCTATTTTTGCTACCTGGCGTATGACGGAAAGCGGATTATTATCCCAGCACAAAGTTTATTCTTATCTTGCACATCTAGTTTTTTGAGCAACGCGCCAAGGGGTGTGGCAATTAACGGCATAAGGAGGGGTCTGGCGCGTTGTCTAAAATCGCTAGCGTATACTACCTAAAATACATTATGCCACTGACCAAGAGAAACCTGGCCAAAAGTCCATGGCGAGTTGTTTGTTTATATGTTATTTTAAGAGCGCATTATCAACAGTGATATGGGCAGGTGCATGGCAGTGAGCGTAGTCTCCAACTGGTTAAGCTCTTCTGCTTTATGATAGTGCTGTGGAGTGGATGACAAACATTGTCCAAGATGTTGATTAGTTTGTTCAGGGTCCTTTTGTCTGATATTGAAGTGATGCACTCCAGTTCAGCTCCCACGCCAGCTTTCCTTACTAGTCTGTCTAGTTGCCCAGCATCCCTCTTTTTAGTGAAGGACCGCAGCCTCCTCAGGAAGTACAACCTGCTCTGCCCTTATAGAGTGCTTCCGTGTTGACTGACCAGTTCAGTTTATTGTCCAGATGTAGATGCTTGTAAGTGTTTACCACCTCCACATTGACCCCCTCAATGGTGACTGGCAGCAGAGCGGGCTTAGATCTCCGGAAATTCAGGACCGTCTCCTTAGTCTTCGCAGTGTTGAGTTGTAGATGGTTGAGTTTGCACCATTGCATAAAGTCCTCCACCAGGCTCCTCCTCCTGGCCATCCCTGATACACCCCACAATTGCTGTATCGTCTGAACATTCTGCAAGTGATATGACTCGTGACTATGTGTTGTAGCAGAAGTCAGACGTGTACAGGGTGAACAGGACTGGAGAGAGCACTGTTCCCTGTGGTGTGAAGGGTGCAGTCCAGTCCTTTATTTGGCGAAACGCAGGTGCAAATAATCTCCTTTACTTTCTTTGGTTGTATAGTCTGCGATTCACATTAGTTATTGGCATAGCAGTGACGGACTGGGATTAAAAAACGGCCCTGCCATTTTCACCAACCAGCGGCCCACACGGGGACGCACATGCACGCGCGTGCACGTGCCCGCAACACACAGATATAACTTCACATGTACGGAGCTAGTAATCAAGGATCTTTGGTTTTGTTGGTAAATGGGAAACCCATGTATAGATCATCAGAGCAGCCGCTCCACAAACGTGTCTTAATTAACGTCATGCAGTTAACAAGGTGCGAAGGAGCTTGCTCTGCTCCGCAACCCTGTCTATCACGTCATCAGCATCCAAGTTCATTAGGACCTCTTTCTCTGTCGCCATCAGCATAAAGGCCTCCAAATTATCCTGTGACAATCATGTCCTAGGCGATTCTTGATGAATTTAAGAGTGGAAAAACTCCGTTTGCATGCCACTTGAGTACATGACGGTGTTAGTAGGAATTCATATGCTAACCATATATAGTTGTAGGCACAGGTAAAGAGGTTTAACTGCTGGAGAAGGAAATGGCAAAAGATTGTACAATTCTTGCAGGTAGCACATTTCTTGCTCACCAGGTTTATTCCTATATCTCCGCGGCATCATCAAAGTCTGACGCTACAGTCTATGCTTTGACTGTATAGGCTACTCGTTTAGAGGAGACTTTTTCAAGCTGTCCCAGTGCGTGGCGAGATGTGTCAATTCCGACTGTAGATTTTCAACCGTAGCATTGGTTCATGTAGCCTAACTTTTGTAAACCAATAATAAAATAAAAGATACAGGCATATTTATTGTATTCCAATTTCAATCAATGCACTTTTTAATCATTTGATTGAATAAGGTTACAAAAGAATGTAGACTGATGTAAATATTGAGGGTCACCATGACTGTAGTATAGAGCAGGGGTCTCCAACCTTTTTGGGAATGAGGGCTACCTGAAGACCCGAAATCATATGGAGGGCTACTCATTTGAAACAAACATACCCTCACCCCTTTTTTGCGAGGGTAGTCCTCCTAAATAATAGGCCTATGTGATTTTTACTTTTAAATTATCAATATATGTGCAGGCCTAAACGTCTTTATATATTAAGCAACTGTATTTTCAAATTTAATATCAATAACCTACAGTATGCAACACTACCAACATTTTTGTTCAGTTTGTTCATTTCAAAGTTTGCATGGGGAATCTAATCTATTTTTTTTTTTTTTTACAAAAAAACTATCTTTTTGTGCAATTAATAATTTGGGTTACAATTTGTACCCAATTTATACCCACCCACCATTATGAATTCAGGGGTTGTTTAAGTTCTGATTTCAGTGGACAATTCGGTTTTAACATTTCAATAGTAATCGCCCACACCACCCTAACATATGAAAACTCCTTTTAAAGTTATTGCACACCTGAAATGATCCATGATCTGACAAAAAAAGGCTCAGTCATGCATGCTATAACATTTTCAGCGCTATTATACGGCAGTTGCCTACGGAGGATAAAAGGCCTGTGAGCTAAAGCAATTGTTTTTCAGTCCTTGAACAATCATGCAAGAACCGTATTTGACGAACATGGAATGGCCACAGAACTTTTGCAAAGATATGCTTCCACTGGCTACACCAGACAAGCAAGTTTCTTCCCCCTTTACTGTCCGTTGTTGTTTAAAGATTGAATGGGAAACGGATTTGGAGCCAAAGGCTAAAATTTAACGCAGCTACAATTTGTAAGGCATCACCAATATCAATTTAATCTTACAGATGTATGGCTACATACATTCTTAAAATGGTTCTGGTCTAGACTTAAATATCTATTGAAAACAAAAAGTGCGCTGGGGGCGCCTCATAGCCGTCCAGGTAGCCCGCGGGCACCGCGTTAGAGATCACTGGTATAGAGACTCATATCTGGTATAAACTGATCAGTTTCCCACTGTGAAGAAGGAAAAGGGAGTTAGAGATAAATGGCTGATTCGAAGCCATTTAACACTATTGATGCTTGATAGTGGGTCGAGAGATAATGTGAAACCGGCCTTGCGATGAATAGGCCGCGCAAACCCGACAAGCATGCCGCTCCGTGATTGGCCGGCCCAAACGGCTCACGAGAGGCCGCAGCCCTTCTGGCATCTGCCCAAATGCCAGACCGTCCAGTCCGTCACTGGTTATTGGCTATCACCACAAGTGCATAGGCTACTAAATGCTAGGCTTACCCAAGTTCTAGACTATTCCGTCGCCACATTTATAATATTGCTATAATATCTTTGATACTTTTTTCCTGCATCAAATCGTGCATTCTCATTTAGTGCGCATCTACTGTAGGCTTAACATGATTTCTAAGCGACTTGTATGCTCATATCTGACTTCACTAGACTATGAATGCATTTATTTATGTTGTAAGACATGTAAAATAAATACTAAAAGACACCAGTACTATGCAAAAATTCATTTAAACTTAAACCGCACTTCCCTAATAACCTCTGACTAGTTCTCTCGTGTCAGTCACTGACAGTAGCTAGAATGCATCAAGAAAACACATAGAAAAACACTGTTAAGTCCACCAAGTCATGATAAGCTATTAGCGCTGCGCAGCACCAGTTGTGATATTTAGCCTACTGAGTGTAATCGTAGGTAATGTCATGTATGAAAATTAGTATTGCTAGGCAATACTATAACAAGTGTCAAGTCCAGGGCAGCTGAGGTGTGGCGATGACATCATCAATACGCAAGTATGTGGTTTCGCCGTCCAAATGAACACGCAAGGGGTACGGTTTCAAATGTGTTTCACCCTGGGACCTGGTTTCAAAAAAGTGTGGTTTCGGGCAGGGCGTTTACAGGATTCGTTTGGACGATCGGTTACAGATCGTAGCATAACTCACAGCACAGAACACACTTACCACAAGCATAGTTAAGTAAGGGAATACATGTCAATAACACAGTATGGTGAATTATGTCCATAGTGTCCACTACAGTGTACTATAGCCTAACGGAAATTGAGTTGGAAATACTTAATGAGTTTCTAACAAAAGTAGGCTGATATATATTTTATGTTTTGGCCCGTCAGTTGAGTTCAAAATAAATGGACACAACGAAATAACACTTGATTTTTGTTAAAAAGTCAAGTCAATTAATCAAAAAATTAGTCGAAAGATTAGTTGAAATTAGTCGTTAGTGACAGCACTAAAAACATGGTTTAGTGGAATAACTGTTCCATGGTCTTGTGTGCAAGCCGATTCCTTCAAATGTGCCGATGACTGTCAAAATACCAATGCGCTGTTTAAAGTTGTGCTGCTCGCTGTTAAAGGGAAGGACAGATGTCATTCTCATTGAAAACTTGCCTTGTTGAGCCATCCGCCCAACGTTGATTACGAAAACACTCCCAACTGGACATCCTAAATTTAAATAAACTTTTCGCCAGTGATCATGCGTTTTAAACTACGATAATAGGGCCCTCAGTTCACCTAATTAGTTGTGAACTGTTCCTCCTTTAGTTGTCTTTATTATTACCTACACTATTATAGCCTTTTGTTGCCCCCGTCCCAACTTTTTTGAGACGTGTTTCTGGCATCAAATTCAAAATATGCTTATATTTGAAAATCTCCTTCAGCAGTTGATATATTGTCTTTGAACTATTCTCAATTAATTGACATGATTTGTAAATCATAGCATTCTTTTTTTATTTACATTTTACAAAGCATAAACATTTTTTGGAATTCGGGTTGTATGCTGATAACTGCATGTATTTCTTTGTATTTTTTTCCAGACATGCGTGTAGCAGTTATTGGTGCCGGAGTCATTGGCCTCTCAACTGCTCAGAGCATTTATGAGCAGTACCATGAGCGAGCTAGTCCACTGATCATAGAGGTGTACGCAGACCGTTTCACCCCTCTTACAACAAGTGATGGAGCAGCTGGGTTTTGGCAGCCATACCTCTATGACAAGGGCAACAATCAGGAGATGTGAGAATTTTACCCAAATATTCTGAAATTCAGTATATTTTCTGCAGATAACATTGTCAAAGATTCTAATATTTCATAAAATGTCAATGAAAACCAGTTCCTATCACAAAATCCATTTTTAAAATATGAAGTATTTAGCTGTGAAGCCACTGAGAAACCACAAAGAAAAAGTGTAAAAACATATAGGAATTCTAGGGCATAATTATGTGTGTTAACAAACTGTTTGTTTTCAAAGAGGTTGCAATTGTGCGTGTAAGTGCTGCACTGTTTATCCATGAGGCATCTCAATGAATTTCAAAAATGTTTTTGGTAAATATTTTCTAGGAAATGGAACAAGGACACCTTTGATTATCTGCTAAGCTTCCTGCGTTCACCAGATGCTATACAAATGGGTATCTTCCTTCAGTCTGGCTACAACTTGTGTACAGAGTCAGCCCCTGTGAGTGCTACAACCATCAAGTTGTGGTCCTATATATCCAATCTATTAGTCAGTGCTGCTTAAGCGTCTGTTAACCCTACAGATCTGGGCCCAGTTTCCCGAAAGCATTGTAAGCCTCGGTGATAAAGTCCCTCTTACGAATGTCTTAAGATCTGCAGACTGTTTCTCGAAACCATTGTTGCTTAAGAACATAGATCTCGTAGATCTACGGGTGATCCAGAATACTTGTTACTGACTAAGAGCGTCTTAACAGGTACTTCTTACTGAGGTCACCAGCAGGACATACTGGGAATTTACAACAAAGAATATAATTATCCAACTCATTTTGGGCATGCATTTTCACATCAAAATAAGCCAGTATGATTTGTTGTTGTTGTGGAGCGCATGAATTTGAATCTCCCACACCAAAACACTATTGCGCAGGCAGCACACACAGTGGGACTCACAAATAGCAAAGAATAGGCGTGACTGATGTAGCCTACTAAGTAGACTATAGCCTAAGCCAATATGGTCATACATCTTGCAACAAATAAGATAACAGTGCAACAATCTAGGTTAATCTTAAATAATTACTATTATTTATTTATTCATTTATTTATTTATTAACTATTATAATTTATTATACCAGACCTACAGACCCTCTTCCCCTACCTCAACAGAGGACCAGGCCCCTCCACAACTGCCCAACTCAGAGGCCCCCAACCACTCCTCCCCTTCCACCACAATGACAGCTCTCTCCATCCTGGAGAAGGAAGTTAACAGAGTGTTCAAAAGACAGAACCCCCGCAAAGCAGCGGGACCAGGCTCTGTTTCTCCCTCCACCCTGAAGCACTATGGCGAGCAGCTGTCTCCAGTGTTCACAGACATTTTTAACATCTCACTGGAGACATGCCATGTACCAGCCTGCTTCAAGACCTCCACCATCATCCCCGTCCCCAAAAAACAAAGATCACAGGACTGAATGACTACAGACCAATCCCACCTTAAAACCATCACAGACCCACTCCTGGACCCCCTGCAGTTTGCCTACAGAGCCAACAGATCTGTAGACGATGCAGTAAACATGGCCCTCCACTTTATCCTCCAACACCTGAACTTGGCAGGAACATACGGCAGGATCCTGTTTGTTGATTTCAGCTCCGCCTTCAACAGCATCATCCCAGCTCTGCTGCAGGACAAGCTCTCCCAGCTGCATGTATCTGACTCCACCTGCAGGTGGATCACTAACTTCCTGTCTGATAGGAAGCAGTATGTGAAGCTGGGGAAACATGTCTCGGACTCCTGGACCATCAGCACCGGTTCCCCTTTACCCTTCTCTCTGTATACAAACAGTTGCACCTCCATCCATCAGTCAATCGTCAGTCAAGCTCATAAAGTTAGCAGACGACACCGCCCTCATTGGGCTCATCTCTGATGGTGATGAGTCCACCTACAGGTGGGAGATTGACCATCTGGTGTCCTGGTGCAGACAAAACAGCTTGGAGCTAAATGCTCTAAAGACAGTGGAGATAGTTGTGGACTTCAGGAGGAACCCAGCCACACCCGCTCCCATCACTCTGAGTGGCTCCCCTGTAGACTCTGTGGAGTCCTTCTGCTCTCTGGGCTTCATCATCACCCACACCTCGTGGGAGCTGGACACCAGTGCTCTCACCAAAAAGGCACAGCAGAGGATGTACTTCCTGCGACAGCTGAAGAAATACAACCTGCCAAAGCCAGTGATGGAGCTCTTCTACACCTCCATCATTGAGTCCATCCTCACCTCCTCCATCACCATCTGGTATGCTGCGGCCTCTGCCAAGGACAAGCGCAGACTACAGTGTATCATTTGCTCTGCTGAGAGGGTGATTGGCTGCTGTCTGCCATCCCTCCATGATCTGCATGCCTCCAGGGCCCTGGGGCGGGCAGGTAGGATTGTGGCTGACACCTCCCACCCCGGACACAGTCTCTTTGAGCCACTCCCTTCCGGCAGGAGGCTGTGGTCCATCAGGTACCAAAACCTCATGGCAAAAACTTAGTTTCTTCCTAACTGCAGTTGGCCTCATCAACAAAGCCCGGGTCCCTCACTGTCACTAATCACTTAACGCTTAGGCCTCTATCATGATGGTCTAAAGCACAGTCTAAAGTCTATAATCATGATTCAAAGCTTATTCCTACCGTAGACTTGAGTTTTTCGCCATGCCCGTCTCTTTTTTTGAACAACGAGCCAAGGGGTGTGACAATTAATGACCTAAGGAGGGGTCTGGCGCATTGTCTAAAAATCACTATCGCACCTAAAACGCATTATGCCACTGATCAAGAGAAACCTGGTCAGAAATCCATGGCGAGTTGTTTATATGTTATTTTAAGAGCACATTATCATATGATATGGGCAGGTGCACCACCCACCCTGCTTCTCTCATCCACAAACGCTCACCAGCGCAAATTCATGCAAAACATTACATATTACATGATTACAATGGGAAACATAATTAGAATAAAGATATTACACAATGAGTAGTTCACTATTATTTGCAAATTGGTAATGACGGATAAAAATGATTAGGCGAGAGGCAAATATGAAGCACAGCTGAAGACACACTGACACGAGATGTAAGCAACAACTCCTCTGCAGGATAAATGTCTTTAGGTTTTTATTCAGTCATTTGAACATTATTGGGGTAATTGTTGCTTTTTTCAGGCTGTTTTCGATGGTAACCTATTTTCAGTCAATAGTGAAAGTGTGTATAACTGTTTTGTCGTTGACTATGAGACCACAGTGAAGTTTGTCAGACACCAAACAGGACGAGGACCACAAAAGCGTCACGTTAGAATGTTTATTTAAGGGTTGGGGGTTACAGGGGTTTCAGGGGTTCCGGGAGTTCCAAGAGTCTGCGTGTGTGTGTTCCCCCAATAGCCGAGCAGCAATGGCAGGAGCTGGATGATCCGGGAAGTCCTGGGGGAAAACACACACACAACAGCAATTGAAACGAAGCAGCAGTACAGTCAAAGGGCTAGGCTGTATTCAGTAGAAGAGAGACGGAAGGCAGGTCAAGATTACGGGGCTGGAGATCAAAGAAGTAGTCGGCGGGTCTGGGTTCACAGGCAAAGAGTAAGAGTCGTTTTCCAAGACAGGCAGGTAACTGGTGCGGGTTTGCAGACGATCTGACAAGTGTGGACTGAAAAGCAAGGCTTTATATACCGGGCATGATGAGTGGTGAATGCAGTGCAGCTGGTAGGTAAACGAGGGTGAGGCAGAGCAGAGCAGGAACAGGTGGAGGTCATCAGACTTTAATCAGCGCGTGTTACCAGGCAGAGAGAGAGCTCATGACAGAAGTTGGTTTCACTTTGCCAATGAGTTCAAATAATAGACGAGTGCAGATGTGTGTAGGCTATATACTCTGCTAGTTTTTAATAAAGCATGGAATACCTGTTCCATACGGTCTTGCGTGCAAGCACAGTGCCGGTGACCATCAAAATATTGATGTGCTGTTTGAAGTTGCGCCACTTGCTGTTAAAGGCAAGGACAGATGTGACTCTCATTGGTTTAAAGGATGTTGTGCCCAAAAACATAAGGCCCACCTTATGCCCACCGCCAAGCACCGGGCATTTGATAACGTTTCATAACTACACCACACCCAAAGTGGACTGAACAACCCACAAAATTTGTTTAAACTTTTCGTCAGTGACTATGCATTTTAGAATGTCATGAGAGGGCCCTTAATCTGTTTCCTTGCCCCCCACTGACACCATACAGTCACGCTGCACTAATAAGAGATATGTGATTACATATCATCATTAGGCTATTATAGGGAAATTCACAATCACACCCAGAGAAAGTTTTTCATTTCCGCAAAGGAATTCAAACGTGAATTTGCAAGTGAGACTTGTTAAGGTCACTTCAGGGCAGACGAAAAGTAACAGCGAGCAACACTGTTGTTAGATCCACTTTAGCGAAGCATAGGGTGTGTGTTTATTAGTCTATTCTCTTTTTCGATGCCCTGAATCGGGTATCAATCATATGATGAGATGATGAGAGATGATTATAAAGCTCGCCCTAAGAAACAAATAGCAGGTCTGCAAAAATAGCACAAAAAGAAGCCAATACGTCTGCTATACCTTTCATTTTCTCTGACTGTGTCTTGTCACTTTCTCTCTCTACCTCTCTCTCGCATAAAATCGATTTGCAGGAGATTCTAATTCATGCGCTCCACCACAACAACAAATCATACTGGCTTATTTTAATGTGAAAATGCATGCCCAAAATGTACGCATTTATGCAGGTACGCAAAATGTGCACAGGTTGGCAGGTCTGTTTTGCGCTATCTTAAAAGTTAAAACCTTTATAAACCTTTATAATAAAAAGCAAAATTTACTTCAATGCATGATGATGTATGCAAAATAATATTTAACCTTGTACTGATGAAGTGAAAAATTACACTGGATTCATATGTCCACTCTCAACACACACTAATATTGGAAATATGTATATCTCAGAATTGTCAAGGACCATTTGTTTTTATAAAAAAAACACAGATAATGAAATTTCAAGAAAGTATAATGTTGAGTCTTTAAAAAAGTCAATGCCTTCTACACAAGGCAAGACAGTCTATATTACTCTTCTTCCTCCTGTTATGATTTATTTTCCTATACTGACTGGTAGACATTATCCACTAGAAGTGTATTATAGCATGGAACGGATCCCTACCCAGATACACCATTTACTTAAAGGTGCTCTAAGCGACGTTGGGTAACGTCACTGGAACAGTTTGTTATGTTTTTATGGTCCAGGCTGGACCAAGTTGTTTTTGTTTCCATTTTTTGAGCCTGGGCTGTCCACAGATACCGCGTTTTTTACAGTGTATTCAGGGCACAGGTAGCTAGCGGATGGTTAGGTGATTTTTGCTGCATGTGACTAAAAATGTTTTACCGTAGAAACTGTGTAACATTGCTTAGAGCACCTTTAAACTTAGCTTACTGAAACAGAAAGCGAAACTACAGAAAGAAATTGTAATTTTTAAAGGTTTCTTTATAGTTATCCAGGAAAATATACTCATGTGAGAGATGAAACTTGCATCTAATCATATTCATATCATATTGATATGGCAGCAGGTGAAATGGATATGCCATGATGACTGAATACTGAATCAACTTACTCTAATGGAATATTTATATTGTTTTTTTTAGGAGCCTTCATTTAAAGACATTGTGCTGGGTTTTCGTCAGTTAACGGAGCGGGAGTTGGAGATGTTCCCTGGCTATAGGTAGGGTATTATCTTATTATCACTTCTGACATTTGTACAATAAAGCTGCCACTGATTACACTGATTACAGCTTGTTTGCCTTTGTTTAATTTTGTGCACATCCCCATTTTAATCTGTTTTTATTTTCACCATGACTACTAAAGATACAATTGCAACTCTTATTTCTATTGCTTGTAAGTAACTCACCTGACCTGTTGCTGCTTTTAGATAGATATATAATTATTTTATTAATCCCCAAAGGAAAATTATGGTGTTAAAGCAGCAACTAACAATATTAATGTATATCCCACACACATCCACACAAGTAACTATAATTTCAGATATGGGGCTCTGTCGTGCACACCAGCACAATTGACTTTGTATACTCGCGCATTTGTCTTTCCTATTGTGCAGTCAGCGCATATTGGAATTTTCCCTCCACAGGTACATGTGCGCCTATGGGGGCGTTTCAGCGAAAAGAGGGGGCGTGTTCCGGCGTAAACGGTCCCTGTTGATATTTTGCTGTTTCAGAGAACAATTCCGCCACAGACCAGGAACCTCATAGTCTAAAGTCAGTGGCGCAAATTCAGATGCTATTTTAAGGGCGCATGCATGGCCACAGGCCTGCAGAAATGAATGCTATGCACACCGATCTACAGACACCCTGTGCACAGATGGAAACATTCAAAGCCTTGATAATATTTGTCCATTTCCCGGTTTTGTTCGTGCATTGGTCAACTAAAAATTTAGTAGCCTATATAGTACATCTATGCAATATCTTTACAACAACGCCTAATTACGACCTATTAATTTGGACAACTTTATACAGCCCTATAAAGGCTAAAGTTACCTGTAGTTTTGTTCCATTTTACCGTTGTGTATGGCTTTAAACATCGTGTTCGCTTTAACATCAGCCTATAAGCATTATTCCAGCTGCGCTAAGGTTTTAAGCACCATAATTTTGCCTACCTTGTTGTAGCCCATCTGAAATAACTCCAAACTTTGCTTTGTTCCCTCCATCCTTTCGTTGTTTTCAAAAAAATATTTTATATCCATGATGGCCTTGAAGTCTTGAGTTTGTGAATTCGCTTAAGTAAGCTTATTATGTGCTGTTAACCAGCAACCATAGACAGTAAAAGAAAGCAGCAAGTAGCCTTGGCTACAATTTCTGTAGTTGCTGCGTACATTCATTGTTATTCTCTCTCCTGCTCAAACAAAAGTTGTGCGTGCATTAAGTTGATGATGACGTGTTTACAAACTCTACTTTACATAAAATATTGTAAATAGCCTATTGTCATGCAGTTAATGGGATACTGTGCAGAGTTGGAAAGGTCAACTTAGAAACTGTTTCTGTTGCCTGATGGTAAGGTACAACCGTAGCTTACACCTGCATAAGCGCTTGCTTGGGCGCCTGTGTTGCGCAATGCACTTTGCTCCTCTCATCTATACGACGCAGTTCCCATTTCTCCAAACTATACATAATTACAAGGACAAATATTGCTACACGAGGATAATCAGTGAGGTGTCCGATGTGAAAAAATAGGTATAAATCTAGCGTGCACATTTCCACGAATCACGGATGTGTTGATGACATAAATTAGGAAATATTAGAGGACTTAATAAGACGTGATGTTGAACTGCATGCCAATGCCATTTAACCCAAATGCCCCAACAGCAGCACGGGAGAGGAGAGCTTATCTGACAGATCTGCATTGTCTATACTCTATAGTGAGGTAGATTACATTGCAAAAATATCACCATGCATTCATAACCTCGTGAATCAGTGAGCGTGATCCCAAAACATCGGAAAGTGACATTTCTGTATTACATTTTGTCAAGAGGAAAAATCAATAGCAAACTGTTCCCAACTGACTATAGCGCTGTAAAATAGAAACAGCGCCCAAGATCCGCCCACAAAGCGATTTGCGCGAAGTCAGTTGCGCTAAAGTGCAAGATATTAACGTTTTTCATGTGACATATTCTAGGTTCTATAGCTTTGTTTACATCCAGCTGGTAGGCAAGGGACAAGTTGAACCCATTGAACATCGTTGTCTGCAGCTGCCTCTCAGTAGGCTACATCTCTGTATTTCAGCAATGTCAACATTTCAGGCATCAATAAAGGTGATGATGAAACGTTATCCCATTGTTCAATATTTGATAGCCTGTCACAGGAACGTTGTTTCGCTAAAATCGCCCTGATTTGGTGCATTTATCTGTATCGATAACGTTATGGGAGAACCTGCATGTAGCCTAATGGTAGCCTGACTTTTTTTCTCTGTTCAAAACTCGGTTTACACGAAGACAATAGCCTTTCTTAGAAGCTGTGAAATTTGACCAGAAAGGAACATGTCTTCCTTCTGAAAACAATATTTGATCATTTAACTTCACCTGAACAGCGACAGGTCTTGGTAGGCAGTAGACTCAGCAGACGTTAAAACGGTAGCCTACTGTTATAGCCAGAGTCAGTCAGCATCATGTAACATTAATGGCGTTAGTCATGAATCCTGTAACATATTATATCATATAACAGCGATGGCTTATTCGAAGACGATCTGCATGGATATATAACCACCCAGAAAAACTCAGAATGTGAGTGATAAAGTTTATTAATTGTATGAAACTTTTCATTAGTTATCCATAGCAGCATCGCCTATATTAGGCTGTTATGCTAGCTCAGCCTTTAAATATGTTGTTATTTTGGTCATGTGGACTTGATTAAACGGGTAAAGATAATTCATAAACTGCTTATTTCTTACATGACTGAAGCAGTAGCCTAGGTTCAACAGTGGTGTTTGAGGTTGCTGTGTTAAGTTGTTGTGTGTGATCGCTAAACAATTAGGATCAAATCAGTTTATTTTGACATACGGGAGTTAGCCTGACCTGTAACGTTAGCCTATAGCACATAAGCCTATTCTGTTTTCATTTATTAGCATTTGTTGTGATTATATAATCAAATGACACTCATGATAACTTGAAATAGAAGGACAGAAGATAGGTGATTGATGTCCACAAGCACGAATTTCACGAGACAAATTAGAACAAACTGTTCCGGTAAAAATAATCTTGCCATGTTTAAAATGCTGCACTTTTTCCCTTCATAGCCTATCTCTGGCAATTAATTTTTGAATGACCGTAAATAGTAGTATTTTAGCCTACGTCTTCGTAGACAGTAGGCTACACCATTAGGCTATCTTGAGAATAAGACTTCACAGCTGCTAACGATCATCCTCCACAACCACGAGGATAGGTAGGCTAAACGGCCGTTAAATTAGCTTTTGCTTCTTATTGTAAAACCAACTGTTAGGGCCTACACAAGTGGTCGGCATCCCGGTCAATATTTGATATTAAAATTTCAATTTTGAAGCTATTTGTAACTATGTGTAGCCTATGCAACCCGACTGTTGTAGGCTTGCCTACCACTCTCTGCAGTGCCTTGCCTACCATTCTAGCCTACCACTCTAGTTGTAAACAAACGGTCACATGACATTATGACGTAGGTGCAAAACCTTAATAGCCCATGAAGTGTTTGTGCAATTGAGTCATTGTTTGGCATAGCAGTGGGCAGGAATGGCTTTCAACAGTCCATATTGCAGCAAAGTTGAGGCAGCCTCCAGCTGAAAACACTCTGTTGTCTGACCAGTAGTTCATGCATCATTTGTGAGGAAGCAGTTTTTGCCACTTCTCTCAATAACCAACTCTAGGGGCTCCAGTGAGCCAGCTCTTTTAATCAGCTTGTTCTTTTTTGATGTCGTTCGCTGATGCTGCTGCCTGAACAGAGGGCTACAAAGAAAATTGCACTAGAATTAGCAGACTGGTAAAACATATTCAACATTCTGCTGCACATTAAAATACATACGTTTTCTCAAGTAGTCTGCTCTGTCCCTTCCTGTAGACAGCCCCAACGTTGGTGCACTTCCAGTCCAGTTTCTTGTCAGGCATTTAAAGCCTACTTTTTCACTCAGTGTTCAACTTAGCCTTGACCCTGGTCCGGGACCACGACTCTTTTTTTTTCTTGGCCACATTTAATTTGTGAAATTTGTTTCCACACCTTGCCACAAACTGTCCACCAGTTCTTTATTCTCAGTCTCCTCTCCATCCTTTACACACCCCACAACTACAGATAACAGGTTGCAGAATTGTGCTGGAAGGTCTGAGGTTTGTAGTGTAGAGAGGAAAAGTGAAAGTACAGTCCCCTGCAGTGCTCCTGTGCTGCTAACCACCTACTCAGCAGGCTTGTACAAAATTCCAGAATTGAATTGAAACTGGCTCTTAAATTCCAATTCAATTCTTGAATTTCCCTTGCATTTCAATTGAGGCAATAAACAGGAAGCAGAATTGCAATTTGAATTTTGCACAACCCTGCTACTCAGACACACAATTGATAGTCCTCAGCACTATTAATTGGCTTCAGG
Source organism: Alosa alosa (assembly GCF_017589495.1). Classification (NCBI taxonomy): domain Eukaryota; kingdom Metazoa; phylum Chordata; class Actinopteri; order Clupeiformes; family Clupeidae; genus Alosa; species Alosa alosa. The sequence goes on along the minus strand of NC_063193.1, from coordinate 2,808,607 downwards.
GATAATAACTCCTGCATTTCCTGCATTTCACTGATCACTAAATGTATCATAACTTTTGAAAGGTTAAGGATATTCCAATTCAGTTTGTTTTGTTAAATAAAATGAATGAACAATGAAGAGGGTCACCGGAGATGTATAGTATCTTTCAGGTGGCTCCTCTACTTTGTGCCATGCCAAAATGCTCTTGACACGGCAGTGTCAGTTTTGGCAGGGATGTAGTGGAGGCTAAACGCAAATAAACACAGTTTATCCACCTCTGAAATTTTAGAATTGCATATTATCCATATTCACAATATATACACTCATCAACACTCTAGGAACCATTTAATACCACTGGTATTATTATAAACTTTGGACAAAAACCTCCACCATCATCAAACATGTTCTAAATGCCTTTTTTAAAATCTGATACCGCATGGCACAGTCCACCTCACTGAGATCACAGAATTCATAGTTTACCCACCTCTTATTTTACCACTACATCCCTAGTTTTAGGGTTAGCCACGGTCAAGTCGGCCGCTTTTGGCAGGCCAGGCATGCCCGTCAGTGGCCTAGGCCATAGGATAATGACCAGTCACCCCCTTGGCTTAAACAACAAATCAAATGGCAGCTTGAGACTAAAATTGGACTGGTATCAGAACAAAAACTACATTTTATGTGTATTTAAATACCGTGTACATATTTCCTGTGTTCTCTGGTCATTCTAATTAAGAGTGAGAAATAAACAATCCCAACAATGGTCCTTCTGGCATTACTGAAGCAAAACATGTAAAATTTAAGACATAGAGCCCTATTATGACAGTCTAAAGTACATGGTCACTAGTCCAGTCCAGTCCACATTGGGAGTGTTTTCGTTATCAAACGTTGGGCGGATGGCGCAACAAGGCGTTCCTAGGTTTCTTAATCAGTCATGGGTGTGTTTGATATGGGTGTGTGCGAGACCGTATGCAACAGTCAATCCACTAAACCATGCTTTACTAAAATCTAGCATAGCATAGCCTTCACGCATTTGCACTCGTCTGTTATTTGAACTCATTGGCCAAGTGAAACTAACTTCACTGTGGTGTCAGGCAAAGACAAAACAGTTATACACAGTAAGTTACTTTCACTATTGACTGACAATGGGTTACAATCGAAAACATAGGCTGGAAAAAGCAACAGTTACCCTAATATTGTTCAAATGACTGAATAAAACAACATTTATCCTGCAGAGGAGTTGCTTATATCTCGTGACAGTGCGTCTTCAGCTGTGCTCCATACGTGTCTCTCGCCTCTCCCCTAATCACTTTTAACCGCCATTACCAATTTTCAAATGATGGTGAATAACTACTCATCATGAGATGTACAGTATTTCGTAATATGTTTATTCTAATTATGTTTCCCATTGTAATCATGTAATTTTTAATGTTTTGCATGGATGTGCGCTGGTGCGCGTTCATGGATGATAGAAGGATGGTGCGTTGTGCAACCGCCAATATGACTGTTGACAATGCGCTCTTAAAATAACATATAAACAACTCGCCATAGACTTCTGACCAGGTTTCTCTTGGTCAGTGGCGTAATGCATTTTAGGTACCTTGCACCTTAGCGATTTTTAGACAAATAGACGTGCAAAATAAGAAAATAAACTTTGCGTCGGGTGAAAAACGAGTTTTACGCCATGCGCCAGGGTGCAAAATAGGGGCCTAAGACTTTTGCACAGTACTGTACATCTATTTATTCCCTCACTTATCTACCTTCACAAAGCTGAACACGCAGTGCGGTTCCTAATTGAGTAAGAAGACAGACTGGGCACAACAATACCAGCCACTCTCTGAAACAAACTAGAGACAGAACTTTATACAGTATTTTGGAGGAAGATCAGAGAATAATGATGATTACTGAGGTCTCACAGTTGTTTAGACAGGCATCTGCACAAGTGCAGTGGCTGGTGACTTTACGTCAAGTTCAAGCTGTTGGATGCACTGTGTGCCATTAATCCAAATCAGAGGAAAATACTCACAGCAACCTTCTCTGAACCTGGCGAGCTCTTTTCCATCATTACTTGATATCTTTGAGTTCTTCTGTAATTGAAGCAATTATTTACCAGGCATGTTCATTTGATTAAAACATTTATTTCTCTCTTGTTTAACGATGTAACCTGCATTGTGTTTACTTTCCTGGACTCAAACCAGCAACTTGCAGCACCTCATATTGGGAGTTACCGGTAAGCGTATCCTAGGGTGTTAGCGCTCTCAATAGCACATCTCTTTAAGGACAATTCTGGCAATTCTGGCTCAGAATGTCCTCTAAAGGTTTCATTTTGTGTGGCCTTCAACGAGCCTTAGGGAACGTGATTTTGTACCTTTATTTTATTTGTATAATTATGCAGGGTCCAATGTAATATTCCCCCCACACATTATTTATTTACTGGCCCAGAAAAGTTATTTTTACACAAAACTGTATATTTTAGTAGCCTCACATGCTTAGCTACAACTAGTTTGCATCACAGCTGAGCTGAGCTGAGCTGACTCGTGATGGTGACTGGCAGAAAAATGGGCCAGTGAGCCATTGTTTTATGTTGAACCCTGAATTATATTTACACTAACACTAACTCACTGTGTTCATTATACTTGTATTTATTCATTTGGCTGAGGCTTTTATCCAAAGCGACACAATTATTGCAAGGACAATTCTCCACTGAGAAACACAGAATTAAAGGGGAACTATGCAGTTTGTTTATCTTAATTTACCTTAACTTCACAGCTTCGGAGTCATTGGAATAGCTATATGAGTTTTTCTGGGGCGAATGGTGGCCGTCTTGCTTCCCCCTAGCAACTGTGAACAGAAAAACCACCCTTGCAACTTTGGGCCGGCAGACTCAGAGACAGAAAGTCTCGCAGCCTCGCGATGTAACAAATTACTTTACTGCACTAAATACATACAGTACATGCCAGGCACCGGCTAGAACAAAGTAGCGATGGCGATTCTCAGACATTCGTCATGGCTGAGCTAGCGAAAAGAAGCAGAAAGCGAGTAAGTTGTCGGAGGAACAGGGAAAGAGGAAACTGCAGACTGACCGATTGAGGAGTGTCATAAAATACTCTGAAGCTGTAGGGGGAGCTCTGCAGAGATACCTGCGAGCAGAAAGCGAGAAAACGGTGAAGATATTGCCAAAACTGCATAGTTTCTCTTTAAATGCATTCCTCAAGGACACAACGGTGAAAGACGGGAATTTAACCCACAACTTTTCTGGTTACTGCATGTTCGCCCAGCTCCTTAGCCACTATACTACTACCACCCCATTGTGTTCCATTTTAAAAAAGCTCATAACTTAAGCTAACAAATTATTTTTGTGTAATGAAATATTTCTGTTGCATCACTGAGAACCTCACATTTTTCTACTCTATGTGCCTCCTGATTTTTTTTCGTTGAGTGCCACCACTTGTACAGTCCCTCCATCACTGTCATACTATCCCTCTCTTACTGTCAATTCATCGCTTTTTGTTTATGCTAAATTGGATATGTTAATATGCCTTACGATTCAGAAGTACCAGAAGAATTGTCTGTGCATTACCTTATCATTTCTCCAGTTTCCGCTACAAGGTGGCGGAGTAGGTATTGCACTGACTGCACAAACAGTCCTTCTTTGTACCTTTCTTTTCTTTACTTCACACTTACAAATGTAAAATACTTTATTTTGTCTCCAGGGAACCTCCTAACAATAGTATAGAAGTATAATGATATTTTGAGTCTAGAATTATAATCTATAATGATGATGATGATGATGATGATGATGATGATGATGATTAATAATAATAATTGTGGTGTTATTATTCCTATGTTAACTATTAATGATAATGCTGAATTTCTTACAGTCATGGATGGTTCAACACTGCACTTATGGTTGAGGGAAAGACCTACTTACCATGGCTTATGGACTGGTGGGTGGACCCATTTTACAAATATATTTCAGAAATCTCTTCATTTTCCTTAATCACTGCATCACTGTACAATTTGTGATTTCATTTGAGGTCTCCTTATTTGACATAATAAAACACAACACAACACAGCGTTGTTGTGATACTAACTTACTTTTTTATTTTCAGGCTAATACAAAGAGGTGTAAAGTTTTGCCACAGGAAGATAAATTCGTTTCAGGAGGTTTGTTTGTGTTCCCAATATGCAAGAGTTCATTACAAGGAGAGGTGTCTGATATGGTTGTAACTTTGGGTCAAAATATCTACAATCTTTACAAAATGTTAGTAAATTTATAACAACATTTTTAGTAGATTAAGATCGGCCACTGTCACGCAGTAAACACTGCTGCACTCCTGCAAGTGTACACCAGCGAACTCCTCTGGCATACAAATAAGAATAATAAGAATAAGAATAAGAAATATAGCTGCAAGCAGCAATGAGGGGGCCAAGCAGTTAGGCTGGAGTTGCCATGGCAACTCAATGTTGTTACATCAGACATATGGCCGTAAGCTGTCAGAGTAAGTTTCATGTCTAGCAACAAAGATTGCCTGAGATATAAGGTAACTTTTTGTTTTGGCGGCATCGCAGTGGATTTTTATTGGCTGTGTTGGGCAAACGCTTGTGAATATGGCTTCAAAAATAAAGACATATCTAAGGCTCAGTCTGAACAGTATTAAAAGACACTACTGGTAAGTTTAATTCCAAACATGCCAACAGTTACAAGCCAAAATTCATTTTTGCTAATTGCAGTGACCCCTAGAGGTCAAAGGTCACCAAATCTCTTGAGTGTCCTCCTAATGGGGTCATGAGTCCATGTTTCAAGTTTGGTTATGATACATGTAAGGGTTGCTGAGATATGAGCTCACTTCCTGTTTGGCGGCTTTGCCGTCGATTTCAATTGGCTGTTACTGGCGAACGGTTTTAGATATGGCTATAAAAGATATGCCCACTTTTGTTGGGCATGGTCTGAAGATGGTCTGTGCCAATTTTGGTGAAGATCAGATGAAATTTGTGACCTGTGAAAACTTTTTAGTGTTTTTAATTAAATCCAATATGGCGGCTGAATCTGATGACATCACAAGTTGGCTTTGCCACCAATTTTGATTGGCTGTCACGGTTTTGAATTTGAAAAATCTGTTCAATAACTTTTGTTCGGCTTGGTCTGAAGATCATCTGAACTGTGTGAGGCGTGAAATTTTAGTTTCACTTTCGCTAAAATCCACTATGGCAGAAAATCCATGATGGCGGAAATTGACGTCATAACTGGCGTTAAACTTGGCTTGGTCCAAGGATTCCTACGACACCTCCTTTTTGACAATCGGGTCAGCGGGTCAAAAGTAACGTACGTGAATGAACGCACATCCAAATTTGGCCTGTTGGTGGCACTAGAGTGCTCGAGGTGGGGACATGAAACTTGGTGAAGTTACTCATGGCACTGTCCCCAATCAGTGTGCCAAATTTCACAACTTTTTACCACACGGTTCTATGGGCTGCCATTGACTTCAATGCCTTCGCATAGAAATGGGGAACACCACAGGTCAAGGACGTTGTTTTTTTGGTACAGTTGCCGATGGCAACAAAGAAGCTCCTTTCTTGTAGGTATGTTGTATTTAGTCTTTTTGCTAGATTTTTTGATCTTCATATAAGATTAATAACACTTGGTTAGATTTGATTAGATAAGCAGTTTTTGCAGTGCAGTGTTTTAGTCTGAGTAGTAATATGTTGAGATCAACAATGTTAAAGGCTGCACTAAAGTCCAATAACTTAGGACTGCTGGTTTGCCTGCATCTCTATTGAGGTGTATGTCATTTAAAAATGTTATATTATACAGAACCAAGACTTTATCATGGTCAGAGAAATTAACTCTGGTCATTAGGACACTATCTCATCCAAGATTAAATATCATCTTGTGTTGTTGTGTCACTTCAAACCACTGCATTATACTGGTCAATGTTTAAAACAGCTAAATATAAGTTCAGGTAAATAATACTCTGAACCTTATTTCTCCAGTTGGCTGACAGTGGTTTTCAAGTCATTATTAATTGTACCGGAATGCGATCTGGAGAGCTGCAGCCTGATCCACAGCTCCAGCCAGGACGAGGTCAGATCATTAAGGTTAGAGCTGAAAAAGATAACTGCACAGGTCATTTCTAAATTCCTCTGCAACTTGAAATAACTATTGTCATTTTGACATAACAATGTGCTATTGTCACCAGGTGGATGCTCCTTGGCTTAAGCATTGGATTCTCACACACAACTTCGCAAAAGGCACTTATAACTCACCTTACATAATACCAGGGTAACTAATATATCTCTATCTAGGCCAGAGTTTTTATATGTTTTAGGTACAATTTACAAGAGATAAAAATTGGTGCCGTAAAGAGCTAGCACTCCAACACCGACAATGACTTATGCTTTAGAAAGACGACTTTTGAAAGACAACAATATAAGTATATATATATATATATATATATATATATATATATATATATATATATACTCTTTTGATCCTGTGAGGGAAATATGTCACCCTATTACGCAAGAGCAGGTGAAGGTAAAGTGTTTAGATGCGTAGAAGTATTTTCAGGCAGGTCATTGGGCTATATTTATGTGGAACACATAATTTATAAGAAACACAATAAAAATCACAAATAATTCTGTATTCTGTACCTACTTTGCCTCTTCCGGTGCCAGACAGAGCTCATATATTGGTCTTTATATTGCCCACATCACACGGTTCACGACTGTGAAATCATTTGGAAATCGTACGGTGTAAGGCTGGCATAAGTGCCTATAGAATTTGGGTCATTACAAGACAAAGGACACTAACAGTGTTCTGTTTAGTTGTCCTACCGTGTCAAAACGTAGTACCATTTGTTGGTTTATTGTAGTAAGGCAGGCGATCAAATATTTTGTAGCAAAACTTCAAAATAAACAACGAGACAGGTAGACTAATACATTATTTTCACTGATCTACAGCCTACTTTCAATTTCAACCTTATGTTTTGAAAACAACAGGAGTCAATAAAATAATATAATTATTACAAAATTCAAAGGGAGGATAAAATTAGAGGATTTTGAGGTCAGACAGTTGAATGTGATATTTTTACAATGGACATTTTTAGAATGTGCCTGTGCATTAGGCCAGTTGCGGAAAAGGCCATTTAGTTTGACATTTGATGATAAGTTTGATGAAATTATTGATTTTGTTCCTAGTTAAATGTTGAAGATTCTCATAAATTTCCCTTTAATTCATAGTAATATTAACAGATTATGAAATATTTTAAATTCAGAACCTAACACTGTAAAATGGACTATAGGAGTCGTTTGGTGACTGTGGGAGGAATCTTCCAGTTGGGGAACTGGGATGAGGCAAATAACTCCATTGATCACAAGAAGATATGGGAGGAGGCCTGCCAGCTGGAGCCCAGTCTTAATGTGAGTCTATTTTAATGTGAGACCTTAAAAGGTTTCATGTCTATTGTTGTATATTTATTATGACCACCGCTAGGGCGCTAGTGCTAGGCGGTCATATAGGAGTTGTCAACATTTTTTTTCAACGTTTCCCAGAACACCGTAATAACAGGGCATATGAAACTCTTGCACTGGGCCCCTCGCAAGCTGAAAAATTTAGTTTTGGTAACATTTATGATATAAGGGTACATGAATTATCATGAATGAAGTCATTGAAATGAGGTCATACAGTAGTCTGTCATTCATGACCTCATACATGAACAACACATCAACTAAAGTAAACTAAACTATAAAGTAAAGTAGTAAAGTATACTACTCATGCAACAGAGAATATAGATAGAGAAAATATTTTCAATCCTTTAAGTGTGGCCGTGTAGATAAATCTTTGTCTATCTTTACAGCATGCACGAATTGTAGAGGACTGGACAGGGCTAAGACCTGTGCGCAGCAGTGTTCGACTCGAAAGGGAGTCTATTCAGTCTGGTCCAGTCACATTTGAGGTAAGGCTTCCATAGCATCATTATCAACAATCATTTGGAAGTATCATACCATCACAAAGTTTTAAGTGTTTATCCTGTTGGAATTAGAAACCTTATTAAAGGTGCAGTCAAGGAATTTACTCAATTTCAAATGAATCATTTTTTTTGTCACATTCAACAATCATCTCCTCGCTAGCTGCCTATTCAGTGAGTACACTGTTAAAAACCCGGTTTCTGTAGGCAGCCCAGGCTCCAAAAACTGGAAACAAACAAAGTGGGGGTAGCCTGTAGCCCAAACAAAAACAAAACGTGTAATTTCTCTGGGAATACTGAAGGCAGGGGTGAGCTTCCTCTCTGGCGTGTTTTTTTTTTTTTAATCCTTGTTTTTTGCACAAAACCATCTGCTAATAAATGTAAACATACACACAGAGCAACTTCCTGCACAATCCCTTACTGCACCAAACTATTTCGATTGTACTGTGTATGACTGGGTTCACTTAAGTCAAGTCATTTTTATCCTTAACTTGCCCAGGGCTGAATCTTCTAATGCATATTAGAGGAACACACAAACTTTTTTGGAAATTAGCCTAAATGAACTGTATACCATCACACTGGAGTAATGTAGCCTACCGTATTTTCCGGACCATGAGTCACACTTTTTTTCATAGTTTGTCAGGTTTTTTAATACTTATAGTTAGGTGCAACTTACCGATATATATGAAATATATATGTATATAATTTAACATGAATTGACATGAACCCTACATGAAACATTACCGTCTACAGCCGCGAGAGGGCGCTCTAGGCTTGTGGAATGAGATCGGGAGCTTGGTGAACTTGCAACATTTCAGACATTTTTTCATCCTTCAACCCAAAAGTTAGAGGGGGTTCGGGAGTGTCACCAAATGTATTAAATATTGTTATGTAAATGCACAAGTTCTGCACACTTTCAGTCAGAGATTAGGGTTAGCACTAATCGTAAAACACATGTGCATACCGTAAAATCCTCAAATTTACAGGCCGGGATTTTATTTACAAATAAAGTTCAGCCCCCAAATAAACCGGGGTAATAATTGCCTACATTGTTTCGATTAACTCAATGAAATAAAAGAGCTCTTCTTAATATTTTATATTGTTGGTTGTTTTAATGCTGTTGCCAATGAAAAATCGTTGTCCTACACTGGGTATCCAACACGTTGCTCTCAAGCTACCAGTTGCTTGCCTGGTCTCGCAATAAACAGTAGGTGGAAATCCCGACACTCTTCAACTACATGAAACTTAACAGTGAACCATCAAAAAACCCCAGATTTTAGTGCCTATCAGTCCCAACATTTAGCAATATAATCAAACAGTCCAAACGTAAATTAAATCCCAAACCAAATCTTCTGCTTTTGATACCGGTATGATGCTCCAAACGAAACACATGTCTCACAATAAAAAAGAAGGCAATACAATGCACAAAAGAAATAAATGCCTGCCTTGAATACAAGCCTGCCCCAAATAAATGCATGTGCTTTGCGCAGCTGAAGTAAATAAAAGACCCCTGCCGTGATTTAAGGATTTAGGAGTCCGTCTGCTAAACATTTCTCACCCGTTATCCAGACATGCATGAAAACATTTGAAAACAATACTCTAATAGGTTATTTTGAGAATAATGACTTTCTCTTCATCATTATCCTAACTGTTAAAACAAGGCAGATATGACGAGGCATTAGAACAATGTTTACAGAGATACACTGTAAGGTTGGCTGCAATGATTATGCAGACTGTTATGATTGACTGACACATGTGCGCACACGCACATTATCAAAATCATACGCCAGATGCTTTAGGTGATAGTCTTTATACATGGGTTTAGTTAATGATCAGGCTATAATAATACCACACACAGTGGTTGGTGTAAACCGGGACATTTACAGGGGCTTTTGTTGGGACTCGGAATGTTATTTTAAACACGTTTATTTTCTCTCTTGCTCTCTCCGAGGTAGCCTGCCGAGTGTAATGGATGCCAGCTAGCTTAGCTGTGCGTGTGGATCGTTGGTAAACCTCACTCCCGACACCTCAACAGTGCTACTGGCATGCGTGCTAGTAGCCTGGGCTTTAAGCTCAACTGTCAGCACGCTCGACTCCCGATCCGAGGTGCTGCTGTTCGCGGGTTCGAGTCCGGGCGTGTGCAGGGCTGATTCCCGCAGGTTAGATAGATAGATACTTTATTGATCCCCAGGGGAAATTCAAGTTCAAGGTTGAACACAATGCAGGTTTGGTGCCATGACCCGGATCGGGAGTGAGGCATTTTTGACTGATGCAACTTATAGTCCGTAAAATACGGTATGTTTTAAGAATACAGTTATATTGTAACACCTTTCAGACATTTAAGCAGCCTTTGGAACTAGCAGTCAATGTATCATACATTCACAACTGTCATCCTACTACTTCTGCGTGTTTACTGATACTTGCCTCTTTCATGGTCTGTGCATCTCTAGGATGATGATATTTTGCACCTCCAATATTGTCACGTAATTCACTATCTATGAGGTGATTTTTTTATACTGGGATAGTCCTAGTAGGTTTTAAGATTATGGTGTGTGTATTTTACAATAGGCTAACAAAACAGTTTTTAATACGCACATCCAGTTATTTTATTATTCAAAAGGTCATCATTGAGTAAACTGCAGATTTTTCAGTGATACTTAGACGGCAACTAGTGTTTTACTTTATCTTCAACTTGGTACTGGTATAGGTCTCCTGAGAAGGTTTAACAATGCAAACTGTCTAGTACTGCATATTCAGAACAAAATGTTTGAGTCATTAAAACAATTCAGTAATGACCTCATTGTGCAGTAGCAATGCCTAGGCCCTACCATCTGACACATGACTATTCTTTTGTTTTACATACTGTAGTAACAGGTACATGTAGTATTAACTTGTGCATTGAAGATCATGTAACAATCAAACCTCCATTAAACATTATTATATATTATGTTCTATTTTGAACATGTCATTCATGTTGGTTTTTAATTGGAGTGAATTAACACCAAATTAGCACCCTCTTTAAAATGTTGGAGTTGGTGTCAGATGTACCGGTATTTATTATTTAACGTTACGTTTTTCCCCTATTTTTAATGTGTCATATGTTGTGATTAACACCTGATTACAACGTTTAATACACATTTCTAAATAGGGTTTCTTCTACTGGTATCAAAAAACATGTTTAGAGAACGCAGTGTACAGTTTTGTTGAACACCAAGGTACAACCTAAATCAAACGTTGGATTTGGTTCAAATAAAGTGTTTTGCTGGGTGTACCGTGGACCGTGGGTGTATTTCAAATATGTGGTTTAGTGACAAACTTACTGGGTTGACACAGCCATTATTACAAGATGAAGAAATAAAAAAGCCATTGCAAATATTTATGATTTATGTTGGGACAATTATGTTGATCATGACAGTTTTGTGAGTTATATATACATGTGAGTTATTAGTTAAAATGCCCCAACAAATGTCGTTATCACAGGTTATCCACAACTATGGCCATGGAGGCTATGGGCTTACTATTCATCGTGGCTGTGCCCAAGAGGCTGCAAGACTTTTTGGGGAGATCCTGAAGCTGAAACAATGGGAGAAAAAGTCACATCTTTGACCCAGCAGACCAACAAAGCAGCATTACGTTGATATTTTAATGTTAACATAAGTGAAAATGAAGGTTTTATAGAAGGTTTTAAAGATTAACACAGAATTATTGTTATTGAGACACATGAACCAAACAAACTGGTAAACATGGGGAAATTGAAGTAGAGTAAATCTCAATAAGAAATAATTCCATCGGTTTTTAGATGAAAATAATATCTTAAGTTGCAACATTAATTTAATTATGTTGTTTAGAATGATGTAACATGGAATTTAAGAGAACTAAGAAAGTATTATGGGGGTCATCATCATATTCAGGTGTATACTTTACTTACTGTACCGATGGAGTGTTAAAAGAGCTGTATAGATAAAAAAAAATCATCTGAAATTGATCAGCAAATTAATGAGGCTTTTGTCTGTGGATTTATTATTCATATTCTTATTTTGAATATGACTTGCTCCAGTCTTAACAGCAATTTCAATTTCATTTCACTTATAGAGCGCCAAATCATTACACATGTCTCATGTCGCTTTACACAATGTTAGACAATCAGAGAAAAGAAAAGAAGGCCCATGGGTAACGGGCGAGGAAAAACTCCCTAGAATTGGAGATACATATAGAAAGAAACCTTGAGCAGATCCACGACTCAAGGGCCTGACCCATCTGCCTAGGGTGGTTGTACAGCGTGAGGCATGAAAAGTCCATGACGGCACTATGCTATACGGTAGCAGCTAAGGCAGGTGAAGGGTAGACGACACCAGCGCAGGTATGGTCAGTGACCACCATCGCACGCATGACTGGGGCGCCAGTCACACAAGGACATTGTTGGGTGGTCCATTCCAAAAAACCCTGAGGTGGGTGAAGTTCCACACTGCACCATACCTAACTATGGGAGGCACTAAAGAGGTATGTTTTAGGTCTAGACTTAAAAATAGGGAGGGTGTCTGCTAATCGAATTGAGGGAGGGAGATTATTCCAGAGGAGGGGTGCGCGGTAGCAGAAAGCTCTGCCTCCTACTGTAGTTTCTGAGATTTTTGGGATTACAAGAAGTCCAGTATTCTGTGATCGTAGCGGTCTAGGTGGGTTATATGGGACTAGGAGATCTTTAATATATCCAGGTGCCCGGCCATTTATGGCTTTGTATGTTAGAAGTAATATTTTGAAGTCAATACGACTTTTAACAGGCAGCCAGTGTAGAGATGCTAGGATAGTGGAAATATGTTCACAGCTCGTCTACTCTCCATATGCATCTCAGTTCTACACATACACTCAAGTCTCTCTCATCTTCTCAGTCCATCCATGTGCACGGGCCACAGCATTATACAACAATAGGTTATGTTGCTTAGATACAGTTAAGCTACTTGGGTACATTGTAGACAAGTAGACATTGTAGACAAGTAAGGCCTAAATATTGTAGCCCCAGTATCTATTAATGGCCTATCTTAAATTAACATGTTCAATTTAAGTTCCTGCAACAGTGAACAGTGGATACATTTGTGCCCCCTTGGAAAAATATGATGTCCGTCCGTGAATTGGTGTCTGCTGCCAGGTCTGTCTACTGTAACTCTGAAGGAGCTGGCCAATATAACTTCCCAACATGTTGCCGTGTTCCTTTAAGTTGCATTCAGTCCAAGCTATTTGCTTTCCCCTTTGTAGGGGTTTTCTCCACTCTGGGGGCGGTACACACCATTATGACTAGATGCTGAATATATCTATGGATTGAATTGATTGGATCATCTTTAATGTCCCCATGGGGCAATTTGGTTCACAACAAGTAGCCAGCACAAATACACTCAATAACATAAAACATAAGATAATAAATAAGGACATAAATACAAATGATATAATCAAATATAATCAATATTCAAAATATAAAATCACATAATACTTGTGCTTAATCACAAATATGGTCCAATCTGAATGTAAACATACAATGATGGCAAGTTGACCGTTTGTTAAAAATAACACCAACTGTTAATGGGACAAATGATCTTCTCTGTTAGACTTAGCCCGCTAAGAAAAGAATACCTCCTCCCTGATGGCAGGAGGATACACATACCCTGCTGCTGAGATTAGTGACAGATATCTTCTGACAGAGATTAACAATTTTACCAAGTCTATTTTTGTTTGTCACAGTCAGGTTGCCAAAACAGCAGAAGTTAAAACTGACTCAATAAAAGATTAGTACAATTGTGAGATCTTTCATCATTGAACCCCTTCAACTTTTTGATTGACCTTTTTATAGCTGGAGTCAGTATTGGCATCGAATGTCAATTCATCATGTTAGATGTTGCCATGGACAACGTCATGGTCATGCAGGAGACTGACAATCACAGACTCATTAGCATATTCACATGGGTTTCTGTGACCTTATTGTTAAAAAAAAAAAATGGACCAGCCAACATAGTGCCAGATTCAATGTCTGAAAATCGCAACACCCTGTGAACTAGACTATGGGGCTGCATGCAGTTGAAAGCTGATGAGAAGTCAACAAAACATAAGCGCATGTATCCAGCAACAGGTGCCCAGCAACAAAGTCCAGCAATGTCCTCAGCCCCCTTGCTTGGTTGGTATTGAAATTAATTCAGGTCAATTATGCTCTGTGTCATGGACAATAGACTCCTCTTCGCAATACACTCAAAAATGTATCTTTCATGTGGTATTACATTAGAAGAATCTTGTACCCAGTACCCACTAAAATAGCATTAGTTTGTGTGGGTGGGTATTAACGCATTGCATTGTGTGTTAAACAAATGAAAGCCCCAGCTAAAATGGTAGCCCTGTCAAGTATTTTTTATTACATTTGTCTTACGGTTATAGTCTCATAGTCCCTTAGTAAATAATTCTGTTTATCCCCAGAGACAAAAAATACTATTTTCTGATTGGCTGACAAGGTGACTAATTCTATATCTGGTCATCTTTGAAGTCTGGTAAAAAGTTGGATCACCATTCAATTTCAATGGTCTTTTGATTGAAAATAACAACCATGGTATGACGGTTGAACTAGGCAGCAGGCTTCGCAACAATGGAATCAACTGTAAACAAGCTACCTACCCATCGTTATCACAGTCAGTAACCAAAGAAAGTAGTACAACAAACTCAACAAGTCGGATTATTTTTTAAAACTCCACTTCACATTGTAGAGTTCTTTGCCTCCACCTCGTCCATTAATTGTGTATATATCGGGACACCTCTGGGCCATTATCCCTTACATAGATATCTTCACAGCATAAACATCTAAACAGCAGTCACGTACACACTACATGACACAGGTAGGCCTACTTAATTGTAACAAGTACAAATAGGCTACAAATACACAAGTATTGCATTACAACCAAGAGCTTTCTTTTTAAATTTACCTCTGCTCAAACCATTCATACCATTTATATTAACATTATGGCCTCTTTTGTCTTATTATCTTATGTCTGGCGCATCAGAGTGCCAGGCTGATTGTAACTGTTTTTGCTAGTTTGTTGCCAATGCAGTTGATCAATATACCCTCAGACGCACACGTTATGTAAATAGCACGAGGTGTGGTCAGGTGCAGCCATCACACATTGCTATTTTGATGCCACTGAAAATGATGATGCCACTTATCAAGAAAAACTTGGTCTGAAGTGAAAAGCACAGTATGCTATGGTTATTTTGAGAGTGCACTGTCAAGAAGTCTTGCTTGTGATCTGTCTAGTGACGAGACCCAATGAGACCCTGGTAATGAAATGCAAAATAATTGGGGTAAGTGTTGCTTTTCAGCAACACTTTTCAGGCTGTTTTCGTTAATAAATAACTGTTTTAGAAATGTTTTGTTATTTTCCTACAAGTGCAATTATTAGGTGAGTACAGATACGTACTCTGCTTGCCAAACACATGCACCTATTTTAGCAATGAAAGCTTTGGTGGAATACTACTATTCAAAAGAAAATTGTGAGTGCAAGCAATGTCTTCTACAGAGTTAACTCGTCGTCATAATACCAACACTCCTTGCTCTTAAAGGAATGGCAGATGGCACCCACATTGGTTTATTTGGATGTTATGCCCATAATTAATTAAGAAACATAATAACAACCCTTTTGAACCATGCGCCAGGCGTGTCAAACTAGCAAAGTGGACTGGACACATCCTAAATGCACTTAAACCACATGCTTCAGACCATGCGTCGTCAAAATAGGCATTATAGTATTAGCATAATTCTCACAGCTTCATGTGACGGGAACATGTAGCATTCTCAGTTTCACCAGGTGATTCCTTTTCATTGACAAACCTTGACAAGACCGCTGCAGTGTCAAATTAGATTGCATGGATCAATTAGCTGTAGTCAAATGACTACAGTGAAAACAATATTACCCAGTTATACATTTAATGCTTTATCTGCACCAGGGCTACATTGTCCTGAAGGGTTACTGTACATAGGCCACAAGACCAAGCCTCAGTGAGATTGTAGGGAGCAATTGACACACATTAATATTGAATACATTTTTTGCCTGTTTGCTCGTTATTTTGATCTATTGACAAATTTGTATTTGTTGCTAGTGAATGCAAATGTGAAATGTCAGTAACAATGGAAAAGTACCAAATACAATTAAAATACAATAGACCTCAACAGTCCCGCCCACAACCGATTCCGGAAGTAAGAATTCAATACAATTTCTCCATTGACAATTGGAGTATACGCCGTAAAATCCTAACTGTCCATGGTAGACTTAAAACCAGCTTCGACATGACTAAGCGATTGTTTATGCTCATATAGACGCCAGACGCCCATTTTCACGAAACTTGGTGGAAATGTCTAGCATGAAACTGCAGATTCAACCCTGTCAATTTCTTTGACTAAGAGTAATTCACAAAGCATTTTAACCCTAAAAGTAGCACCTAAGTCTGGGACAGCTTAAAAGAAGTTGAGAGGACTCCTAACTCCCTAAGACCTATTCACAAATAATTCTGAACCGCTTTTAGTGGCATTTCACATTGCAATGTTATGAAATAACGGTTACAGGAGCTCTCAATTGCGAGGGAATAATTGTAAACCTGTCACTCCCGTGTTATGATCAGCCAATCAAGGTGGTCACTTCAATCAAGCTTGTGCATGACTAATGACGTCAATCATAGCAACGAAGACTCATTCTTAATTTAGGAGTTCATTAGGAGGTCATTTTTCCTTACTAAGAGTAGGTCTGAAAGGCTTTGTGAATAACTTTTAAGAGAACTCCTAGCTAAAATCTTATGAGTACTCCTAGTGGCAAGATAAAATGCTTTGTTAATACGGGCATATATGCTTCAACATTTCATGGGATCCTCCTTGGGATCCATGCAACACATTAACACCAAGGTTCATGAAAAATGGATCTAGTTTTTAAAAAATCCTGCTAAAAAACAACAGCAAAAACACATGGATGAGAGGTAATGATGAAAACCACCTTTGTGGATTTAAACATACTGATGCTGATCTATGAATATCAGATTACATATGGTTATGATTGACTGGAAGATATAACACTTGACACAAACAAATAAATGAGCAAAATCATTCATATCAAAATAAGTACATGCTGATTTTTTGTGTCTCTTCTCTTGTGTTTTGTCTATTCAGTCATTGGGGTTACAGTTTGGATTGAGGACACCACCAGGACTGTTGACAGAGTCTCGACCCATCATCTCTTGGCCCCACTCACAGTGGCTCGACTCCTGCAGGCCCCGGCCTGTGGTCTCAATAGGCAGCAAGCAGGAGGCAATCGCTGCCAGCAGACAACAGCAGCAGTATACAGACAGGGTGAGATACACCGATTTTTCCAACATTACCTGAGATTATAACAGAAAGCATATTAAATTACAGAGGAAATTCTTATGCTAGGACTACATTTCAGATGAAGTTCCAAGTATTTATGATGTCTGTACCACAAGATTTAAGAAAAGTTACAAATATCATGTATCGAGGGTGCATACACTTACAAATGATCCATATTTATTAAAAGGTAACCTTTGGATACTAGCTGGTGAGCTAACTTGTTTTAAGGGTGTTTGACATTACATACTGTTTTGTGAGAATAGATTCCAGAGATTTGGTAACAATTGATTTCATGCGAATACATTAAAGGAGATTATAGTCCCAAAGCAGCATGCAAGTTCTGTTAGCATTCTGAATCAGCTGGATAACTGCACTGTTCAGAATTCTGAATGGCCAATTTTACCAAATTACACATAGAAAGAAAGGGATCACTATAGATGTGGACATAAAACATGCTGCTGTATACCAAGTTGGCATTCATAAGTACAATCAAGCACATGCTGTGTATTGGGATTGTATCTTAAATAACCATTTGCAGAAGAACTAAAAAATAGATGTATTAATAAGTACAGTTTCTGCACGAAATGTCAAGTATGATGCTTAAAGGAGAATTCCGGTGTGATATTGACCTAAAGTGTATCGAAACATGATACCGAGTGTGAACGTATGTCTCATAGCCCATCTCGGCTTGTCCCCTGCACTCCAAAATCTGGCTAGTTAGCCGATGCTACCAACATCTTTTTCAATAGTGGTGCTTGACATCCGGGCTAACCATGCAAATAAATCACTGTTTTACACCCATTTCACGAGGGCTCAATGTATCTCCACTTCATTGGTAGACTTCAGAGGCCCTGACATTTAAAGCGAGACATTGAGAACTTTGAAAAAGCACTGGTAGTTTACTTACAAGGCGATTTATACAGACAGTATCTTCCACGAAGTTTCATCTTGAATTTAGTCGCGATAAAGTCGAACATAGTAAGAATGAACAGGTATGATAAGGGATCCAGATTCCAAAAATAATTCAGTGGAAATGCATGGATTCCAGTTGCTGCTACTGGAAGAAACTGGAATCCATGCATTTCCACTGAATTATTTTTGGAATCTGATCCCTTATCATACCTGTTCATTCTTACCGTTGCTTCGAATTTATCGTGACTAAATTCAAGATGGCTGCAAACGTTAAACTTCGCGGAAGATACTGTCTGTATAAATCGCCTTGTCAAACTACCAGTGCTTTTTCAAAGTTCTCAATGTCTCGTTTTAAATGTCAGGGCCCTAGGAAGTCTACCAATGAAGTGTGGAGATACATTGAGCCTCGTAAATGGGTGTAAAACAGTGATTTATTTGCATGAGTTAACTACCGATGTCAAGCACCACTACTGAAAAAGTTGTTGGTAGCATCGGCTAACTAAGCCAGATTTTGGAGTGCAGGGGACAAGTCGAGATGGGCTATGAGACATACGTTCACACTCGGTATCATGTTTCAATACACTTTAGGTCAATATCACACCGGAATTCTCCTTTAAGACACTGTAGAAGGTAATTGTGTTTTACTGCACCTGTGCCACAAAAGGTGTAATAAGAGCCCCAACTCTTGCCATTCCACTGCTTGTGCCCAAACCCAGGGCTCTGGTGGCAGTAGGGTACACCTTTAAAAGCCATTATAATCAAACTCAATTAATAAACTGAATCAAAGTGAAACACAAATTTGGGATGCAGCATCTATACAATTTATTCACTAAAAGTCCCCCCCCTGATTGTCATCAGGGGGGGAAACTTTGCCATGCTATGCAGTTTCTAGACAATCTAATTCACCTTCTTAAGACTAAAATAGGTATTAAAGTAGGGTAGGTGAGTAGTTTACCTCTGGGGTATAAACATAAGCAGCCTGGAAACCTCCTGCAATGAAAGCTCGTGCGATGAATATCAGTACTGTCAGAAACGTCCTGCCACAGACAGATAGGACCAGCCGTTACAATCATAGATTACACCCCATAATGTTTAGCACCAAATGCTATAATACTGTCATATTTTAATATAGTAGTTTATTTTTATATAGTTGTGCTCTTAAGTTTACACACCCTGGCTGAATTCATGAAATATTGGTCAGATAACCTGTTTTATTTACAGGTAGTGATCAGGTGAAGCCATTCATTATTATCACATGATTATGTGTGCAATTTTTTATATTAATAGCTGAAATTATCACCCAAATGGTCCTGTACAAGTTTTCGTATCCTTGAATGTTTGGTTTGATGAAATACAAGTTGACCCACCAAAGTTTAATTGGATATCAATGGTAAGTTTCCACACCTGTGACATGTTTGATTGTAATTAGTGCCTGTAGGATAAGAAGGCCTTGCATAGAGTAATCAGGTGTGCAGAGAAAATCACCAACACTGCACTTCCTGGACTTAGATAGATAGATAGATAGATAGATTAGATAGAAACTAGAAAAGCATTTCCTGAAGGAAATACAGTGCATGAAAATGCAAAAATATGATGTAAAATATCATACAGAGTAAAACAAACTATAGGTAGCTACAGCTACCTAGTTTGGTTGCTAGGTAGATGAGGTTTAATATAGGTGGAATGACTGAACAGTTAAATTGATAACAGTTACAATGGCTGAACAGTTAAAAAGTTCAGTAGTTTAAAGGGTTAAATTGTTTAACAGTGAAATATTGTAGTGAGGACTTTTATTTTGAAACAGTTTTTGGCAGAGGAAGCAGTTGAACAGGATGTGTAGTCTTAATAGGGCCAGTTTGTATGCTTAAAGCCTGAGACTGGCAGTTGATCCAGGTGGCCCGAACACCTGCCATAGGATTCTAATTGCTTAACGGCCGTATTGTGATGTCATAATCATAATGTTAAGTCAATGGGGAAATTTTGATTAGTTTTTAATTAATAGTTTAAAAAGTATAAAAGTTACAAAGCTGAAAAATACATAGCACCCATGTCCTAAGTAAGACCTAACGTAACATAGTTTGAATGAAGTTTCTACGTTAAGCGGTTGAAGCTGCATTAAGTCGCTGTTAGAAGAAGAAGAAGAATAAGAACTAGAAAAGCATTTCCTGAAGGAAATACAGTGCATGAAAATGCAAAAATATGATGTAAAATATCATACAGAGTAAAAACAAACTATATTGGTTGCTAGGTAGATGAGGTTTAATATAGTTGGAATGACTGAACAGTTAAATAGGTGGATAGTTTAAATGGTTAAATTATTTAGGTAGATAGTTGACGATAACTGACAGTTGGAATGGCTCTAATGTTTGCTAGCAGTTATGCTAACTATGTTAACAAAGATAATAATGTTAACCAAGTTACTATGCTAACTAGCATGCTAACAATGTTAAAATGTTAAGTATGCTAACCATGTGACTTAGCTAACTTAGCTAATCATTTTTAGCAGTTATGCTAACTAGCATGCTAACATGCTAACTATGCTAACCATGTTACTTAGCTAACTTAGTTAATCATTTTTAACAGTTATGCTAACTATGCTAACTAACATGCTAACTATGCTAACCATGTTACTTAGCTGACTAGCTACAGTGGGTAGGAGTCATAGTTGATGACAAGTAACAGTTACAATGGCTGAACAGTTAAAAAGTTCAGTAGTTTAAAGGGTTAAATTGTTTAACAGTGAAATATTGTAGTGAGGACTTTTATTTTGAAACAGTTTTTGGCAGAGGAAGCAGTTGAACAGGATGTGTAGTCTTAATAGGGCCAGTTTGTATGCTTAAAGCCTGAGACTGGCAGTTGATCAGGTGGCGGAACACCTGCCACAGGATTCTAATTGCTTAACGGCTCTATTGTGATGTCATCAGCCCATGTTAAGTCTATGGGGAAATTTTGAGTAGTTTTTAATTAATAGTTTAAAAAAAAGTATGAAAGTTACAAAGTTGAAAAATACAAAGCCCACATGTCCTAAGTAAGACCCTCCATAGCGCATTTTGAATGAAGTTTCACGTTAAGCGGTTGAAGCTGCATTAACTGCGTTATAAGAAGAAGAATAAGAAGAACTAGAAAAGCATTTCCTGAAGGAAATACAGTGCATGAAAATGCAAAAAATATGATGTCAAATATCATACAGAGTAAAAACAAACTATATTGGTTGCTAGGTAGATGAGGTTTAATATAGTTGGCATGACTGAACAGTTAAATAGGTGGATAGTTTATATAGGTAAATTATTTACTTGGTAGATAAGGTTTAATATAGTTGGAATGATTGAACGGTTAAATAAGTGGATAGTTTAAATGGTTAAATTATTTAGGTAGATAGTTGACGATAACTGACACTTGGAATGGCTAATGTTTGCTAGCAGTTATACTAACTATGTTAACAAAGATAATAATATTAACCAAGTTACTATGCTAACTAACATGCTAACAATGTTAAAATGCTAAGTATGCTAACCATGTGACTTAGCTAACTTAGCTAATCATTTTAAGCAGTTTTGCTAAAAATGCTAACTAGCATGCTAACTATGCTAACCATGTGACTTAGCTAACTTAGCTAATAATTTTAAGAAGTTTTGTTAAAAATGCTAAGTAGCATGCTAACATGCTAGCATGCTAACCATGTAACTTAGCTAACTTAGCTAATCATTTTAAGAAGTTTTGCTAAAAATGCTAAGTAGCATGTTAATATGCTAGCATGCTAACTATGCTAACCATGTGACTTAGCTAACCTTGCTAATCATTTTTAGCAGTTTTCTTAAAATCTTCCAAGAAAGCATCTTAACATCTTAACTATCTTAACCATGTGACTTAGCTAACTTAGCTAACTGTCTACAGTGGGTAGGAGTCATAGTTGATGACAAGTAACAGTTACAATGGCTGAACAGTTAAGAAGTTCAGTAGTTTAAAGGGTTAAATTGTTTAACAGTGAAATTTTGTAGTGAGGACTTTTATTTTGAAACAGTTTTTGGCAGAGGAAGCAGTTGAACAGGATGTGTAGTCTTAATAGTGCCAGTTTGTATGCTTAAAGCCTGAGACTTGCAGTTGATCCAGGTGGCCCGAACACCTGCCATAGGATTCTAATTGCTTAACGGCCATATTGTACTTAGTTAACTTAGCTAATTATTTTTAGCAGTTTTTTTAAAAATGCTAACTATCATGCTAACATGCTAACCATGTTACTTAGCTAACTTAGCTAATCCTTTTTAGCAGTTATGCTAACTATGCTAATGAACATGTTAGCATGCTAACTATGCTAACCATGTTACTTAGCTAACTTAGCTAATCATTTTTAGCAGTTATGCTAACTAGCATGCTAGCAGTTTAACTATGCTAACCATGTTACTTAGCTAACTTAGCTAATCATTTTTAACAGTTATGCTAACTATGCTAACTAACTATGCTAACTATGCTAGCATGCTAACTATGCTAACCATGTTACTTAGCTAATCATTTTTAGCAGTTATGCTAACTATGCTAACTAGCATGCTAACATGTTAACTATGCTAACCATGTTACTTAGCTAACTTAGCTAATCCTTTTTAGCAGTTTTGCTAAAAATGCTAACTAACATGCTAACATGCTAACTATGTTAGCATGCTAACTATGCTAACCATGTTACTTAGCTAACTTAGCTAATCATTTTTAGCAGTTTTGTTAAAAAAATGCTAACAATGCTAGCAATGCTAACATGCTAACTAGCTACAGTGGGTAGGAGTCATAGTTGATGATAAGTAACAGTTACAATGGCTGAACAGTTAAAAAGTTCAGTAGTTTAAAGGGTTAAATTGTTTAACAGTGAAATATTGTAGTGAGGACTTTTATTTTGAAACAGTTTTTGGCAGAGGAAGCAGTTGATCAGGATGTGTAGTCTTAATAGGGCCAGTTTGTATGCTTAAAGCCTGAGAATGGCAGTTGGGACAGGTTGCCTGAACACCTGCCATAGGATTCTAATTGCTTAACGGCTCTATTGTGATGTCATCAGCCCATGTTAAGTCTATGGGGAAATTTTGAACAGTTTTTAATTAATAGTTTAAAAAGTATAAAAGTTACAAAGCTGAAAAATACATAGCACCCATGTCCTAAGTAAGACCCACATTAACATAGTTTGAATGAAGTTTCTCGTTAAAGCGGTTGAAGCTGCATTAAAGCGTTAGAAGAAGAAGAAGAATAAGAAGAAGCCTAGGAAGAACAGTACAGTGCATTTTCATGCACTGTAATAAGAAGCCTAGGAAGAACAGTACAGTGCATTTTCATGCACTGTAATTATACTAACTAACACTTAATCTAAATCAATTCTAAAAAAACAGTATCCACATAGTGGTGATTAATCAATCAAGAGGCACTTGTAATGACTGAGGCAGGGAATGAGCCTGTGATTCTCTGTGCATAGTAAGGTAAGGTAAGGTGCTCTGTGTGAGTGAGTGTCATGGTGATAGTGGTCATGGTGATAGTGCAAATGAGTAGGTCCAACAGTGCAACAATGCAGAAATAAAGTCTATATATCTATATTCTATCTAACTATTTTAAGAAAAGGACTTCGGGACATCTAGGCGCTGCCTGTCAAGGGGCAAAAAGGATTTTAAAGGACTGTCATCACCCTGGCCATAACATTTTTCAATGGTTGCCTTCTGGAAAGCGGCTTCAATCTCAAAAGGCCAGAACAGAAAGACTAAGAAGAAGTTTTTTCCCCCAAGCCATAAGGACAATGAATGCATAATTCCCCCCTCTCCATACACGTTTTAAATTTTATTTTTTATTTAATCCCCACATCCCTTCTGTTTTCTATCTTCTTACTTTTCTATTATTATTAAACTTTGCACAGCTGGGAGTTGCAGTCGCAATCCCCATTTCACTGCTTTTTGTTCCACAAATTATGCATATGACAAATACATTCTTGAATCCTGAATCTTGAATATGATAGTCAATGAATTTTGGAGCTCTTGGGAGACCTCTGCACATTTCACCCTGGGCTGCACTGACTGAATATTTCTGAGAAAAGGTAGCTGAACTGTATAAATCTGGAAAAGGCTATAAAAAGATATCCAACGATTTGAAAATGCCTGTCCGTAGTTTTTAAAGTCCGATAAAGAAGTGGAGAATTAGTGATTTAGTTGGATCAGGCAGACCAACAAAGATTTCAGCCTTCAGCTTCACTGCAAGTTAGTGTTTCAAACTGACTGTCAAAATCCACAATAAGTAGGCACTTGAACAAAAATGGGCTCAAATTGGCAGAATAATTTAATGTCTGTGCCACAAAATGGCAGCTGAAAATATGTCTCAGAACTTCTGGAAACCAAAACTGATTTAATATTTAAATTGAACACAACCGTAAACGTTATGTTTGGAGAGGAGTCAATAATTCCTGTGGTGAAAAGTGAACCATCCCTGTTTGTAAAGCATGGTGGTGGATCTCTGGACAGGGCAAGAAGAATGGGCAATTGTGCCACCTCAGATGAAGGTACTCCTCCACAACTGTTACAAAAGACTATACGCTGTCATTGGTGCTAAAGGAGGTAAAACACAATATTAAGGACTGAGTATATAAACTTTTGATTTCCTTTACTGCTATTGATTTGTTTAATGATCACACTACTCTGTGATGCCTTATGGTTTAATTTGAATCCCATTCAAATAAATGCCATGTGTTTTGCCTGATCACTTGCGTTTTCTTCAAAGAATGGTACAGAGTATGCTAACAGAGTATGTAAATTTATGAGCACAACTGTATAAGATCTTCACACACACACACACACACCATACAAAAAATGCAGACAGTGATGTGGGGGCCAAGCAGCTAAGCACGGCACCCTTGAGTGAACAAAAGGGACCAGTAGGATAGTCAGAGCCTGCAAGGCCTACTCTGCAGGCCTACACTGTAACTATTTTTTGTAACTGTTTAAAAAAATCATGGATTCTTAATACTGTGTACATGACACATCGGTCATTCGGAAATACCAATCTCTGACTCCGGAAAAATGTCTTGAACGCAATGCCGGGTCAGATTTTATGCTTGGAGACTCGTGCAAAAGTATTGTGCCCAGAGTTACCCGACATGATGTCACAATCATGCTCTCCAAGTGGCCTTCATTGCAACAACGTAACCAGAGGCGAACCTCACTCTCATCAGTCTGTAGGCAAGGTGATTTATCACCAGGGTGCGATTTGTGTAAAAACCAGAGGGGATGATTTTGAATAAGTTTGTAACCCCCGAACGAGTGCTTTCTCGTTTGTCCTCCGCAAACTACAGGTGTTTCGGTAGAGAACCATTGAATAATCGATGCCAAGCAATTTCTGTAACACTTTTTGTGACATTCAGCAAATATCTCCTCATTTAATGTAAGTTCCTTCGGACAATAGGCCTACGTCCTACTCTACGTGCAGTTGTCCTCCATCTCAGTTGCATCAGTTTTCTAATTTTGAAGGTTCTAAAACATTATTATGCTTCACTGAATCCTTCTCGTTTTCTTTCATTTGTCCAGCTTTTCCATTCGCCTGAAACACTCATTATTGCTCATTTACATTTATTCATTTAGCAGACGCTTTTATCCAAAGCGACTTATTATGTTAACTATATTACAAGGGCCATTGCCTGGCCGTATCTACCAGGGACGTGCACAGGGGGGTTGCTCAGGTTGCCCGGGCAACTGCCCATATGGCCTTCTCGACTCACGTTGCCCTTCCGAGGGGAAAATAAATAAATAAATAAATCGTACAATGGATGCAGAATTTCACGTAGGCCTAGATTAAAAAAAATCGCAAAGCCTCATTCACTTCCATTCGAGCACCGAAAGTGAAAGTAAGTAGGGAAGGGCAAACTGTTTACGTGGCTTCAGCGCTGCACACGACCGGCACCAGAGCTGAGCCTGCATGAGCGGCCTTAGAAGGAGACTGTCGCGAAACCACGTTGTCGGAATAAGTGAGTTTGTGATGTATAACAAACGAACGATCATCATCAAGTTTTATCAAATGAATTCAAATCTTCATAAATCCAAGCTGAGTTTGCCACGTTTAGCCTAAATAATCAGACAGATAGCTCGCAGACAAGCAGCCTGTTACCACATAGCCCGCCGAGCATTTAATTTGGTTATCAGGCTGCTGCTATTTTTTTCCTGTGACAGAGACGACATTGGTTATCTTTACCGCAAACTGCTTCTCACTCTTAGAGAACGTTTACAATGTCAAAACATCATGTTAAATAGAGATGATAAGCCTACTCTTAGTTATCTCCTTTGCAGCAGAACTAACTTGAACATTATGCTACTAGCCTACTGTGCGGCCCGCCGGCCAATTTTCAAAACCCAATGTGGCCCTTGAGCCAAAATGTTTGCCCACCCCTGCATTAGGCAAACTAAAGCTAGCCTACATGTCTGCTGATAGTTAGTTTCTCACATTTTGTTTTAGCAAGTAGAATGAATGATGGAAGT
Source organism: Alosa alosa (assembly GCF_017589495.1). Taxonomy (NCBI): domain Eukaryota; kingdom Metazoa; phylum Chordata; class Actinopteri; order Clupeiformes; family Clupeidae; genus Alosa; species Alosa alosa. The sequence goes on along the minus strand of NC_063193.1, from coordinate 2,781,890 downwards.
AATGCATCACATTAATTATTTTATTCAAAATGGTTAAATGCCTAAATCCTTTCCACTATTTTGGCTATTGTTTGAAGCCAAGATGCCCACTGAAAAGAGGCGGATTCAGGAGAGGGAGAGACAATTCAGGGAGGCAGCAAAGGGCAGCACATCACTGCAGGGTTGGCTACGAAAAAGCCAACCAGCAGGTGAGACAGAAACTTTCTGTGATAAAGATGACATGACACTGTGTAAGCGAATTGATTAATTAATCAGACTCATATTTTAGCCTACTAATGGCAATGTTTCATAATTACATTACATTTAAGATGAGGAACAGTCACAAGCCTCCAGAACATGTGAGGAAAATGTGGACCAGGAGGAGGCACATAGGGCAGGTAGGCCTAAGTGATGATCACCAAATATGAGATGAGAGGACCATGCTAGAAAGTACAGGGTTAAAGAGCAGCATGCTAAATAATTGTAATCTAAAAAAAACATAGGCTATCATTTCAAAGATCTTGCCTGAGCAGAACATAAATACCACTAGTGGGCATTAAAATAATAATGATAATGGCAATAACAATAATATGTAATTGGTCAGATGATGAGCCCACATTTGGAGAAACCTATCAGTGACTTGATAGGATATTGATAGGGATATTGATGTTGGTGATTTTCATGACTCAAGTCATGTTTTTCTGTGTTATTAGTTAAGGTGATTGCTGTATTTCAGTGTTTTACTTCTATATATATATAGAAGTGTATATATATTTTAATAAAGACCCTGTTATTCTCAGTCCTTCATATAGCCCGTGAGTTTTTTAAAAAAAAAATTTTTTTTTTGGGGGGTTTTTTCAGGTCAGAGCAACTGCCCCTCAAAATTCCTGTGCACATCCCTGGTATCTACCATAGAGGACAGGTCCTCAATATTTCTATCTTCAAGTTTTGCTTCATTAATTGAAAATAATGGACAGGACAATGCACCGTCACGTGACACCAGTGTTGGGAGTAATTCCACTACTTTTAGTGGTAATGAGCATGTAACGAAGTATTTTTGTAAATCAAGTAACACAATTACAATTACTGAAATTTCAAAGAGTTTGTTACTTGCGTTACTCTGTTGATCTTGAATTAACGACTGCAGACAAGATGACAGATGCACTTCTGATCTAACGTCTCCCGACCTAGCTGTGTTTCCAGCGATTGTGTTTCATGTTTAGATTGCATTCTTTACAGTTAATAGGAGCCTCCTCAGATTCCTCCTTATTTCGGATTTATGCTAAAACACACAAGAGTGCATTAGGCTACAATTTAAACGGGCATCTTAAAAGCCTTTTCGTTTCCATCTCATAAGCTCCACTACAATAAAAGCGCATTGTTGTTCATTTTATCTCTGCTCTTTTTCGCCTATAGCGCAAAAGCCTCGTTATATCAATTTCTCATTCTTACAACATAGCCACGCCATAACACCAATAGGCCTACATACAGTAGCCTATAGCCTTGGCACAAGCAAGCACACGTTTAACTCGAGAGAAAAATGCAATTTCACTTACCAGATAAATAAACCTCCAAATAGCCTACCGTACGTAGGCCTACTACAGCGACTTGAGTTATTTGCACAGTATGTTTACATCGGAATTGACGTCCATGGTGTTATGGATTAATTTGTCTGCGACGGAACATGCAACTTCTCTCTGGAACACCTTATCAGCTGAAGAGTAACCTTCTGCATAGTGCGCGACAACCCCAAACCCTCGGATGCGCATTAGAACTTATTTCGGTAGGTCAGCACTTGTGCAGCGCAGGCTTTTCCCAAACTGGTGGTGCGTAAAATGCTATATAATACAACTGTGTTTAAAGCAGAAAATAGGCCATTTTACATTGTTTCACATTACATCCCATTGAACTCATTCCATGTAGCCTACAGAAGGATTGCAATAATAATGATAATAATAACGTATTACTATATTGCAGAATTCAGTGTCAGTGCACCACCATGCATACTACTAGTAACGTCTGAAGCCTCAGATGTCCGGTCAACTCCACCACCACCAGATAAAAAGCATAAGTGGCGTATGTGTCGGAATCATGACGTTGGAAGTGGAGTTGCGGGGTTGCGGCCGCTCCAAGACACTGTCATTCTCCGTGTACACTGGACATGCAACTGTGTTCTGTACCCAAAGCATACAGTAGGCCTATGCTTTCTCTGTCTATGATCTGCAGGGTTAGGGCCTCCTCGACGAGGGGATTGCTGGTCCGCGGATAATTTCCCGCACAATTAAACGATATCATTGAACCGCGGACCGAAAGAAAAAGAAACGAAACATTTCCCAGAATAGGAAATATTTCTTAATTTATTGTTATCAAATAAAGAGGCATAGCCTTAGGATGTAGTGGTGTGAGCACTCATTCTTGTGTGTGCGCATCTGTGCAAGTTAAACAGTGGAACCACTGGAGATAACGTGGGTATAGCAGCAACAAACAACGTAGCCTTTTTAAAACAATGAACGAAGCGGACTCTTGCTGTCCATGAAAACATAGATACTGGCTAGATCTTGTTAGGCATGTTTACGTAATTTAGGTTAATAAACATGTTGCATTCTATTCAGCCTGATTATGTCATTCTTTAAGCTACATAGCCTGTCTCCAGTGTTCCTCAACTTGACTAGTCCGGAAAACGAAACCTCTGCCGGTCACTTTGACCGGCACCATTTTTTCCTAGCGGAAACTCTGGCATGTGAATGTCTGCATATCTACTGTGTGTGTATGTGTGTGTGGGTCTCTTTATGTGTGTGTGTGTTTATGCATGTGTGTGTGTTTATGTGTGTGCGGGTGTGCATGGGTGCATGTGTGTGAGTGTGTGCATACGTGTGTGTGTGTGTTTATATGTGTGTGTGTGTGTGTGTGTGCATGCGTAGTACCGTTACTACAGTAAATGTACACATATCTTAATTTATTGTATGGTCCCCCATGAATGGACAGATCAAAAAACAATGGTTCTGTGTCATCCTTGTGGGGCTACATGCCCACCCAGTTTCGTGCACCCCATCTTTCAGTGTACCGGGAATCGGTGATAATAAACCGCCGTGCAGAGAAGGTCATGATAAACAATGCTTCTATGACTCCTCGTTCCAACAATCAAACTATTTTTGTGATTGACTGTTAGAACTACCCTTTTCTAGAAACACCAAATACATGAACGATAGTTCTAACTACCAAGATTGCAATGGAAGGTAGCCAGAAACCCTTTCTAGAAACGCACACCTGACTGTGTGTTGTTCTGTATGTCATATAAATTACTGGATGCCAAAATCTCACTTTGGATGAATATCTATCTATCCATCTAATGATAGGAAGGAAAAGTATAAACACTCATGGTGTTTGTGCATCTTTGCTGCTTAACCCCCCCCCCCCCTTTTTTTAAATGTATGCTCACCTCCCTACACAAGCATAGAGTAGCAAAATGCATAAGGAGAAGATGAAAAAACACAGTGCCATGGTCTTTCTTCTACCAATACGATCAATTGCCCACAAGGTCACCAGCAGACCTGTGTAAATCAAAACAGCAGATTATAAACTACCCTGAATTAAGACAATGTATGGAACAAGCTTTGAATTGAAGCAATTACCTGGGAATTCAGAAAGAGTAGTCCACAATAGGTCTTTGTAGTCATCCGAGTTTAGGTATTTACACTCCAGGCTGCAGACTGGCTCTTTACTGGCTCTGGAACCTGGAAAGGACATCTAATGAAACTTAATCTCAAATTCCTGTCACAGAATAGATAATTTGGGACACAAATGCAGACAGCCCTCTCTTCAAGACACACCTCCACATGTATCTCCCTCCTGGAAAAGCTCTGTTGTCAGCAGAACAAGACCATAGTAAGAGAATGCATTCGAGAACCTAGAACAGATGTTTCAACTGTCATTTACAGATGGGGTAAAATTATTGAAACATTTCGCAATTCATTATGGGGTAAAGCAGCATTAAGCCTCAAAACAATTTCTAAATGTTCTAAATGTTTCTAACTGGCACAACTCCTCAGTCTCAGAAGAATGGCATTGAAAGTAAGTAAGAATCTATTTTATGGCAGAAAAGTGTGTGTGTGTGTGTGTGTGTGTATATATATGGATACATTTCAAGTGTAGTCATTGAAATGTCAAGAGTATCATTAGTGCAGTAGACATGCAAAAGTTCAAGTGTATCATTTATCTGTGTAATCCAATGACAGCTTTGACGATAAGAGTTTACATATCCCATCATTTTGTGGCTTAACATGGATTTTAATCATACTAGTTTTTTTTTATTTTTTATTGAGAGATTCACTGCAATATCACAATAACAGAGTTGAGGAATAATTAATCTATTGTTGGTGTATCCTCAACATTTTGTGTAAATTAATGAAAAAAGAAGCATTATATTCCTCACTGCCTATCTGAAATATCCCACCAGAGGAGGTGACAGCTCTCTGTGCAGGCGTCATGCATCGCATTAAAAATATTTTATGCAGTTTTATGACAGAGGTAACAGAGTTTATAAGACATTCATCAAATTCATTCATACACTTTCTTGAAATATTAAAGAGGCCAGTCTGAGGGATTGACAGTCACTTCTTCAATAAGGACTATTTAGGCAGAATAGTCTGCCTGCTCTTTGCCAACATGGCCTGGGACTGAAAAGAAAAAGAATGATACCTTTCTGTCAAAAAACTGTTTAAGAAATATAGAACATATTTTGTCTAAATGTAGACAGTGTCATAACCACAATGCCATCATTCATATAACATTCATATAAAAAATGTACATGGTCAGGAAACATAGGGTTACTTTTTTGGTAGTGGCAATCGCAACAGACCCAAAATGCACTTATTTGCTGTCTATAGGGGTTTTGCAGTTCAGCTGCATCATAGTGTGCTTGACAAACCATACAAAATGGCTTTTAGATAATTTTCTTTATGCACACAAACATGTTCAAATAAGTGAAAAACAACACTTTGGAGTGCTTCCTGGACTCACAAGGAGTTGGTCTGAGGTGCTCTTTGGATGGGAAACATTAATTAAAAAAAACAAGGAAAACCAAAAGGCCTCTCTTAAAAGCCGATATTGTCATGTTTTTTATGTTTAGAAATTACACTATAAAACATTATGATAATGAAACTCTAAAATGTCTAAATACCTAACATTACCTTCAAAACCAACAGTAATGTAATGTAAGCATAATACAGTATACTGCACATCAGCTGTTACCATCATACCAGTTGATATGGTTGCCATTGTCTAGAGCATTTATATAAACATCTCTATGCCTTACCAGATAAACCATAATAGAATGGTAGTCCAACGAAAGTGTGGGGAAAATAGGTCCTGGATTTTCCCTCTGTCCTCCTTTTGACAAAGTCACAATAACATTATTAATGGTGTCACAGTAACTAAAACAATCAAAACTTAGAATATCAATTTTACACTCACCTGTTCACTAGGTTTCACTGTACACAGTACAAGAACAAAAACATAGGTTTGAATGAGTATGGTAAGTAGTAGAGTATGCTATGTCTTTTCTTCCCCCACCCATTTGGTTGATGATTCGCAGGACACCAGACCAGACCACTGATACACATGAAATTACAAGGTTTTCTTCCATGTAGGGGTCATGTCCCTTCATGTTAACCCTCCACCCCCAGTTTTTGCTCGACGACCAACAATTTTTGTGCAATCCTGGGGACATTCTACCAGAAATGACTAGTTCATACGGGAAACTCTGAGTGACGCTACTAATTGGTCGTGACGTGTACCAATCAGTCTCGTTTCTATTGCCAGGGTATTTTAGATATCCGCGGTCCGATGTCAGACTCACGCAGTCATGACTCGTGAGATGACAGCGCTAAATTGCTCACTCCTCTTCCCTAGCTCCACCTGTCTAGATCTGCTTAGGATAGGGGGGTCTTTTTGATTCTCATCTATGCTTGTTATTTGTTCTCACGCAGCAGCATTCTTCAGCGGAAATTGTATTGCTCATGCAGCTTCATTTATACAGCTCTGCAGCAGCAACATCTTGAGCAGATCTAGGCCTCCATGAGCAAGCATCCTACCTTGTACTTACTTACATCAATAAATGCATTCTCTTTCCATCTGTAAGTTTCTTGTCTGAAATGTACATTCTCTGTCCTGAAATTATAGTAATGAATAAAACATATATAATCCAAAAAAGCCTTGAACTGACTAGATGATTGTTAGTTGTTCTTTAAAGGAATGCGCTATTCATTAGGTTATCAAATATTTTTTTTTTCTTAATGAAAATCACTTGAAAAAAAATTGGACTGTGCCCAATCTGATTTGATATACGTGTTTCTCAGTTTTGCTACGATAAAGAATTAACAGGCCCTGATAACTTAATTTTTAATTTGACATCAAATATATGCAAGATGCATGCCATATACAAGTTTCACTGTATAAAGTAAATTCTGTCAAACCACGGTCAGTCCTGTCACATAAAACATGGAAATAAAACATTACTATTTTGAAAAAAATACTGATTAATCAACTATGTAGATGAAGGTGGGGTATATATATCCACCATTATGTGTTTATAATATTATGAGTGGCTGATGGTTCTTATGTGCTTACTATCCACTACAATTGTCTGTAGAATATATTTCTTATGAGGATTACCATGTTAGATACAATCAGGGACATGTTATCAACAAAACAATGTTATTTGTGTAACAGAAATTTGTTAGGGAATCATTCTATCATATACAGATTTGTCCATAACAAAGCCTAACTTTTTTAGGGTTAAATGTGTCTAAAAATGTATTTTATTCAAGTACAAAACATCTACAGATGGCACAATAGGTATTTCTCATAGTTAAACATACCCTCCATATGACAACATTTTCAGATTCAAGAATAAGAATTCCCCCCCCCCACTTACATTTCTGGTAGAATATCCTATTGGTGTCTAAGAGACATATCAATGCAGCTTATTATGACTCAAAACTGTGAAATGGTTATGTTATTGTATTTAGCAGATGCTTTTATCCAAAGCAAGTTACAGAATATGAACATTACAATAGTGAGAATTGACAGTTTGTTTTAAAGTTGGTAATCCTACATTAAGCCAAATAGTAATAATAACAATAATAATATCGATAACATATGGTTATGAACATAACCTCGGTTCTCTAAAGGAGAACACGAGAAGTTAACCCACGGGAAGTTCACCCCCGGTAATGTCATCGACCTGAACCAGTCTACAATCACCTGCCTCTGAGGGGGGGGGAATATTTGCATGTGAAAGTCTATATATCCTACATGCAGAATATTCCTCCTATTCTGACATTCTGAAGCACCTAATGGCCAGAATCAGGAGTCAATGAGGAAGAAAGGGTTAACGTCTTGTGTTCTCCTTCAGAGAACCGAGGTTATGTTCATAACCATACATTCTCTTTCAGTCAAATTCACTCAATGTTAACCAATGGGAACACGTATACCAGGGATCTCAGTGCGACTGTGGCTACATAGTTCACCAACTCATAGTCAACAAGATGCAGGAAGCGTGCTTGAAGATCAGTGATATACTGTATACCGCAGAGTGAGAATACACGCATGTAGAAGTTTCATGGTCTTACACACAGCAGAGTATTTCCCCTCACTCCTGCCGTTTCATAAATCTGATAGCATGCGCTGAGCAGTTTAGCAAAATGCCACTTGCGCTGCGCTTTACTTGGCGCAGCGGCAGACTAGTTCTTGCGCGCACGTGTAATGTGAACCCCCCTTAAGCAAATGGCTAATGCATAGATACCTGATGGGATATCAGCAGGTTGATACTAAAATGTCCCCACTTGCTAGGCAAGGGACTGTTCTCTATCATGTCCACTTAGGCAGTGAGTCATCCATATGTCAAAAGCAGAGCTGGTGCGTGGTGACTTGTATTAGTCAACAGGCTCAAGCTCTCACGTCCGCGTTGGCAAGCAATGCACCAAGTGGGGAGAGGTCTCTCACGTCCACTTGAAACTTGGAGTGATCTAACTGGCTAACACAAGCAGAGGTGTTGCGAGTGCACAGTGAAGGGATTTGAATCGTCTGATGCTAGCAGAGCTTGGCAAGAGTGCGTATGCTTGCGTATAGACTCTATACTATAGAGTGAAGTCAGTGACCGGTGATTTTGGTTGTTTCGATAGTTGCATAAGCACACTGATAATTGAGCTATCTGACACGAGCAGAACTTGGCAAGCATGCAGATAGATGTTATTTCCCAAAGTGGAGCATTCTTCCTTTATAGAATGCTTCCTTGTGAGTTGGGTTCTACGAAGATTAGGACTCTACTTTGGAAGAGACTAGCTAGTGTGGACGCTTTTAACTGCACGCTTCTGTTTTGACAATGCCGCTGCTAAGATGCATGTCAACGCAGAGGATTATGGGTATTTTGTTCACCTGAGGATCCAAAGATGCATCCTTGAAAATTCTCAGAATGAAGGGCGCTGTCACACCGGCACTGGGCTCTCCCTCAGCCACGCCCACTACTCAATCTCTACTCAATCAGTATCATCGTTCACTATCCCCAGCCTTTTAGCACTCCTCCCCTGTTGCCCGTTTCAGCTCATTTACCCACCTATAAAAACCCTCTCCAGTCCTCAGTTGTTGTCTGGTCTCCTCTCTATATGACATACAGATTCACTCCCTCAATATTGGCACTCCAGTGCTTCTCCAATTTATCCAGTGTTTTTCTCCTGTGAAGTTAAGTTTAACTTCTGGGCTTTTGTATACCTAAGTTTGTTGAACAGTTTATCTAGAAGTCTTTTGTCTTCCGGTATTTTTGACTCTGCCTTTGTTACCACTCTCCTTTGCGATCTCCTGTGTTTTTGTCCTCTTGGACTCTATGTCACGCATTAACTATTTTGGCCACTAGATGTCGCCAAAAACTTCTGTTCTGTCCCTAGCTAGTCACTTGTTACCCAATCCTCTTGTTATCCAATTAACCTGTTCCTCATTGTCTCTGGTCACATGTCTCATTTCCTCATTGTGTCAGTGTATTTAAACCCTGCTCTTTGTCTGTGTCTTTGCTAAGTCTTCGTGATTACCCTGTGTGTCTCAAGCTCTAAGCCTTTGTGGAAATTTTGTGGATTTTTTGCCCTGTGGATTCTTTTACCTCTGTGTTGAGCCGGACTGTTTAAGGTATCTCCTTTGGATTCTCCTATTGGATTTGTTTGCCTTTCCTCCCTCGGACTGAACTCTGTTATCCGAACCCTGGCTTGGCTCTTGGACTTTGATTTTCTGGATTACGCCTTGGATTGATGTTTTTGGATTTAACTTTTTGGACTTTTTGACTTTTTTCGGATCTTCTGAGCTTTTGTGTCTAAAACCTGAAATAAACTCAGTTAATCTTACTTTGTCTGCGCTGCACTTGAGTCATTAGTCTCAGTGGCCTAGTGGGTTAAAAGTCAGTTTGCCACTCCGACGGCCCGGTTTCTAGACCCGACCGTGACACTCTACTTTGTTTTTGATACTGTTTTGACTTTTGTTTACTTGACAAGAACTTTCATTAACAACACCTGTAGATTTTACTCTTTGTCCTGAGTCTGTGACCGGCGCAAATTTAGAAGTATTCTTGACATCCTTGAAAGGTGGCCGTTGAGTATGCTTCCTTGACTTTGGGAAACGGCTAGAGCATTCATCGCTGGGTGAAGTGAGTGACATGTGGCTCTTGTTTGTTGGACAGTTGCATAAGGATGGGTGAAGGTATTTCCTGAAGCCCACCTCGCGCTGAAACATATCTGGTCTATCGATACACCTTTTCATGCCCCCAAAGATGCTCTCAAGTATTAGGGGGTTGGCACGCCTGACACTTCATACACTAGAGGGATGACTTCCACTAGCCAGTGGGAGAGCCTCTGTTTTGAAAGTGCAAGACAAGCAGGTAGTTTGATTATTCTACTCCTCGGGGCTGAGGTTGGCACTATAGGCAGATAAAATGGGTTTGGGTTGGGAACCACTTTCAAGTCACATTTTGAGAACTGCATGCATGCAAAGTTCACAGACAGCGCTGTCACTTGCTTGACCGAAGTCAGGGCAATGAGGAGGGTAGTCTGAAGTGATAGCATAGCAAGGCCCGAAGAGTGCTGAAGAGAGCTTTGAGCACCACCCTAAGGTCCCAAGCAAAACGCGAGGGGGTGTGCTTCTGGCATCATTCCGTTTCAGCCTAAGTGGCAGGCAGAAATAGCAGCCAAACCTTTAGTGTGGAAGCAGAGCAGCCAAGTTCTAATAAATGCTGTAGGAACGTAAGCACTGATTCAATGGGACACGACAGTGGGTCACAATTGTTGTCAGTACACCAGTCTGCAAACATTTTCTACTTGAGTGCATAGAACATTCTCATACCTGATATCATACCTGAACACCCTCCAATAGGGGTGGAAAGGTACACATATTCATACCGAACCGTTTAGGTATGAATGTACCAAATTGCAGTCTTTATCAGTAATCAACAGCTTTTTTGCATGTGGATCATGTTTCAAATTTAAGTTCCCACACAAACATATTAAGTGGGTGGACCATATCTCAGTTTAGTCAATAAACATCAAAAAACATCTATTCAAACTACTATTTCCGTTGTGCATCAACAATGGATTTGATTTTTTGTGTACGGTTACAACCCTACCCTCCAACAGTGTAACATTTTGAATTTATATTCATTCATCTTTGAGTGCAGGGGTGGAACGACAGAGGTTGCAATGGTGTTCAGACACAGCTGCGTCCACAACATCAACATTCACGCCTGTGCATGAGCAGCGACTATAATTAGGAAAATATTGGGACATTACCTTCCATCGATTATAAGTTGGTTGTAAATTCTCAATAATTTCTATGTATGATGTTTTTTACCATCAACTTATAGCCTGATGTCATTCACTCTGCAGTGATTTGAACAACGGAACAACCACCAAACAACAGCGCTTTCTAGACATAGGTGTTACAAGGTCATTGTTTGAGCGAAAGTTGTGTCGTACCACGGTGGCTTAGCAATGACGAAGCTAACTTTTGAAAAAACGCACCTCTGATCAGGGAATGACGGCCAGTAACTTGATTTGCACATAGTGTGGTGAGCATTTATGTATGATGTAACCTGTTTACACTTTAGATTAGGGGATGCAAAATTCTGCTCCATACATTTACAAATTAATTGAGTGATGCCAATTTATTATCCATAAAGCACCTTCTGGAACCATGGGAAAGCTAAACTGGTTAGTCTTTGTATAATACCCCTGGGTGCTAGCCTGGGTTTTCCCATGCTGCCTTACGCACGCTATATTCAGACTGCTAGGCAGCCTGGATTCTATGGACATCGTTTTCACTTCAACGAAGGAACCAATCACAGAACGGAGGGAGGGCAGCAAGACGATGACGACACACCGAAGCCGTTATGAGCTACGTCCAGACGCATTTGATAGACATTCGCAGCGCCCAATAAACGGCTCTGGGCATTCGTAAACCACGTCTCAAATACGAGAAAATGAATGTCTAGTTCCCAGACCCAATCTCAATGAGATGAGGTCTGACGTTAGCCAGGCTATAGCTGGGTGCAGTGGATATAAATATTCAGGAAATGTTTAGTCACATAACAAATTATTTATAAAGGGATCTTTCTTCAGCTATTTTGAATGGCTTACAAGTGAATCATTCAGCAACAAATTATTTACAAATGGTTTATTAATGATTTATTAATAGTAATTACACCACTGACTTAGCCTGGGAATACCTATACGAACTTTTTGCAAATTTGGGATTTGCTCTGCAGCTCCGTCTGGCCATTGAAGCCCATTTCCAATGTCCCTAAAACACGGGCATGCAAATACAATCGCTAATCTGGCATGGACGTGTATTTCTTTGAAACTGAATAAACAACTGCATTTAAAATCTTTGTTTACAAGATTGCTACACTTCTGAAATGATATGGTTAGAGTTTAATGCACCAATTTTAGTTTAATTTCACTGCTAGTTATGCCCCTGCTGGAAGTCGTAAGTCCATGAACCTTCTTCAACTGAGAAGGGTCTGGTCTCAACGAGGCTACCATTGACTAATAGTTTAAAAATAATGCATTAATTACTTAAGGAATGTCAATACAGCATTTATTAATCATTTACTACCATATCCAAATGTGTTCATAATTATTTCATTATTAAATAAAGGATTATAAAACCAAAATATGCTGGAATTAAATCAGTGCAAATGTGATATACTACCTGTCTGGCAGCGATGAGCTTGCCTAAAGGCATGGGTACTTTGTTCTCCATAGCGATGCGTTTCAAAGTGTTCAGAGCTTTTTCCTGATTTCCCGTTAGCACATCATAACGAGCACTTTCAGGAAGCCACTGGAATGGGAAATGGAAATACAAACACACAAAGCAAAAAGATTTTAGGAAAATTAAAGAGGACATTTAAAAAAACGTCAATATACCAAAAGGATGAAGCACCACAACACCCTTTTCAATCCTGAAAAGACCCTGTTTAAAGATGCCTGTTTTTGTGTCTGTTCTGTTCCAATTTTGCATTTTGCACGATGGCCTCGCTTCAACATGTATCTAACTGTAAAGGCCAACGCCCACTGGCGTCAACATTTGCGTCTATGGATTAGATGTTCAATTAGACAATTTTCTAAATGTTGACGTTGACGCGCTTTAGACACCACCAGTGGGCTTTGCACCATTAAAAATAATAGAGTTCTAAACTTTGGTGTCACTTGATGCGCATTAGACAATCCCAGTGACTGTTGGTCTTAACACCCCCATCTGCTCCTCTCCCCTCGTCATCCAATCAGTGCTCAGCATCACCTAAGTATTGATCATTTAGCTTTGCTACCTCATTAGTCAATCACGGCCTGCACCTGCTATCAGCTCATTATTCTTGGTCAGCTGATCCTGAACCACCTCTATATAAACTTTTATCACCTCTATATAACTTTTTAGCACTCTTTGTGAAAAATTGATGTCTGAGACAGCGATTTTGCATGTCTAAACCTGACTGCTCTGTAATGAGCCTTTTGTTGCTTCTTTGAGCCATTCGGTCTTCTTTGTTGTAACTTCGCCTTGGCCCTTATTTTAGGCAATCTTCACAAAATGTATAAAACTGACAATGTCCCTGTACCATTCGGTAACTCCTGCCGTATACAGTACATTTGTAATTAAATGACTGGATAGGCTTTTACCTGGCATGCCCTCTAAATAATCTATTAGCAGTGAGGTCACTTTTGAAGATTTTTGGGCTGACCCCAAGATGTTAGTTTTCAAGATGTTCCTAGTTTTTATAGCCATTCATGAACTTGTGAGACTGACGCCTAATTACTCTTCCGTAAAACACTATAAATTAATTAATTATTAACAAAATATACTTAATATGAATTTCAAAATATATGAAATAGAAACATGAAGCCCTCTTTTTAGTGAGTGTGTTGGGGGATTGAGTAGAGTCTGGTGTGGTGGGAGGCATCCAAATCAAATCAAATAAAAACAAAAGTATCAATCTAAATTCAAAATTCAATCAATTCTTAACTTATTATCAGTATTGAACAGGAGTGTAATCACATTACATTTGTCCGTAACTTAGTAGTGTAACACGTAACACTACAGTTCCAAACAGTGCGCACAAAAGTTAGATTCTCCTATTTGAGATAAGCTACTAGGAAATAGGAATCCTTCTTTCTCAAGCCGTGGGGATGCTGCTGCTGCTGCAGTGTTGTGCTTTAGCCTGTCATGAGGAGCAGGGCGCATCATCAGATCGCCTCCTACAACACTGCCTCTGAGAAGGACTTCTTGGTTTTAGATGATAAGTCTTTGCTTTCCTTAATTCAATCAGACTGTTTTTAAGGTCTAACATAATAAATAACATTTTAAGCTAAATATTCACCTGAACAAGACAAACAGCAGTTCAAAATGTGGTGGTGAGTGAATTTTTAAGTTAAACTTCATTCTTCATTAGTGTCTGCTGTGTAGTGTGTGAGTGAATGTTGGTGTCAGTCAGTGGCATCCTTATATGGGCTATATGGGCAATCGCCCAGGGCGGCATCTTCTGTTGCAAAAAAAAAAACATTGGAGTATTTGTTTGCGCCTACCGGTTGTTTTGTGAACTTGAGGACATCATTCAGTAAAGGCTGTCCTGTGAGGACATTTGTTCTCTGCATTTTACCTATCCTGGTGTAGTATGCATACATTCACACACACACACACACGCTTGGAGCACTTTTTTTCATAGCTTGGCTGGCCTGCAACTTATAGTCAGGTGCGACTTACATATCAAAATATATATAATTTAACATGTTTTTAAATGTTAGTCAGTTTCAACCGCACATCTTTTTCTCTCTCTCTCGTTCTTGGAGGTAGCCTCCCGAGCATTTGCTCTGCTGCCAGCTTGTGCCTCCACATCGCTCAAAATGCTTGACTGCATTGCATTCTCCACATTTCTAGCTACATTTTCATGTACCACATCGTTTTTGTTCAATGAATCTTTTGCAAATTGTATTATAATTACTGTCGGGCCCTCCTTGGCTGCCTTCGTTATTGCCCAGCTCGCCTCAGCTTGCCGCCATTCACTCATTCGTCTTCATTAACATTCCCGGTAGAATTCTCAATCTTTTTGGCCTCTATGTGTCCAGTTACATAGTCTGTCTGTTCTTGGTCTTGGATTTTGTGAAAATTTCAAAATATTTTTTTTAATTTTGTGACTGATGCGACTTATAGTCCGGAGCGACTTATAGTCCGGAAAATACAGTACACCTACACACCCGGAGCAGTGAGTATCTCCTAAACAAGCGTTTTACATTGATTTGATGCTGGTCTTTGTTGAGGCCAGTGTCGTCGTTAGACCTGGGCATTCGAGGCTATAGTCCCGGATGTCTTGGGAATAGCCCCGGATCTCTATGCCTTAAAAGATAATGAAAATCGTCCTAGAGATTTGTATGAGGTTCCAATCGGACGCCACGGCCAGCAGCCACAACTGCAACATTGTTACTAACGCTGACCTGGCATTCCTTACTGACTCGGAATAATTTGTTGCAAATTCAACATCAGTGTTCTATTCTTCCCCCCTCGGTCAAACTGATATTACCAGAGCCCGTCTACAGTTTAATAGCCTACTATTGCAGCATATAGTTATGGATACAATATGGATACAAGAAGGTTTTTTGGGTGGGAAAAACAGCCAGTGCAAGAAGAGACTGAGACATCATCTCCCCCAACCCCTGATAATACTTCCATCAGCTCAGGTTTGTGAAAAAAGCAGCCAGCTCTGGCTTTGAATTAATGGTCTGTGTTACTAGCTAGTAGTAGCCAGCCTCTGTACCTCGCTAGCTTTAAGACACTTCATTTGGATAACTGAAGAGATAAACTTAGGGCCAATCTCAATTCTCTATTTTACCCCTTCCCCTTCCCCCTTAGTTTTTTGGCGCTGCACGCGGAGGCTAAGGGCTATCTCAATTCTCATTTCGATCGAGGGGTAGGGATAAGGGCAAGGGTAGATACCCCTTAAAACCAAGTAAGATCGGGAGCTTACTTGAAACCGAGGGGTAAGAGAAATACCAACATACACCGCTCACACCGGAAAAATAAGCACACCGAGAGATTCATTGACATGAGTGTTGGCATTAATAAGGATTATAAAATTAAAATGGTAATTGTTTTATGTTGCATTCAATCTTGTGACGATATATATTGAAGGTCCTGTTCTTCACGAGGAAGTTTTCAAAAAATCGCTGTTTTGTGAATGTTAACAGCACATCATTATTTTATGCCGAATGTCTCGTGATTTTTTACACATTTCCATGTCTACCCCGCGAATTGGCAGCATACCATGTCAGAAATGTAAAGTCCAACAGCAGCTAAATTCGCTGAACTTTTTTACCGCTTCGTCTGATGTGAATGCTGCATAGGCCTACTGCTGCCGACTCGATAGGCAGGTAGCGATTGCTTCTGATGTCAAGTAACGACCATTTGGATATTATTGTAAAATATCAAAGGAGTTGTGGGATGTTTACATAGCAAACTGCATGTTTATTTTGTCCCCATCGCTGTTTCATTCACCCGGACCAAGGTAGGCTGCGAATGAACATAGGCACGTTCAGCTGTTGTCAGGGGTGAAAGTAAGCCGGTACTGGCCGGCACGGAGTACCACTAAAATATTTGAGAGGGTTCGCCGCATCGAAAGAAAACTATACTGTCTCTGAAAAATATAGCACTTTCAGCATGACAACACAACTGCTAACGCCAAATTACCAGAAGCAACACGCTTTCCCCAAAATATATTTCATATACATCGTTCTGAACTGAATCTGAATTGTGTCTAAACCTCCCCTGCAGCTGGACAGACAACGAGCAAGCTATAGCTGCACAGTAGCCTACAGTAATTAATTGCCTAACGTGCACTGGTATCCAAAGTGTTTTAGCAGACGGACGTTTCTTGGAAAGTCTCCCAAATAAAAAAAAACATACAGGCTAAAGAAAAAAATATGTTGATGTTTCAATAGCCTATTCTGGTTTTATGTGTCCAGTGTTTCGCTAGAGAGACAGGAGACAGACAGTGCGGTACGGCTTAACCAGATCTTGGCGCAGCAATAATGAAAGTGTTTTAGCGGACAGAAGTATGTTGCCCAAATAAAAAAGGCATGACTCAAAGAAACGTGTTTCATGATATACAGTAGCCTATATAAAAAAAAAAAATTGATTGGAAGTGGGAGGATGAGCAGAGTAACTAGGTTAAATAAATAAATAAATGTTGAAATTAAGTGATTTATTCATAATCAAAACAGATGCAGGTGGGTTAAAGAATGATACTAGAGTGATAAGAAGTCCTAGTGAATGCTTGATAAGTAGACTATAATACAGTAAATAAACAAATAAATAAATAATAAATAATTAGGCTAACTGAAAGGGCACGCACGCTCTGGGCCAAGATTATAACTCTATATCATAGTACCACCAAGAAATAAAAACTACTTTCACCCCTGGCTGTTGTTGAAATAATTCCTGAACGGTTTTATTCCGAGCTGAAAATGCAATTATAGCCTATTTGACAGACGACAGGTTGCTAGTGACAAAATATTAGCTTTCAGTGTGGTACGATCTCTGTAAATTACGTTAATTCAAGTGTTTCAATCATCCAGCTCTCCCTTATGGTTGGCTAGTGGTATCTCATTTCCAAGGGGAATATTCTTCACCCCTATGTCTTGCCACTCGGTTTCAAGGGACAAGGGCTAGGGGTATGAAGGGTTAGGGGAAGGGGAAGGGGTAAAACAGAGAATTGAGATTGGCCCTTAAGCTTAAGTATCCTACCGGCTCTGTAGGATCGAATCACATTCTTCACAAGCATTCGTTTTCCATGAACTTGCTCCATTAAGTCTACTAGTACAGTAGTCAACAGCCTTTTTAACACTGCTAGCTACAGTACCATAGGGTAGGGGAGACCGGGGACAGTTGCAACAGGGGATGGTTGCAACATGTCAATTTTTTTAGGTATGAAAGTATTTATTTTCTTGAGCTTTGTTTCTGTTAAACTGCTGTCACTGTTTTTGTGATTCAGCTCAAACTTATATGATTTAAATGAGTGATATGTTAACTTTAAGCTACTATAGTTAGCATGTGTCAAGGTCCCCTTGTTTAGCTAGCACATGAGGTTTTATCATGGCTGACAGGAAAGGGGACAGTTGCAACAACTGTTGCAACTGTCCCCGCATAGTCCCCGCATAAATGCATAAATATGATCATATCAAATATATATTTTAAAAACATGTTTTACATGACAATAGTCTTAATAAAAGTGAATTGCCTCCCAAATTGTTCCATTCTTCCTATGTCACTAAAGTCCTACTGTATTTTATATCAATTTCAATATTTGACATCTGCACATAAGGCCTACTCATCTAGACAAATCTATAATTGTCATCTAATCAAAGCTGGTGAATAAATAACACTGTAATATAATTATAACTTACATAACTTGTATTTACATACAAAAATAATCATTTTGCTGCACTGACATATATTGTAATATATTGTATTTTTAACATGTTGCAACCATCCCCAAACAATGTTGCAACTGTCCCCGGGCCGGGGTCAGTTGCAACATCTGACTCCTTACAGTCAAATGCAAATTGTGAAAAATGTAGATTCTGTAATTATCTTTAAATGGTTTAAACTATTAACAGACATATGTAAGTGTATTGTATAAAAAATTGGTTTGTCTAATCCAAACCGTCTCTGAGTAACAGAGCCAAATGCAAAAAGCATTGCAACTGTCCCCGGTCTCCCCTATAAACCGAGTGGAAGAGCCAGGCTAGCCACAGGTAGTCCTAGGCAAACATACCCATGATTTCCATGAAAACTGAAAATTGAACAAGGAGTTGTGTTGGATTAATCCATTTACAGTTAGTGATTAGAGTGGCACCTGAAAACGATGCATTCATTCATCACGTAACGGGCATAACAAATTGTTTGGGTGTGAGGTCTCTGTTAAATGACGATTTTTTTTTCTCTTAATGCCCCATAAATAGGCCTACCACCATACTCAGTAGGCCTAGGTCTATTGAGGGAAAATTAGCTTTATTTGTTATTAAAATATGCTAATAAGGACCCCAACGATTGGCGTTCCTTTCCCAAACTATGTTGAAATTGCATCTTTAACATTTTCAAAATTTCCCGGACCCCTGCAAAAAAATAAAAAAATTGCACTTGTAACAGACGTCGTAATTCGTCCGCCGCTCACGGCCCTCGAACCCGCCACTGTTCAGTTCGCCTCCGTTACACACTCCTTTTGCACTCCTAGTGACACCCCTAGTTGAGGCTATATTTATGGGTATGCATTGAGATGCTATGCATGTCCTGTGTCACTGGACTCAAGAACCAATTTCTAGACAATGTAATGAAGTTGCTCTCCATGCATATCTAATATAGGCAGTGGCAGAACAAGTCAGAGCCGGGCCGGGGGCGGGGCACATGACCGGGCCCTTTAATAAACTCATCATAACATAATTTTACAACATAGCCTACACATGCCCGCAACAGCGGGTCTTACAAGCGTCAGTGCCACGGAGAGCAACTATTTAATTTTGAAGTCCATCGAACGTAGGCTACATGAAGTGTAACCAAGAGAACAACAACAAAAACATTAGGCTACATGACCCCTAATAATAAAACAACAATAATACGCAGCAGTGGCGGAACAAGTCAGAGCCGGGCCGGTGGCGGGGCACATGACCGGGCCCTTTATTAAACTCATCATAACATAATTTTACAACATAGGCTACACATGCCCGCAACAGCGGGTCTTACAACCGTCAGCGCCACCGAGAGCAACTATGTAATTTTTTGAAGTCCATCGAACGCATATGAAGTGTAAACCAAGAGAACAACAACAAAAAACATTAGGCTACATGACCCCTAATAATAAAACAACAATAATATGCAGCACTATTTGAAGGGCATACGACGAGCCTTGCGCTCCGCGAACTCGTCCACGATGTTCTGTGTATGTCCATTTTCTTTGCTCTCTCATTCTCTATGGACAACATGGCAAATCCACTCAGTCTCTCCTGTCCCACTGTGCTCCTCAAGTGGTTTTTAATGGTCTTTAACTTGGAGAATGAGCGCTCAGAGGTTGCAACGGTGACGGGAAGAGTCAAAAATAAAATTAGGACGGTGCAAATCTCACTGAATGCAGAAGTTACTGCTGGGTGGTTGCATTGACGGAGCGAGGGGGTGGTTTCGGGTGCTCAAGCCCCGAATCTTTTTTTGTATGTGTTTTCAATTCCCAACGATTCTAATTTCTAATTTAACTTCCCCTCGGTTTCTCTATAAATGTTACAAAATGTAGCCTACTATTACTGAGCAAATATCAATTACTTTCAAAGCCCAATATTGACAGATAATCTGATTTCCCACACGATGAGTTTAGGCAATGCCAGAGCCGAGAGCGGTTTACGTCATAAACCTGGCAGGAAAGTTCAGAGCGGCGCAGTCAGTTTAAACAGCAAGCCGGTAAGGAAAACTATTGTCAAAACATTATAGGCAATTAGGCTACTGTACCCCGGAATACAAAAATAAACTTCAGAAAGACATAAAGTTTGTTGTACTGTATTCTTTAGTCTGTATTCTGTAGTCTCAATGACCGAATCAGTAGATATACCTGTTGTCAGTAGAGTTCGTTCAATTAATTGTAGGCTAGTAGCCTAGGCAAATATGAAACGGAGATGTAACGTGGCTACCTGCGGGATTTTGAACTTGCATGTTTCATGCATTTTAGGGTAAAAAATACCATGTGATTGATGTGTTCTCCATTTGAGGAACGATTATGGACGCGGCACAGACAGCTCAGACACAGGCCATATAGGCCTGGTTAGGCTACTTTCACTTTCTTCTATCAAATGTATCATGACGTGTTGTCACAAAGACTTACTCCAATTAGAAAATCGAAACCAAAATCATCATCAAAAAAAAGTTCATCATTGACGCCTGTAGGAGACAATATCATAATAATATAAATTTGCACGTCGTAAAGTTCAATATGAGAGTTAAAATAAAGCCAGTCATACAGCAGAACATTTTATTCAATATTTTACACCTACTAAATCATCAAAGTAAATTTCAAAACTTTTCAGCAACTGTGAGTCATAACTTGTCCTGACTGGGGCGACCTATAAGCCTAATACGTCCCACTCTGATGAAAATGATTGAAAAGAAACCGTTTGCATGATTTTAGCTCCTCCGGCCTTGTGCTGTGGGAGAGGCCCGTCCCACCTTACCCGGAGGTGGGGGAGGGGCACCCTCGCACCTGCGGGTCCCTGGCGCGCCGCACCCCCCAAACCCCCTCAAGCTCCGCCCCTGCTTATAGTATAGTATAGTATATAGTATAGTATATATACTTTTTTGATCCCGTGAGGGAAATTTAGTCTCTGCATTTA
This sequence comes from Alosa alosa, assembly GCF_017589495.1. Classification (NCBI taxonomy): domain Eukaryota; kingdom Metazoa; phylum Chordata; class Actinopteri; order Clupeiformes; family Clupeidae; genus Alosa; species Alosa alosa. Next base: position 2,760,969 of record NC_063193.1, on the reverse strand, counting down.
ACCCAATCGTGAATTAGTGAAACACAAACAGCACACAGTGAACACACAGTGAGGTGAAGCACACACTAATTCCGGCGCAGTGAGCTGCCTGCTACAATGGCGGCGCCGGGAGCAGTGAGGGGTTAGGTGCCTTGCTCAGCAATCTTCAGGCCGCGGCCCACTGGTCGGGGCTCGAACCGGCAACCCTCCGGTTACAAGTCCAGAGTGCTAACCAGTGGGCCACGGCTGCCCAATAGGCTACTGTATAAGGTGGAAAACCTAATTCTAGTTTGCTACTGCTTTACTTGAAAATACTCTTTCTTGTTGCATTGCGCCACAAGATATGATATGTGCTTCAGATGTTCTGCGTTATTTATATTACGTATATTTCTAAGTTATTTATTACTTCATATGTCAAATTGTGAATTTTCAATTATTCTTTACAGAAAACAGTTTGGTTATTAATAATCCATAATTTGACATCGAATTTACGGCTTTAATGTAGTGTATTGCTTATGTGCCACTCCTCTCTGAGTCTGAGCCCCTGCCTGGCAAAAAGCAAACATTTTCAGCACAATTTTAGCTTATTATAACTTTGTGTTAATCCCCCAAAATGTTAAGTTTGTAGAAGTACTTACGCTGTTTTGCAGTGCTGTAGAGGCTTGCTGCTGGGTAAAATAACCTTGATACGCTTAACATCTTTCATTGATATATCATTTTGACAGATTGGAAAATAAAATAAACAAATAATTCTGTGATTCTTCATAAGTAATCAGAGCCCTAAGTTTTAGCATTTAGTCTTTTCATCTCCCAGTTGCAGGATTGCCTTGTACTCTCCAGAGTCAGGCTCTCATTTCTTGTTTCTAGTTGTTGGTATCTTGTGAATTATGTGTTTTTTTGCCTTTTGCCTACTCCTTGCCTGAATCCGAGGGCTTCAAATCCAGAAGTACTTTGTCCACTTGTCCTTCTTTCCTGGTGCTTTGTTGTTCTCTGTTAATTCTGATAAATGCACTTGTGTTCTTTACTCACTGGCAGGGCTTGAGAGTGGGCAATAGCCAAGTTGGAGATGCAGTCCCCCTTGTGTCACAAATTCAAGGATTTTCTGTATGTAAGTTTTTGACCAGAAAACCCTGTGGTGAGAGGCATCATGTGGACATGTGGCAGTATGTAGATAAGCTGGGATTCCTGTAACCACAGTAATGCAACAGAACTCTCACTTAGGGGCCGTGCACACGACGCCGGTTTTTGTGAAACCGGTGAGGTTTTGTTAACGGTTACGCCTTGCATGTACACGACGCCGGCAGTTTAGGAGACTGAAACCGATAGCTTTTGAAACCGGCTTCCGGCGGAACTTTTGAAACCGGCCGGCTAACTTTCGCTGTGTAAACGCTTCGTAGGTGCTAAGCCGCAACTTCATGACGACATAGCCCCACCTCTCAACTCAGCCACGGCACTCGACCTGACATGTTGCTTGTCAAAACAAACCAAACCATTTATTTATCATATTAAAATGTTTTTCTTTCCCCTGTCATGATTTATGTGCACAATGTAGCCTATCAGCCTTTAGTGGCTAAGTTAGAAGCACACGTTAGCTTAACTTAGTTAAACATTAGCTTACTGCATGTTAGTGTTTTCTCCAGTGGTGCTCAGACCTAATGCAATGCGCGAGGCTAAGCATTTGAAATTTCACATAGCAGTCACATACCTTGAAAATGAACTTTATTAGTTTAACAGTTGAATTGAAAAACCGAATTGTCTGTAGTCTCCTTTATTTCATGCGACTGCTTAACCAGAGCACTTATTGGACATTCTCTGGCTTAACAAACTGTTTCAACAATATTTTCTTCTACGCGATTCACGCGAATTTATCGTGAAGCTTCTGCACAGCGGCGCCATCGACTGGTCTGGCATATGCACTACAGCACATTTAGCCGGTTACACCTCTGTGTGTACACGCAAGGTTTTTTCTTGCCGGAGTCGTTAAAGGTGTGAAAGCGGTAAGAGAAAATCCACCCGGCGGTGTCGTGTAAACGGCCTCTTAAAGGAGACATCTGCCAATTTTTCCCATAGATCTCCATTTCTCGAGGTCACGGAGTACTGCCTGTACGAAAAAAGAACCCGAAAACAAAAAAACGGTTTTACCTACCTCGAGTTGCTGCACCCAACAGCTAAAGCAGCCAGGCAGCTACAGCGCTACACTCTGGGGGCATGAACATGGGGCCTCATGAACATGTCCCTAGAGTGTAGTACTGTAGCTGCCTTTAACTGATGGCTGTTGCAACTCGATCTAGGTAAAACCGATTATTTTGTTTTTTTTCCCGTACTGACAGTACTCAGTGACCTCGAAAAACGGAGATCTATGTGACAAGTCGCTGGATTTCCCACTTAAATTAGTGAGACTTATTGAAATAAGCCAGGACTTGAAATAAGCCAGTATTTAGCTTGCTTGATGGAGAGCAAGAGATATCCCTCTTGCAGAGATATCCCTCTGGTCTTTATTTCACTTACTGGTTTTGTTCATTGGTATTGGTTCATTGATTTCACCCGTGCCGTGTTTTGTAATTAAACCTGTGTTTAAACCCTCATGTACCTCAGGCTTTATTCTGTGTTCTTGTGTTCGTGTTCAAATGATGTGGTGTCACTCTTTTCCTGTTCTTGTATACATGTTTGTTTTAGTTTCAAACTTAGCACTGTTGAGCATTTGGGTCCTCCTTCGAAGCTACACATTAAACTGACATTGAAAAAAGTCTCTCAACATTTTTCTCTCAAAGTCTCTCAAATTTCAGTTTAGTTTCAATTCCAAACTCAGAGTCTGTATTTTAGCACCATATTGATCATGCATTTTAATCACCATCCCAATAAATATTTGTTCTGATACAAAATGTATAATGTCTGTGTTTGAAATATAACATGTTTATATATGTTTATATATATTTACATCTTTCAAATGTGTATATACTTACAAAGCAGAGGACAGCGAAGATCAAGAGAGGAAGCGTGGAGAGTGCAAGCAACCAGCGCCAGCCCAGGGTTGGCATAACCAAGATGGCTAGCAGTACCTCAAACACAGTGCCAAGTGCCCAGAATATCTATAAATCAGAGTATGCCAGTGAGTTACAAGATGATCCACTGCAAAAACTCATATCTACCCAAATGTGTTAATCTTATATAAACAAAAATCTAGTTGGTATTGTTTTTAGTATAAAGAAATTTACCTACCACTTTCTCGTAAGATCATTTTGACTTTAATAAGACCTGCTTATTTTAAGGCATCTAATGGCATCCTTACACCAGAATTTTTGAAAAGATTTGGAAAAGAATTTTGAAAGACTACAGTCTCAGACCCTCTCACATCTAAAGACAAGTCACAGAGTTTTTAAGTCACAGACTAGTCACAGACTATGATTTTGCAACGAGTAAAGATCTTGCAGGGTCACTATTGTAAGATTACTGATTTTCTCCTACAAAATATGTCCGAGTGACTCAAATGATTAACTGGCGTTCTGAAGTTGAATTTACATCAGCACCAAGCTCTCATGTCTCAGGCAAAGGTATGTAAGTTTGCCAAATGGTGTTCAAAGATAAAGAAGGTTCTTCCATTGATGCCAGGCTCTCCCCTGGAGAGAAGCCAAATGGCAACTAATTCAATTATAGAATGGGCCACAGAGAAAAATCAGCGTGAAACTGTCACTGACAGAGATCCACTAATGAACAATTTACATTAAGAATGATTTATTTCGTAACTTCAAAAAGCCAGTTGGCTTAATTCAAATACTTTCGTAACCACAAAAGTTGGCTAGCTAATTTACACAAAGGGAGTTACGTTACGAGATATATGTTGTGGTTTTCATGGTTTAAACATGCATTCTGACTGTGGTGTTTCGACGTTATCGTTGCGTGACATTGCTGTATTTTTGAATACTATTACTGTATCGTTGCAAACTTTGCTACTGCCTATTATTGGATTAAAGGACTTATTTTGCAACATTTTTGGAAACCATCCTCAGTTTTTCTTACACTATTTATAACACTATTTGCAACTAGATTCCTTTAAATTATTTCCCATTGTGCACTAGATATTAACATGAACTCAAATGATAGCCTACACATCAAAGTCATATTTTGTGTTATCTGCAGCATTGTTTCTTGTGTGACATCCCTAACTGATATAGGGCCCTGTTTTCGTAAAGCAAAACCTGGAGAAAAGTCTATAATCATCGCGACACAAAGCTTATTCCTATCGTAGACTCGAGTTTTTGCGCCATGCCCATCTCTTTTTTTGAGCAACGCGCCAAGGGGTGTGGCAATTAACGACCTAAGGAAGGGTTTGATGCATTGTCTAAAAATAGCTATCGTACACTACCTAAAACGCATTACGCCACTGACCAACAGAAATGGTCAGAAATCCATGGCGAGTTGTTTATATGTTATTTTAAAAGCGCATTATCTACAGTGATATGGGCAGGTGCAGAATGCACCCTGCTTCTCTCATCCACGAACACGATTGCAATGGGAAACATAATTAGAATAAAGATATTATGAAATACATCTCACAATGAGTAGTTACAGTGCCTATAAAAAGTCTTCAGCCCCATGCTAAGTTGACTAAAAAGAGGAATAAAAAAAATCATCTTTTGGAAATGGATCTTAATGCCTTAATCAAAAAATGAGGAAAAAATCCAACCTTTAACGACACCAATTTTCTTTGTGAATGAAAAATGTATCGTAAATAAATAAATGTTCTTCATTAAAATACAGGGTTGGGTTAGGTATGCTTTTTAATTAAGGCATGAAGATCCATTTCCAAAAGATGATTTTTTTGGACTGACACCACAGTGAAGTTAGTTTCACTTTGTCAATGAGTTCAAATAATAGACGAGTGCAAATGTGTCTAGGCTATACTCTGCTAGGTTTTAGTAAAGCATGATTTAGTGGAATAACTGGTCCATACGGTCTCGTGTTCAAGCAGATTCCTTCAAATGCGCCGGTGACCATCAAAATACCGATGCACTGTTTGAAGGGTGTTAAAGGGAATGACAGATCACTCTCATTGGTTTAAAGGATGTTACGCACAAAACACGCCTATGACCGATTAATAAACATAAGGCCCACCTTCTTGCGTCAAGCGGTGGACATTTGATAACGTTTCATAACTACACCACACCCAATGTGGACTGGACAACCCACAAAATTTGTTTCAACTTTTTGCCAGTGACCATATGTTTTAGGCCGTCATGATAGAGGCCATAGAGTTCTGTCACGTGAAATAGCCGACTAATATTTTCTAAGAAACAAAATATGAAAAAAAAAAAAAAAAAAAACATTTAGACTTCAACTGTAGCCTGCTTTGCCCCTTTCCTGTTGGTGCTGGAGAGTGCTAATGTTGGTGCTGGAGATAGCTTACTATTGGCTTTTATTAGTGCTGTCAGTTAAACGCGTTATTAACGGCGTTAACATAAACCTATTTTAATGTCGTCAATTTTTTTATCGCGTGATTAACGTTCTTTTTGGTGTAACAAACTTTGTAGTTTTTTCACATGCTGTTGCAACAACTAGTAACGTTAGAACAACTACAACACCACACTGGATCTAGCTAGACCTGCTGCATGTACACGCCCCCTTTTAGGGGAAAGGGAGCTGTTTGGATAATGGAAACCTATGCTGCATCAACGTGGGGAGAGAAAAGGGCTTATACTTACTAAATCTTGAAACAAACGTGAATAAAAGGCACAAAATAAGGTTGGTGTAAGAGTTATCTGTGTGTTTATGGGATTAATGTGACCATTATGTTTCTATTTTTTGCTCTTTCCAGTTTATAGCTACTAACAGGAGTGTCACGAATGTAGGCACAGTCAAACTGCCCGTGGCTGACTATAAGTTCTTAACTTTACATGTCATCAACTAAACATAAGTCACATCATTCTATCACTTGTAATATGAACGTAGCCTTTTTCCTACAACTAGGTGAGATAATTGGCTATGTCTGTTATACTGAAGTTCCACAGTTAGCTAGCTAGCAAGCTAACCGTTTTACATGGGATATGGTAAGTGTAGCTACGTGCTGAATAGGTTGTATGGCTACATAGTTTCGACATGAGTAAGTTACATACACATAATTCTTCATAACTGCCCTGTTAGTAATATGATTGAATGGCCTGTAAATTAATAACTAGATGTAACATCAAGGTGTGATTAGGCTAGCTGTCTTTCCCATTTGTTTGTTTTCCGCTAAAATGGGGCGTGATGCAGATTAAATGTAGCCTATCTTTATGATGCGCCTTTAGTAGGCTACATCAAGGCATGCTGCACACACTTGTTTGGGCTTACGAGCCGGCCAAAGAGTAGATTCGTGTAAAAGAACACCAACGGAGTTCTGAACTCCCGGTCAGCTGAATGGTGTTTTAAATTGCTGTGGACACCGATGCCGACATGAGTGCGATGCACTCTGCTTTCGACATTAATTTACTGTACATTAGATTCCATTCTTTTCAATACAACTCTGCACACCAGCATCGCACTTTGCCGCCGTGTAAATCACGATTCAGTTATATTTGGTCGATGCCGCTCCATAAAATCCATTGTTCATCTAGTGTTTGCGTGTTAAAAACTTCGGCGCTGATGTGTGTGGCAAGTGACAGTGCACCATAGACTGTAAGCCTATAAAATGGCAGTGCACTCATGTCGAAAAGTTCCTTAATTTCAACTGAATTCAAAGATAATGAATATAGTATTTTATGTTTGTTATGCCCTTTATTAGCTATATTTCTTAAGAATATCTTGTGTTGCCTCAGGTCTCCTGCACATCTTTTGAAATTTGATTTGAAATAATCAAATAGACCTACATCTTAAAGTTAAGTTAATGAAGTAACTTGCTTTGCTTTCATTTGAATCCTAATCAAGATACACAATAATTGCTTTATATTGTTAATATGGACTCCTGGAAAGTTCAGCTATGCAAAATAATAGAATTTTAATCATGCGATAAAATATGTGATTAATCGTGATTAACTATAGGAATTCAGCGATTAATCGTGATTAAACATTTTAATCGTTTGACAGCACTAGTTTTTATATTGTTCACGTCACTATTTGCATGAGCCACGACTTAAAGACTTGTGTCTTTTGTTATGTTTGATATTGTCGTAATGCCAAGACTAGAAAAAAATGACTCTGAGTGACTTAAAATCGCTAAAATTGGCACCTTACAATAAACAATGTAGTTGACAGGAGCGCGCCGCGACTCCAGTGAAACTTCCATTATTTCATTCCGACTTCGGAAAGGAAGTCACCGACTGTGAAATCGCACGAAAATCGTGAAGGTTAGCATTATCAAGACAAAATGGCATAACGCACTGGCAGCCAAAATAATGACTTCAAATAATTTACTCTTATTAAATTAAGTCAAAGGATTGTACAGGAAAGCACTATGTAAGTGTCTTCACACTAAATACAATACCAACTAGATTTTTTTATCTTAATATATGATTAATAACACTTGGTTAGGGAAGCTGTTACCACAGAATTAGCATTTTGTGAGAGAAAATGTTGATATCTAGTATATCTAGTAAGTCTGAGATACAGTCTTAAAGTTAATAAGCATCTGAATGCATGTGTGTACATGTGAAAAACAGTACTATACCTCAATCAGTAGAATACATGTGGCCCTTGACCTCATGGGTAAGAACTCTGCATACAGAGTGACACTGTGGGGAAAGAGTGGAAATTGCATGTGTGGGCCTATAAATGCAGACTTTCGTTTAAGACGGTGGTGACTGGAAAAAGAAGAAGATAATGATCTGACTACACAAACAGTCCTTTTTAATATCCTATCTTTACACTTACAAAGGTAAAAACACTTTGGTTTATCTGCAGAGACCCTCTCCATAGTAGCATATACGTATAATGAGCCTAGTTAATGGCTTAAAAGAGCTACTTTGATTTAGTGAAGTTGCCCCCAAAGGCTATGCTATGTGCTATTCAGCTGTAAATGCATATTCTGGTCTGCAAAACTGCACCAATTGCTGAAACAACGACCTTGTAACAACTGTGTCTAGAAAGTGTTGTTGTTTGGTCGAAGTTCCGTTAATGAGTGTTAATGACGTCAGGCCATTATAAAAAATAGTCCTGCACATTTACTAGAGCATCTATAGAGCTACATCATACATAGAAATGATTGAGAATGCACAACCAACTTATAATCAATGGAAGAAAAAGTTTCTGTCGTGTCTAAACACCATTACAACTTCCGTCATTCCACCCCTGCGCTAAAGATGAATGAGTGTAAATTTAAAACATTACGATAACTTAAATACTCAGTTGGAAGGTGTTCAGGTATGAATATGGAAGGGTCAATCTATGGTTATGGTTATGGTTATGGATTTAGCAGACGCCTTTGTCCAAAGCGACACATAAATACAAAACAACATAATATTTAAAATTGAACAGGGAACAGATTAAAAAATAGGTCAAATATAGTAAGGAGAATAGTTGTAGTACACAATAATATCAATTCAAGCAATAGCCTAATAAAAAGCAATGTAAAAAAGGGGAAAGGCAATAATAAAACAATAATGTCAATTCAATCAATAATATAAAAACAATGACATGCTAAGACTACATTAAGGAGAATATCAATAATAAACAATAATGTCAAATTAATTAACAGCCCAATTAAAATAAAACAACATTATATAAACCATAACACATAAGCGCTTAAACAACTAAGTATATGTTGAATAGGAATGTCTTTAGACCCCTCTTAAACGACCCAAAACTACCACAGGAACGGAGAGCACTGGGCAGTTCATTCCACCAACATGGAACCACTGAAGAAAAGAGTCTGGAATTAGACCCAGTTTTCATGACTGGTCGACACAACATACGCTCACCAGAAGACCGCAGTGGGCGGTTGGGGATGTAAGGCTTGATTATTGAATTAAAAATAACTAGGAGCAGATCTAGTTAGTGTCCTATAGGCCAAAGTGAGAGATTTAAATTTAATTCTGGCTACTATAGGGAGCCAATGGAGAGTAACTAGGAGAGGAGTTACATGTGTCCTCTTTGGCTGATTGAAGACCAGGCATGCTCCAGCATTTTGAATCAGCTGTAATGATCTTGTTACACAAGCGGGTAAGCCAGCTAATAGTGAATTACAATAGTCCAGCTTAGAGATGACCATGGTCTGAACAAGAAGTTGTGTGGAATCTTGTGTCAGATAAGGTCTGATCTTCATAATGTTGTAAAGCATAAACCGACATGATTTTGCAATAGAAGCTATATGCTCAGAGAAGTTAAGTCGGTCATCAATTACAACACCCAAGTTTCGGCCGATCTAGTTGGGGTCAGTGAAGTTGAGTCAAGCTGGATGTTAATCTGTTGGGGAATAGCTGTTTTAGCTGGAAACACCAAAAACTCTGTTTTTGAGAGATTAAGCTGAAGGTGCCGATCTTTCATCCAGGCTGAAATATCCTTAAGGCATGCAGAAATCCGGTGGGAAACACTAGAGTAATCAGGTGGGAAAGACAGGTAAAGTTGAGTGTCGTCTGCATAACAGTGATAGTCAAATCCATGTGAGCGAATGGTATCACCTAAGGAAGTGGTGTAAATAGAGAAAAGCAAGGGTCCTAATACTGATCCCTGAGGCACACCTGTGGTGAGGTCATGAGACTTAGATACCTGTCCCTGCCAAGACACGTTGAAAGAACGCCCTTTAAGGTAAGATTCAAACCAGTCAAGAGCTTTTCCAGAAATTCCCAGTTCAGATAGTATAGATAGGAGAATGTCATGGTTAACAGTATCAAAGGCTGCAGATAAATCTAGTAGAATTAATACTGATGACTGAGCAGAGGACTTAGCTACTCTCAATGCTTCAGTCACAGACAGAAGAGCAGTTTCAGTAGAATGACCACTCTTGAAACCAGACTGCATAGGTCTAGTAGATTATTCTGATGAAGAAAGTCACAAACTTGCTTGAAGACCACTTTCTAGTCAAAATCTAGTCAAACTAATGCAATTAAAACATTGTCATCTGCAAAATATCCATCAACGCTTCAACGACTACTCTCGACCTGTCATTCCAATTGCCAAACTTTCCACCCATGTTCACGATTGAGCGTTGGAACCATAGATACAGTATATATCATAAAGGCTAGATGTCTCGTCCGCGCTGCTGGCCAATGGAGGTCGATGTCTGCACCTCGCGGCCATCTTGCCACAGTCAGCTCGCTAACTCATAACATTGTGTTTCAATGGTGCACTGTAACGGCAGGTAGTGACCTGAAGGTGTCATTGTTATAGCCTGGGGGCATTGTTCTGCCATAGTAGAAGAAGAGATATACCTTACATCAGGTACCACAGAGCCCACCAGATAGCTTGCCTGTGACAAGATGGCCGCCTGTGATGCCGTTAGAGACTCCGCCATAAGACATCTAGGGCCAGATGTACTAATGCGTTTGCGCCCACTTCAGGCATATTTGTTTCGCAACGTGCTTGTAAAATCATTGCGAGGTATGTACAAACAGGCCGCAATGATGTAAAAGCGCAAACTGCCTGTCGTGGGAGCTGAACATGGCTAATTGCGTTTTTCGTGTCATGCATATGCATTCATGGGAGGATCCAGGGGAAAGTGGGAGTTTAGCATAAAAAGATGGGAGGGGAAGCGTAAAGACCGCTTAATTATGTATTCCGCGTTATGTACAAAGACTGCTCCTGAAAGCGCACGTCTATTCTGTGCCTAAATACTTACGCTTTGTAAAAGCAGGTGTTAATCCAAATTGCAGTTCAATGCGTCAATAAGAGAACCTTTCAAAGACAACAGAATCGCTATTTAGAGCACCAGTTTTGTAAATATATGTACTATCAAAAGCAGCCTTAACTTTCGTTGGCCTTTGGAATGTCTTACTTTCACTTTCACGTCATTCACTTTCCTACTTGCTAGATTTTACCAATTTTCCATAGCCTACGTGCACAAGTACTTTGAGTAAAACTACTGATCTTCATTATCTCCCTGCTTGTTGACATCTTATCATGTATGGTATAATTTCATGATCGCTAAACGTTTGATTCTTTTTAATGTTGTCATCAGTTAACTTCATTCAACTGTGCTTGTATAGGCTATGCCATTCAGTTGTGGACGTTCGTAAATTGCGTTTATGGGCGGAGAAAGGTAGCCTGGTGTTATCTTCCTACGTACTTCCGGCCAAAATTTGATTTCAGCCTCGCACGTAGTCTGGCCCAACCCACAGTATGCGGTTCATGCGATGCGACCCGCGCCAATCAGCGAACAGTTGAGTGATGACGCGGAACTTGCCTGCCGAGTTGCTTGTAGTTCAACAGCACAGCAACAATGGCGACGGAGGAAGAGACGCTAGAAGCTATCCGCGAAGTTGTCGCAACTCTCGAGGCCAACACGCAATTAAAGCAGGAGCAAGAGGCTTGTCTTGTCAATTTTATAAATGGCAAGGACGTAGAACTCTCCTTCCAACTGGCTTTGGGAAAAGTTTGATTTATTAGATGGTGATAGCTAAACCTAAACGCACAAGTGTACTACATGCATCACTACTTAACATGTTTTCAAATAAAAGTTTGCTGCTTGTTATTCTCCCCCCTACTCTCAAATTACCTTAACAAAATCAATGCGGCATAGGCCTACTTAAGGAATGGAATGTTAGCTATAGCTACCCTACCGAGTGGGGCTCAAGGCGAGGCGGTGTGTCTTGACATGAGCTAGCCGGTTACCGAGCGGAGCTCAAGGCAAGGCTGCTGTGACTGTGCTTGACTGGGACTAGCGGTTACCGAGCTGGGCTCAAGGTAAACCGCTCCGTGTTTGTGTTTAACAGAGGCTAGCCTGTGGCCGAGCTGGGGTCCAGACGAGGCTACTGTGCTTGTGGACAGTAACGTTAGCCAGTCACCGAGCGTGGCTCAAGGTGCGTTGTTTTATGCCGAACAACTGTTAGTTTAACTGAGCAAGCTCCAGGTTAAATAACAAGTAGGTCGTCAGTACAATCCAACTTATTCGAGAGTGTAGTCCCAACAGCCCGTGGAGAACGAAGTAAGCTCCGACGAAGTCACCGGGCTGCGTAGAACAACAATCGCCTGATAAGCGGCGAGAAGAGATAAGGGGGAAAACTGGCGTGTGACAAGAGCTGATATAATCTCGGCGACGTGACTCTTTTGGTATACAACTCTCGGTCTGTGGCTGGCGCAAGTTAGAGATATATCCACTACGAAGAGACTGCCCTGGTGGTCAGGTAGCCTGCATACTAGCCAGCGGTCTGTTTACTACTGAGAGCAGAAGTGGGAAGCGTAAAAGCCTGAACTCCGGCACACAGCATACGTCATTACCAAACGTTGCTGATTGGTTAAGGGAACTCCAATGATTTTAAACCTCAAAAGCATCCGCCCATTACGGAGACAGATTATTATTACTTTGTTCCAGACTGTATGACGAAGAGAAACTATATATATACTTTTTTATCCCGTGAGGGAAATTTGGTCTCTGCATTTAACCCAATCGGTGAATTAGTAAAACACAAACAGCACACAGTGAACACACAGTGAGGTGAAGCACACACTAATCCCGGCGCAGTGAGGTGGTTAGGTGCCTTGCTCAAGGGCACTTCAGCTGCGGCCCACTGGTCGGGACTCGAACCGGCAACCCTCTGGTTACAAGTCCAGAGTGCTAACCAGTGGGCCACGGCTGCCCCAAGTAGTCACAGGCGGTAAGGACCAGGAAAGGCAGAGAAAGGTGCAGTTTACACTAGTTTGATAAATATGACGGAAACTTGTGTCTGACAGCGTTCGCAGTCTGCGGTTTATCCATGACGCTGATAATGCTACGTTCGCAAATGTACGTACATCGGGCCCCTAGTGTTTATTATATATACACTGCTCAAAATAAATAAGGGAACACTTTTTCATTGGAGTATAGCATCAAGTCTATCAAACTTGTAAGCTATTGGTCTGGCCAGTTACGTAACAGAGGTGGTTGTGAATCAGTTTCACCTGCTTTGGTGTCATCAAAGTTAACAACAGGTGCACTAGAGGGGCAACAATGAGACGACCCCCAAAACAGGAATGGTTTTACAGGTGGTGGCAACTGATAATTTTTCCATCTTTATCCTGCTTGAGTGATTTTTCACAAGTTTCGCATTTGGGTAGGGTCAGTGTCACTACTGGCAGCATAAGCCAGTACCTGGAGCCTACAAAGGTGGCACACCAATACATTCCATTGCCAGGACTTCTATGTCTCCCAGCGCAGTCTCAAAAGGAGATTCCTGGAGACAGGCAGTTGCTCTAAGAGAGCTGGGAACTGTGGTAGGAGATCCTTTACCCAGCAGCAGGACCAGTATCTGCTCCTTTGTGCAAGGAGGAACAGTAGGAGCCCTGCCAGAGCCCTACAAAATGACCTCCAGCAGGCCGCTGGTGTGAATGTCTCTGACCACACTGTCAGAAACAGACTTCATGAGGGTGGCCTGAGGGCCCGATTGCCTCTAGAGGGATCTTCTGTGCTCACTGCCCAGCACTATGGAGCTCAATTGCCATTTACCATAGAATACAAAATTGGCAGGTCCGCCATTGGCGCCCTGTGCTTTTCACAGATGAGAGCAGGTTCACCCTGAGCACATGTGACAGACGTGAAAGGGTCTGGACATGTTGTGGAGAACGTTATGCTGCCTGCGACATCATTCAGCATGACTGATTTGGTGGTGGGTCAGTGATGGTCTGGGGAGGCATACCCTTGGAGGGACGCACAGACCTCTATGGGCAAGACAACGGCACCCTCACTGCTCTTAGGTATCGGGGATGAATCTTCAGACCCATTGTCTGACCCTGTACTGGTGCAGAGGCCGCTGGGTTCCCCCTGGTGCACAACAATGGCCGGCCACATGTGGCGAGAGTGTGCAGGCAGTTCCTGGAGGATGAGGGAATTGATACCATTGACTGTCCCCCACACTCCCCTGACTTAAATCCAGTAGAACACCTCATACGAACTACTGAGTACCATTTTGAGTTGCTGCAATGAAATTTAGGCAAAATGGACAAGCTTGTCGCATCATTTTTTTTCACTTTTTTCATTGATTTTCGTGGGGGTCTTTGAATTCAGCCCTCTGTAGGTTGATCATTTTCATTACCAAAAAAATAATGTGGCATCCTTTACCCAGTACACATTACCCAGTGCATAACAGTATAGATATCCAGAGTTTTTTCCCATTGAGATCAGATGTGTTTTCAAAGTGTTTTTTTTGAGCAGTGTACTGTATATCTATGGTTGGAACTACCCTTTCTACTGTAGAAACACCAAATCCAAAAATGATGGTTCTAACTCAAAAGTTTGCAACAGCAGTTAGCCAACGACCCTTTCTAGAAACCCACCCCTGATTGGTTAGGTTTATCCAATTGTGTGCAGAGGCATTTTTTCCCCAGTTTCAGTTGAAACATTCCCCTGAACAGAATTGAGTCTTGCTACATCAGGCTACTGATGCAGGTCTTTTCTTTTGTTTAAATGCTCTAAAACAACACTTACGATTGTGGTGCCCCTCCAATGCCAAATCCCACGAGAGCACGAAGGAACAGAATCCAGGGATAGATTGGAGAAAATGCACTGAGAATGCTGTAAAACAGTGTCCACAACACACTCATCCTCAGGCCCTGGTATACATACAAGCGTGCACACACACACACACACACACACACACATACACACACACACACCGGAACAAATGGTTTTAACTCCTTAGTTTGTTGTTTCAGAAATTATATGATGAAAATTATTTTGAAATATGTTAATGCAGCCTTCAATCAGAGAAGAGAACTCACTGTTTTCCGGCCATACTTATCCGATATGTTCCCCCATAGTGAAGAACTGATCATCATTCCAATAAATACAACCTAGTTAAAAAAAGAAGAAGCTGAAATCAGAAAGTAAAAATAAATAACTAGTGGCAGCCAACTCTGCTGACCCAACTGAGTTCTGTTCTCCATCCTAAGACCCAAATAGCCATATAAACATTAATCGTACATCAAGGATGTGTTGAAAGAGGCTAGCTACCCCTGCAATACACAAAAACAAATAAAAAAATTGCAAATTGTACCGAGGTGAGCAGTGCTACCTCCCAGCTGGGTAGTCTCCACTCACAGTGAAGCTGGGGAGCCAGTATACTGAGTATCATCATCTCCATGGCATCAGCCATCTGAATAATTACAAAACAAAAAAGGAAGGAGTTTCAGAAGTGTAATGCCGAGAAAGGCTAAACAAAGTTTTGTCAGGCTTTCCTTCCATTGAACCAATAGAGGAACACAACAAAATAATGATGATAAAGTTTATCAAATCAAAACATTTGAAGAAATGAAATCATTGGTCATGAACTACTTCATGTTACTGGGTCCAGGCCACTTGTTAATGAACCAGCACAATGTTTTCCATCTCTCTTTGTAATTTTGTAATATGTAAATTAACACCATGACCGTCTCACCCATGATAGTCCAGTGAGGATAGACAACTTCCACTGGAAAGTCCCAAAGCCAATGGCCTCAACTGCATCTTCCACCATAAAGGTATCTAGGATAAAAGCAAACATCATACTACATTTTCACTGGAAATTGCATACGCTGGATTTGATATGGAAACCCAGAGGTGTCATTGCACATGTGTATATCCACAGGATATGCACTCATTTTACTAAATTGTGTGATCATTTTACTAAATCTTGCTCTCATTTTACTAAATTGTGCACTCATTTTGCTAAACTGTCATCTCAATTTAAATGAGCGCACAATTTAGTCAAATGAATCGACAATTTAGTAAAATGAGTACACAATTTAGTAAAATTCTCTCGATATACAAAAAATCTTACAATGACACCTGCCGGGCTCTAATCACTCAGGTCATTGCATTCACTAAGCAGAGACATTTCTACACAATGTTAAAACAGCATTGAAAATCATAATTTAGTCAGGGCTATAGAATTGTTTAATTCTTGTTGTACCATCAGTGGGATTGGCAAATTCCCGCGGAACTGAAGCACCATCAGCCAGGCTAGGGCCAGGTTCAAGATCAGTTTGGGAAGTGTTCATCTGGACATCTTGTTCCTTGATTGTATGGTCATCATCTGAGCGAGAGCTCTCACCTGTCCGGCGAAACTTCACCACACTGTAAAATGTTAATTAATAGAATAATCCGTCAGTCAAGAGTTGTTGAGAATCGTTTACTTCATGTACTCCTCACAAACATAGTATAAGAATAGTGCTCTACCGCAGCAGCAGGAATATATTTTCCAAACGGAAAGCCCCGAGGGGATATAATACTTTGATTGTCAATGGCAACTCAACAATGTCAGCTGCCACTCTCAAATGGACGGGTTGCACTGTAGAGCTCCCTCTAGAGTCGTGATATATTTATATTTGATTGACTGAAAATCTTTATTGACGTATTTTGTACAAAGGATGATTCTTATATAAATAAATCAATAAATAAAATGTTTTTATACATTATCAGTGAAAATTATTTCCACTGTGGCCTTTAAAATGTATGCGCTTGGTAGTGTGTGCCAATATTTGCAGGTGTAGGCATGTCTTAAGGTGAATGTAATTATGTGCAAAATATAGAAGACAGTCCAAGCATCCCACAGACATAAAGAACATACAGTACAACATAAAACAGAGTAGAAAATACAGTGCATATGTAACAGAGGCGAACTGAGCTAGCGTGCTAGTTGCCCGTGTAAATCCTTACAGCCCTAACCTTAAGAACGCTTCTAACCGCTGAGTTGGAAGCCTGGGCTTCTAGCTCAGTGGTTAGAGCGTTCGACTCCCATGCCGGTGTGTGTCGAGGAGGCGGGTTCGAGGGCCGTGAGCGGTGGACGAATTATGACCTCTGTTACACATACAGTGCATGTAACTATAATGACACTACTACTGTCTACTGCCCAGCCAGCTCTTTAGGGATAACTGACCAATACTGCCAGTTGACTTTAGGTCTGCTGGTAACCCATTCCATGTGACTGCTGCTAAATATTGAAAGCCCTTATTTACTTACTTGATGAGCCCTTACCCATGCAACTTTTAAATCTGCATAGAACAAAATCAGTGGTACTACCCCTAGTTGAGTAACTAGCAACATTTACAATTATAACAATATATTTTCTCTATCCTCTACTTTGAGCTACTTAAGGCTACTGAAATGAGCTGGGTTGAGGTATGAGTAAGATTGAAGTTTAAGAATAAGCCTCACTAATTTGTTTTCTGATGTCTGCAGCTTCTGTTTGAAAATCTTTGGAATGTGTGTGTACCATGAAGTGCTAATTAAAGGGACACCAGGCAACGTTTTCGTGTTAATTAATCATCTTCGTAAGTTGGTATATGGTTAAATTACTCATTACAGGATGAATGAAGGCTCTCTCGCCCGCCCCTACTGCCCGTAGGAAGAATATCCCACTTGCAAGTTCGGTGTATCCTACCCGCCGACTTTCAGTATCACAAAGTCTCAGACATCACGAGAAGCAGAATCCGTTTACATTCTGCATCCCCAGCACAGAGGCAGGCTAACGAAACGCTAGTGATTGTTGCAAACGTGTGTAAAACGGCAGAGCTGGCGAATAAGCAGCGAAAACCCTTGACGGAAAATGCAAAGAAAAGGAAAAGAGCTTCAGACCGAGCGAGGGCTCGCACACATATCAACACGTACAGACGGTAGGGGGAGCTTCATAGAGAAAAAGCATCAGGCTTGCCTGGTATCCCTTTAAAGTGGCATTGTATTAGGGCCCCAGTCAGAATCTCAATAGCTTTTCTATCAATCAATGAGGTATTCTAGCTAGATATTTTTTTTCTGATTTACTTTAGACAGAACTTTTAGAGCTTTGCACTCCCCAGATAATTCATTGTCAAGTATGCAGCCTAAGTAAGTAACTGATTTCTTAGTTGTAATTTCAGATTCACCAACTACCACATTGAATCCAGATGACTTCCTTAGCTTTGTATTTTATTCAAATAGTATTGATTCAGTTTTGCCAAGATGAAGAGACAGATTGTTTTTTTTAGATAACCAAATGCTGACTTTCTGAAGTTCTAAACTAAGTCATTTCTCTACTTCTGCTTTATTAGGGGCAGCTGTGGCCTACTGGTTAGCGCTTCGGACTTGTAACCGGAGGGTTGCTGGTTCGAACCCCGACCAGTAGGCCACGGCTGAAGCGCCCTTGAGCAAGGTCCCCTTGAGCAACCCCTCACTGCTCCCCGAGCACTGCTGTTGGTGCAGGCAGCTCACTGCGCCGGGATTAGTGTGTGCTTCACCTCACTCTGTGTTCAGTGTGCAGTGTTTCACTAATTCACGGATTGGGATAAATGCAGAGACCAAATTTCCCTCACGGGATCAAAAGAGTATATATACTTATACTTAATACAATGAGACACTAAAAGAGCTGAATCATCTGCGTAAAGATACAGATTGCAATCACATGTCATTAAAGGAGAATTCCGGTGTGAAATTGACCTTAGCTGCACTGAAAGATGTTGCCGAGTACTTACTTATGTGTCCAATAGGCACCTTCGGTCACCCCCTAGTATTCCGAATTGCGCCGATTTTCGCCGAACATGCATAAGGTTTTCAGCTAGCTGTGGGGGCATAGCGTAGCCTATGCAGCTAAATCGCTATTTTTACACCATTAAAAATGTTCCAAGTAACTCCACACTGCATTGGTAGACTTCTGAGGGTCCTGACATTTAAAACGAGATAATGAGAACTTTGGAACAGGAAGTTTATTAAAAAAAAGACTGTTTATACAAGCAGTACCTTCAGAGAATCTCTCCGCTGGCCGCCATCTTGTAATGAAGTCGCTATCAGTCGACTGCCAAGCACGAACGAACAGGAAGGACAGGGGAACAGATTGCAAAAGTAATTACAAAATTACTAATTACAAAAGTAAATAGGAAATATATAGTTACTGTCTACATGAGCATGATGAGTACACGGTATCAACAAAGCTCAAAAGGTTTTACATCAGTGATGGGAATCTCGCGTAATGTTGTTGACGGAAGACGTGCTGCACACGTGAAGGAAACAGCTGATCAGTTGCTGCACACGTGAGGAGGAGCATGTGTGCAGGCTACAGGTATACCTGACGAGGTGAAGAGCAGGAAGGATGGTTCGCGTATGTGCAATACCAGGTTGTGGCAAGAGGATGTGGAGCTACAATCCAGAAACGTTTCACAGGCTACCTTTCCAGGAGCCCACTTTGAAACAGTGGATTGTTGTTTTGCAACTCGATGTCGAGACACCTGTCAATATTCTAAAACAGAAGGATTACCGTGTATGTAGTCGACATTTTGATGCAGACGAGTTTGCTATCCCTACAAGAGGATCAAACCCCCCAAGACGGGTACATGTGAAGAAAAATGCCATCCCGAAAGCGACAGTAATTGCTCCGGAGGTATGTATGAAATTGACTATTTGCATATAAGACTACGTTTACACGAAGCAGGGTATTTTCCTAAACGAATATCTGACCATCTGCGTTTGCAAATAAAACTGCATTTACACGAGACCGTTTTTTTTTTTATGTGTTTTTACACAAACCCGTGTACATACATGCTGTCATGAGCACGCCAAACCACAGTGGCAGTCTAACGATAAGCTCAAGCTCACATTAACCAATCAGAATCCTGAAAAGTTGCCCAAGCCACCGGAAACGGAAGTGTACTTTCTTCTTCGGATAGCAGCCGTAAAGCAAGTTGTTGTCGATACAACAAAAAGGGTCTGCACCAACATAAACGCGATGGCTATTCTGAGTGCATCCATGATCACCTCAGCCCCAAAATGTGAAGTCGCACGTGAGAACATGTAAATGTAAACATTGGTCGCACATTTGGTGTACTTCTGTCGCATACTGTGACGTTGGCTGCCCAAAACTCAGTTTACCACAGTTTACAACCAAACCCATAAACAAAGTTTTCCAAAAAAATCACTTTGGCCGGAGTTTTTTTGGATAACCGTTTTACGGGGCGAAAGGCTCAAACGTAGGGAAATGTCTTCCTTTATAAAAATACACATGCTTGTGTAAACAGGGTCTAAATCACACCGTTTTGGAATCGTGTAACGTTACATGACCAAACTTTGCTTGCTAACAAGCCACTTAGCTTTGTATTCCGGAGAGCAGTTGATGCTGACGTTACTTTTCCGAGCCCGCCATCAGAAATAGAAAGAAATGTAGTTTGGGAGGGAGGAAGAGGTGGGCGTTGATTCAGTGTGTATTTTGATAAATGGAATAGATGTGTGGGGGGCTTTCCAGGTAACCTAACCTGGCCGAACGTGACTTGGGGTCCGCCGAGGTGAGTGGGGGATGGTTGCACCCATTGCATTGGGAATGGTGTCCAAGTCAGTCACTAGTATCCGGAAATTTTGAATAGCGTAATAGTCATTTATATTTTGCAGATCCGATGATTTCAATTTCCTCGTATAATCTGTGTCTTCTTCGTATTCTGCCATCTTCTCAAGATTTGCAAACTTCCAAGTCCAGTCCACAAGTAATGTAAACCAGGGGTCCCCAACCTTTTATGTACCATGGACCGGTTTGATTCCCACGGACCGGGTTGGGGTTGGGGTTCCATGTTCCATATGTGTTGTGCATGCATTACTTGAAAAGAACTAGCTCCAGTTATGTATGAACAGTGAAGGTAACAAACTCTTAAAAATGTGAAAACCGTGAACTTGAAGAAGGGAAAATTGAACAATATGAACTATGAAAATTGAACAACTTAAAGCTACATATATCAAATGTGAACATGGGAAACATGGGAACTAAATGTGCATTACAAATATAATCAGTGGGAGCCCTGTGCTTGTTTTCCTGCAACAAGACAAGGTGTTGTCCACTTTCTCCTGGCAATTTCTGTGACCCTGAAGACTAGCATTGTCTTCCAGTTTTGATGTTAGTAGGGGAGACCGGGGCTGGTTGGAACACTTTTCACTCTCGGTTATATTTCTCCGTCTTACAATGCGTTGAAATGGTCAAATTGTGATTAACTGAAAGCTTGGGATCTCAGCTACAAAATGTATATATTCAATGTCAACAAATGATCCCTTGTTTTGAGTTATATATGATTAAAGTGGTGTTGTGCACGTGTGCCAACCTGCCCCATGCACGGGGTTGGTTGGCACATGTAGTCGGGGTTGGTTGGAACACCTATGTTATAGTCCTTTTCAGTACTTCTTTTGCTTTTGTTTGAAGTGCTCATCTATATCACTACCTGTAGGGGTTTGCTGATTTATTTTCTGTGTGTTTTTCTTCAGTAGGGCTCACCGTCAAGACCAATTTGGTCCCTACCGATTTTTTTTTACTTCAAATGTTTAAAAAGGTCTGAAATGCTTCCAAATGTAAAACTATGTTCAGTAATTACAATAACAATGTTAAAATAAAGATTGATGATGTTTTTATGTGTAAAATACAAAGTTTATAGATGTCACAAAATAGCCATAGGGAATGTATGTGCCAACTAACCCCAAAATCAGTGTGCCAACCTGCCCCGCCCACATTAGGTCAAACTTTTTTGCACAAATGCTGTTAGCCTGCTAATATCAGTCACCTCAGGTTTTTAAACTTCATTTTAAATTATAGATGAGTCCCCTAGCAATCAATTATAATGAATATTTTTTTTTATATCCCTAACTATTACCCTTCTAGGATGTATTTAGTGGGAGGTGCATATTCTAAGTTTTGACACTACAAAATCAAAAAAGTTGTTCTCACCTAAAGGGTTAATGACCTGGAGACCAGTTACATACATTGAGTTTACTCTACTCAATAAGGCCGTCAGTTTAGTGTTGGAATTTTGTTGCAGCTCCCTCTAGTAGCCTGGATATTAACAGTGTTTCAACCTGCCCCTGTTCCAACCAGCCCCGGTCTCCCCTAATGTGGCATGTCCGTTGTTATCTGTTCAGTTGAAGTTAGGGGTGGGCAAAAAATAATATCTAATTATTTTGACGGTAGATATCAATAATATAATTAAATGCTAATTTGTTACAAGCCACCTTATCATTTCTTACAAAGCACATTAAGGCAGGGGTCCCCAACCTTTTTATGTACCATGGACGGTTTGATTCCCATTTTTTTTCACGGACCGGGGGTCGGGGTTCCATGTTCAAAATGTGTTGTGCATGCATTATATAAAGGGATAATGGGCGACGGTGGTCTGTTCACAGAAGTTAATGCACGGTCGAGGTTGTAAAACGGCCCCGGCCAGCGGCGGAGGGCCGTTTAAACCTCGTGAGTGCATTAACTTCTGTGAACAGACCACCATGGAGTCCATTATTCGCTTATTCCAAACTTGCGTTGTGTTCATTTCCTGTTACAATTTAAAGCGTTTTAATAGCTAAAACTGTCTTGTTTGTAGAACTAATTTCTTCCGACACATATCAACTAATTTCTCAACTCACAGGACAAACTGCCGTTACTAGTTCTAAATGGATGGTTGACAGCCAAAGGCCAGTCGTTAGTTCTATCTCTCCCGTTGTAACTGGCGTATCCCAAGATTCTGATGAACTTTAGCTTTGAAACATCGCTTTTACTTAGCCTGCTGTCATCCATCTAGCTAAAAGCCACCTCCGTCATATGCTACAATGTTGCAATGTTCTGAACCCCTGCATTTTACAGCTCGGATGCAACGTGACAGTTCATTTAAACTTCACCAACGAAGTTCTTTAATTAATATACAAGTGTGATCCCAAAAAATGGATCTACTTCATAGGTGTGCAGATAACATACGGTTAATGGTGGATTTCTAAATTATGTAGGACAATGGGAAATTCAACCAAGCAGTGGAATAATTGAAAAGAACTAGCTCCAGTTAACAGTGAAGGTAACGAACTCTTAAAAATGTGAAAAACGTGAACTTGAAGAAGTGAAAATTGAACAATATGAACTATGAAAAATTGAACAACTTGAAGCTACATCTATCAAGTGTGAACATGCTTAACAAAATATGGGGAACAAATGGAACTAAACGTGCATTACGAATATAATCAGTGGGAGCCCTGTGCTTGTTTCCCTGCAACAAGAAGGTTCCATCAGGGGGTGATGGAAGACAGTGACACCCTCAGTGTGTTTGAAATGTCCAGTCGATTGCGCAATTTGGTCTTAGTTGCAGTCATTGCAGAAAACCCGCCTCGTGATAGATACGTGGTGGGAAATGGTAGCAACGTTTTCAGCGCTTTCACGGCTATCTCGGGATATTCTGCATTGGTTTTGATCCAAAAACCCGCCAGAGAGGTTTCTTCATACACACTCTTAAGACCACCGTCATTTGCAATTTCGATTGACTGCTCTTCCTCCTGCGCTGACAAGTTAGGACTATTCGGGATATTGACAAATGGGTTGCAGACCCACTCACTGGTTTGCCGTAGATCTTTGGAGGATGGGAAGTAGCCGAATGCTCAAACTCATTTGAAAGCGCAACAAGGTGATCGCGCAACAAGGTGATCGCGCACCAGCTGCGAGAGAAAGGGCCCTGCCTCAGTCTCTCCCAAAACCCCCACTACTGTTTGGAACATATCAAATACACCTCGGTCCACTGGTCGTCCCCACAAATCAAGCTTGGCTTACTGTAAATGCAGCGACTTTATCTGCCAGTTTAAAGACAGTCGTCATTCTCCCCTGGAGTGACAGGTTAAGGTCATTAAAGGAACCATATGTAAGATTGTGGCCAAAACTGGTACTGCGATCACTTTCAAATTACTGTAGAGTGGTGTATCACCTCCCCCTCCCCCCTGACTCGAGGTTGCCAACCCGGATGCCGAAACACTACTGACTTTGTGATTAGTAGATAGGTGGCGCATCAGGCCAAAACACAACATGACATGACAAAACACAACATCAACATCAGTTGAGGGCTGCAACTTCACTTTTTAAATGACAATATCCTGGCCGGAATACTGTTGTCAGTGATATAAGTATTTGAAATTAACATGATTTCTTAATGTCTAGTGACATATCAGGGCCATTTTATGATTAATTGAAATACATTTCTTACATACGGTTCCTTTAAGCAACCCGAATATGTCACATAGGTAAGTGAGTTTTGACACCCAGTCCTCATCACTAAAATGTGCAGCTAACGGTGACTTTTTTTCTGTAAGAAATCTCTGCAGCGGCTCTCGCAACTCAAACACTCTGGCCAGTGACCTGCTAAAGATGCTTGTTTTTTGTTGCTCATTCTAGCAGTTTAGCTAACTTCGTGTGACACTACCGTTCGCCAAGAACTGATCAAGTGAAGTGAGCTGACCTGAGGCTGCGCAGCGCTGAAGGCTATAAGTGTTGAAGGCGGGACAGACAGACGTAAGAAAATAGACCTTGCAAAATGCAAACATGCGTGCAATCAAACAACTGCATATAGGCCTATGCCATGTAAAAATGTGACATTATTGCGAATTAAATTGAGTTTAGTTTGCATGCATTTTTTTTTAAACTCATGTCGTAGGCTGTTTCCTTCACATGTGCAGCACGTCTTCCGTCAACAACATTACGCGAGATTCCCATCACTGATGTAAAACCTTTTGAGCTTTGTTGATACCGTGTACTCATCATGCTCATGTAGACAGTAACTATATATTTCCTATTTACTTTTGTAATTAGTAATTTTGTAATTTTGTAATTACTTTTGCAATCTGTTCCCCTGTCCTTCCTGTTCGTTCGTGCTCGGGAGTCGACTGATAGCGACTTCATTACAAGATGGCGGCCAGCGAAGAGATTCTCTGAAGGTACTGCTTGTATAAACAGTCTTTTTTAATAAACTTCCTGTGCACTTCCAAAGTTATGGTTATGGTTATGGATTTAGCAGACGCCTTTGTCCAAAGCGACACATAAATACAAAACAACATAATATTTAAAATTGAACAGGGAACAGATTAAAATGTAGGTCAAATATAGTAAGGAGAATAGTTGTAGTACACAATAATATCAATTCAAGCAATAGCCTAATAAAAGCAATGTAAAAAAAAAGGGAAAGGCAATAATAAAACAATAATGTCAATTCAATCAATAATATAAAAACAATGACATGCTAAGACTACATTAAGGAGAATATCAATAATAAACAATAATGTCAAATTAATTAACAGCCCAATTAAAACAAAACAACACTATACAAACCATAACACATAAGCGCTTAAACAACTAAGTATATGTTGAATAGGAATGTCTTTAGACCCCTCTTAAACGACCCAAAACTACCACAGGAACGGAGAGCACTGGGCAGTTCATTCCACCAACATGGAACCACTGAAGAAAAGAGTCTGGAATTAGACCCAGTTTTCATGCCTGGTCGACACAACATACGCTCCAAAAGACCGCAGTGGGCGGTTGGGGATGTAAGGCTTGATTATTGAATTAAAATAACTAGGAGCAGATCTAGTTAGTGTCCTATAGGCCAAAGTGAGAGATTTAAATTTAATTCTGGCTACTATAGGGAGCCAATGGAGAGTAACTAGGAGAGGAGTTACATGTGTCCTCTTTGGCTGATTGAAGACCAGGCGTGCTCCAGCATTTTGAATCAGCTGTAATGATCTTGTTACACAAGCGGGTAAGCCAGCTAATAGTGAATTACAATAGTCCAGCTTAGAGATGACCATGGTCTGAACAAGAAATTGTGTGGAATCTTGTGTCAGATAAGGTCTGATCTTCCCTAATGTTGTAAAGCATAAACCCGACATGATTTTGCAATAGAAGCTATATGCTCAGAGAAGTTAAGTCGATCATCAATTACAGCGCCCAAGTTTCGCGTGCCGATCTAGTTGGGGTCAGTGAAGTTGAGTCAAGCTGGATGTTAATCTGTTGGGGAATAGCTGTTTTAGCTGGAAACACCAAAAACTCTGTTTTGAGAGATTAAGCTGAAGGTGCCAATCTTTCATCCAGGCTGAAATATCCTTAAGGCATGCAGAAATCGTGGGAAACACTAGAGTCATCAGGTGGGAAAGACAGGTAAAGTTGAGTGTCGTCTGCATAACAGTGATAGTCAAATCCATGGGAGCGAATGGTATCACCTAAGGAAGTGGTGTAAATAGAGAAAAGCAAGGGTCCTAATACTGATCCCCTGAGGCACACCTGTGGTGAGGTCATGAGACTTAGATACCTGTCCCTGCCAAGACACGTTGAAAGAACGCCTTTAAGGTAAGATTCAAACCAGTCAAGAGCTTTTCCAGAAATTCCCAGTTCAGATAGTATAGATAGGAGAATGTCATGGTTAACAGTATCAAAGGCTGCAGATAAATCTAGTAGAATTAATACTGATGACTGAGCAGAGGACTTAGCTACTCTCAATGCTTCAGTCACAGACAGAAGAGCAGTTTCAGTAGAATGACCACTCTTGAAACCAGACCGCATAGGGTCTAGTAGATTATTCTGATGAAGAAAGTCACAAACTTGCTTGAAGACCACTTTCTCCAAAACCTTTGACAAGAAAGGAAGAAGGGAGACAGGTCTGTAGTTCTTCACCTCAGTTGGATTAAGTGTACTTTTCTTTAGCAGAGGTGTAACCCTAGCCTGTTTAAAAGAATAAGGAACTATTCCAGAACTGAGTGAAGCATTAAATACATGTGTGACTGCTGGTAGAACAGCGGGTGAGAGAGACTGTAGAAGAGTGGACCGGACAGGATCTAATGGGCATGTTGTTGGACGACATTGCTGAAGCAATTGAGAGACTGCTTCCTCATCAAGAGGAGAGAAAGAGTCAAATGATGCGGTCATACTAACACAAGGCAAAGCCCTCCTTATAGGAGCATCAAGCTCTAAGTTCCTTTCGTACTGAGACTATACTGTTCGTCAGCCATGGATGGCGAGGTTTAGAACGAGTAGGTCTTGAGGAAAGAGGACATGCTGCATTCAGACAAGATGCCAGTGTAGAGCAGAGAGTCTCTGTAGCGTCATTAACCTCAAGTGCCAAGAATGAGCTAGGAGTAGGTAAAGCAGATGTTACTAATGTTGCAAAATGGTCGCTTGAGAGGCTTCTGAGATTACGCCGGAACGAAATTATCGGAGGAGGAGCTGCTGGGTTATCCAGGAGACGCACAGAGAATCTGATAAAGTGATGATCCAATACATGTAATGGATTAACCAAAACGTTGTCTGTATTACAGTTATGTACCAGAATTAAATCAAGATCTTTACCAGCCTTGTGAGTAGGAGCACTGTGGACACGTGTGATATTAAATGAGGAGAGTAAGGACAGGAAGTCAATTGAAGACGAGTTATCCAAATGAATATTAAAATCGCCAAGGATTAATAATGGGCATGCATCCATTGGAATAGCAGACAGTAGAATGTCCAACTCGTTCACAAAGTTCCCAAGTTGTCCTGGAGGGCGATAAATAACCACCAAGTATAATTTGTATGGTTCAGTTATCATGATGGCATGATATTCAAACGAGTTGTGGACCTGAGCAGGCAGCAACTGTGTAAACCTCCAATCATCAGAGACGAGAAAGCCTGTCCCGCCTCCTCTACCAGACTTAACGACTGGTATGCGAAAAAGCATAACTGGTCGACAACGCTGCAGGCGTGGCAGTATTCTCCGGCCTAATCCACGTCTCTGTAAGCGCAAGCAATTGAAGCGATAACTGTGAGGCAAAAGTTCTCAGTATCTCGTTTTGAATGTCAGGACCCTCAGAAGTCTACCAATGCAGTGTGGAGTTACTTGGAACATTTTTAATGGTGTAAAAATAGCGATTTAGCTGCATAGGCTACGCTATGCCCCCACAGCTAGCTGAAAACCTTATGCAAGTTCGGCGAAAATTGGCGCAATTCGGAATACTAGGGGGTGACCGAAGGTGCCTATTGGACACATGTAAGTACTCAGCAACATCTTTCAGTGCAGCTAAGGTCAATTTCACACCGGAATTCTCCTTTAATATACAGCAAAAAGAATGATGGACCTAAGATGAAGGACCCCACATGTAAGTGGAAGAGGTGTTGATATAGTTCCACTTATTCTCTGCCCCCCAAAGAAGACTGGATCCATCGTAGAGACGCATAGTTAAAACCCAGGGCTCTAAGTTTGACTAAAAGAATATTGTGGTTCACAGTGTCAAATGCTTTTTGGAGAACCAACATAACTATAGGTTACGGTATGTAACCCCGGTTCTCTGAGGGAGATGAGTGAGACATCTCACTATGGAACACGCCTCTTGCGTGATAATTCGCTGAAGCCCAATTCAATCACGCCTTTAGGCCTAATTGGTCAGTGCAGCATTCTCCTGTAAAATACGCCTGCACAGACCCAATTCCTCATTCCAGGAAACCAGCTCTTCCTCGCGGAAGCAAGAGGGGCAATCTAGTGAGATGTCTCACTCATCTCCCTCAGAGAACCGGGGTTACATACCGTAACCTATAGTTCTCTTTCGGTCGATTCGCACGACATCTCACTATGGGATATAGAAAGCGCCTCAATTGCCAGGCTAGCTTCCCGAAACAGGCCCAAGGCAACAAGAAAGTCGCATCAGGTACTCGA
Organism: Alosa alosa; assembly: GCF_017589495.1. Lineage (NCBI taxonomy): Eukaryota > Metazoa > Chordata > Actinopteri > Clupeiformes > Clupeidae > Alosa > Alosa alosa. The sequence continues at coordinate 2,732,505 of NC_063193.1, read as the reverse complement.
CCCCAGAACTGCATGCTCTAAAGGGGGAGCTGTCACATCCAAACGGTAAAACCTGACAAAAGTGTCTGAGCTCGCCCAGCTCACAGCGCGACACACGTCAGACACAGACACGCTGTGTTAAAGAGGGCCCAAGACGCAGCCACGGCTCGGGTGGAATGCGCCTTGACATTAACCGGGGGTTGTAGCCCCTCACTCACATAGGCTATAGAAATTGCCTCTACAAGCCAGTGAGAAAGTCTTTGTTTGACCTCGCAACGGGTTGGCAAAGCACACAAACAACTGATCACTCCTTCTGAACACCCTAGTCCTGTCCTTGTACCCTGGTAAAGCACGGACTGGGCACAAGGCATAAAGCCAACGATGCTCAGAGGAGGAAAAGGGGGGCGGGTGAAAAGCATGAAGCTGAACCAGCGCAAAGCTAAAGTCATTTGAAACTTTAGGAACAAATGCCGGGTTAGGACGCAGAGTTACCATAGAATTCCTCACTGCAAACGGAGTGCGTGCAGGATGCACAGATAACGCGTGCAGCTCTCCTACTCGCTTGGTGGTACCCAATGCAAGCAGAAGTGCCGTCTTGTAAGACAGCAGCCTCAAGTCAGCCTCCTGCAGGGGCTCAAAGGGGGCCGCACACAATGCGTCCAGCACTAAGGAAAGGTCCCACGGTGGCATAACAGGCCTAGACACCGGCCGAAGACGCCTAGCACCTTTCATAAAGCGACACACCAACGGGTGAGATCCCATCGCTATTGTGCCAATGCCTATGTGGCACGCAGATATAGCTGCCAGATAAACTTTAACTGTAGAAAAGGCTTTGCCCTGGTCCAACAGCTCCTGTAAAAAGGAAAGCACAACTGGAACAGCACATTGGTAAGGTAACTCTTGACGCTCCTCACACCAATGCTCAAAAACCCTCCATTTCAAGTCATATAAAGACCTAGTAGAGGGCACTCTAGCACTCTGAATAGTAGCAATCACATTCAAAGGCAAACCAGCTGAGCTTAAATTGAGCCTCTCACGGGCCAGGCCCAAAGAGCCCACCTGTCTGGGTGAGGGTGGAAAATTTCTCCCCTCGCCTGGGAGAGCAGGTTCCTGCGTAGTAGGAGGCGCCACAGTGCGGCATAGAGAAGCTGAGCTATTTCTGCTAACCAAGGACGTCCCGGCCAAAGGGGGGCTACGAGAATCATTGTCAGACCCTCTGTCCTTACCCTGTGCAGTGATGGCAGAATGAGGCTCACCGAAGGAAACGTGTACAGCAGAACGTTTGGCCACGGGTGTGCCAGAGCATCAGTGCTGAGCGGCGCCTCGCTCGCTGTCAGAGCAAAGAATAGCGGACAATGCGCGTTTTCTGGCAATGCGAAGAGATCGACGGCAGCCCTGCCGTAATGCATCCAGATCTGCTCCACCACCTCCGGGTGAAGTCTCCATTCCCCTGGGAGCGGATAGCCCCTGGACAGCATGTCCGCCCCTGAGTTCAGGAGTCCTGGCACATGCGTTGCCAGGGAGAAAAGACGCGCGCTGCTCCACAGTAGCAGTCTGCGGGCCAGGCTGTGCAGCTGAATTGAGCGCATGCCGCCCTGACAATTCACATAAGCGACCACTGTGGTGTTGTCCGTCCTCACTAGCACATGAAGGCCTTGGAGGAGCGGGAGAAAATGTTTGAGTGCGAGGAACACCGCCAGGAGTTCCAGGCCATTTATATGCACACCCTGCAGATGAGGAGGCCATAGCCCTCTCACTCCTCTGCCCTCCATCAGAGCACCCCAACCGGTCAAGGAGGCATCCGTAGTCACCACCTTGCGTGTGACAACGCCGCCCAACAACACACCCTGCGTGAATGTAGTCGGGTCCCTCCACTGCCTGAGCGTGTGTAGGCATTCCACTGTCACCACCACCCGGCGTTTACCCACGTTTACCAGGGAGGGCGTTTACCCACCGCTGAAAATCCCTCATGAAAAGTAGACCCAGAAGTACTATGTTTATGACAGATGCCATCAGACCTAGCATACGCAAACATAGGCGATATGACACTTTCTGATTCAGTCGAAAGAGGGCCAGGCACTGCCGGAATGAGAGCATACATTGGGGAGACAACGTTGCGCGGCGTGCAACTGAGTTGAGATTCACTCTCAGAAACACAATCTCCTGTGATGGGGTGAGAGCTTTTTTCGCTGTTTATTCCGAATCCCAGGCTGCAAAGGTGGGACAGAAGCAGCTCTGTGTGAGACGCGGCCTGCTGTCTCGATGTCGCACAAGACAGCAGATCGTCCAAATAGGCCAACACCCGTATTCCCCTCTCCTGCAGTGGGGAGAGCGCCGCCTCCACGCATTTTGAAAATATTCGTGGACTTAGCGCTAGTCCGAAAGGAAGGACAAGAAATTCGTAGGCCACGCCCTCGAAGGCGAACCTTAGAAAATTCCTGTGGGGCAGAAAGACCTGGATTTGAAAGTAAGCGTCCTTCAAATCTACTGAGGTAAACCAGTCGTTCTGATGAACAGAAAGTAACAGGGTTTTTTGTGTCATCATCCTGAACGTTGTTAGATTTTAGTGGTTTTCTGTATGTCATTCTTTTGGTTCTTTGTTTAATACTGCAGAAACTGCGGGGACAGAACGTTTATTGTAAGCAGACAGAATGTTGTCACCTTACAATAGCAAATGGTGTACCTAACTAATTGTTCCCCCACAAGAGACGCCCCCCCCCCTCCAATTTGACCCCAGACGTGAATGTATATTCTGGTATTATAATTAACCAGGAGTTTCCTAGTTCTTTGCTTCAGTTTCTTACCTTGGCTTCACCTTGCAACATTGTGCTGTGCTGTGCGTACAACAGGGTTACCAGAACTCTGTTGTTACATCCAGAATAAAGAACTATTCTTTCGCAAGCCAGCCTCAAGTTTTTACCTGCTCTTAACTACACTGGAATCTACTCGGTCAACTGTGTCTCCATTTGGAATTAAGGAGACAATTTTATTAGCATTCTTCAACGTGAAAAGTCTAAGATAAGAATTCAGTGCTTTCAATTCCAAGATGGGGCGAATGTCGCCCCCTTTCTTTGGAACAAGGAAGTAACGACTGTAAAAACCTGTCTGGCACTCGTGACTGGGAACCACACGAATCGCACCTTTGTTTATTAACTCATTGAGTGCCAAAAACTTAATATTACGTTTTTCCTTCCCATGCGTTGAGTGGCAAAAACGTAATATTACGTTTTTAGCTTTTTTTTTTATTACGAAACTAGACACTCTAACACACCTTACATGTGATTTTGGGAACTCTGTGATGAATGGAAATGAAATATATGACGATCGAAAACTCATGAAAACGCACAATCTGGACATTTTATCTGGACATTTTATCATAACTCGGTTGCCGCTTTGGGTCGAATCAGTGACGCTTGCACGTCAGCTCAAAACCAGGCCATTTTCGTGGGTCTATCACTAGGTGGCAGTCTCGCTGATCACTTCCCGGAAAATTTATAGGCAACACTTCATATTTCGTGAAAGACGTTTTATCTCCATTTCTAGAAAAAAACAGCGATTTTGATGAAAACTAGCCACTGTTTAGCTTGGGATTTCTCAGGAACAGAGGCGTGTACTCAAGCTATAACACAGAATATGCTGTGGCTGTACAAAAATCATCAACAATGGTCTAGATTGCTGGCACTAGGGGGGTATTCCATCAACCTCGCTAAAGGCCAAACCTGGCTTATTTCGATAAGTCTCACTAATTTTAGTGAGAATTCCATTCCATTAATGAGGTTAACGTGAATCCCAGTTTGGTAACCATGGGAATTTATGCCACAGAACTAACCTGCTCCATAGCAGGTTAACTTTCAAGCTAAATTAAGCTGTGTTGCAAAAAAAGAGTAATTAAAGTATATAATATAAAAACACAACTAAGCAGTAAGGACAGTAGAAGATAAAGAATATGCTAAATATAATAAAATACAAATTATACTAACTAACACTTAATACAATATATACAAATATTCTAAAATACAAATTACAAAAATACAAATTATACTAACTAACACTTAATCGAAATCAATTCTAAAAACAGTATCCACATAGTGGTGATTAATCAATCAGAGGCGCTTGCAATGACTGAGGCACGGACTGAGCCTGTGATTCTCTGTGCATAGTAAGGTATGGTAAAGGGCTCTAAGGTGCTCTGTGTGAATGAGTGTCATGGTGGTAGTGCAATGGTGATAGTGGTCATGGTGATAGTGGTCATGGTGGCTCATGGTGCAAATGAGTAAGTCCAACAGTGCAACAATGCAGAAATAAAGTAAAGTAAAGTCTATATATCTATATATTTAACTATTTAAGAACATGTATAAGTGTGGCTACAGTTCGGCTGTGGCATGGAGGGGGGGGGGGGTTATGCATATGTGCTAATGTGCTAATATAGCACACAAACAGTGAGGCATAAAGACAGTGGTACAAGTGGCTAGTGGACAGACAGTACCAAACATGGAGGGGGTGAAGAGGCAGACAGACTATGCAGAGAAGTCTATCTCTCCTCTTCCCTTCAGTGAGGCATTGAACAGTTCAATGGCCCTGGGGACAAATAACTTTCTCAGTCTGTCAGTTGTGCAAGGCAGTGAGCGAAGTCTCCAGCTGATCAGGCTCTTCTGCTTAACAATAGTGCTGTGGAGTGGGTGACACTCATTGTCCAAGATGTTGATCAGTTTGTTCAGGGTCCTTTTGTCAGATAGTGAAGTGATGCACTCCAGTTCAGCTCCCACTACAGAGCCAGCTTTCCTCAATTCATTGGCTTTTTGTCAATTCGCCCGACTTCCTTCTTCCTTGTGCTTCCTCCCCAGCATACTACTGCATAGAAGAGGACGCTGGCAACAACAGACTGTTAGAACATCCTGAGGAGCTTACTGCACACATTGAAGGACCACAGCCTCCTCAGGAAGTACAGCGCATCAGTGTTGGCTGACCAGTCCAGTTTATTGTCCAGGTGGAGACCCAGATACTTGTAGGTGCTAACCACCTCCACATTGACCCCATCAATGTGGACTGGTAGCAGAGCGGGCTTAGACCTACGGAAATCCACCACCATCTCCTTGGTCTTTGAAGTGTTAAGTTGAAGATGATTGAGTTTGCACCACTGCACAAAATCAGTTGGAAAACGAGTCCAAAAAGATGGTTCCGTCAACCTAGTTCCGTCAACCTCTCGTCACCTGTAGCCTATAACTTCAAAAATAGAAGTAGGCCTAAATGTTTTTTTCCGACAGTGCACCAAGCATGGATTTACACATTCATTAGCTCCAAAGAATGTATGAAGATTATACAATTAAAAATGTTTTAACTTCACATGCGTGTGATTCTAGGAATCGTGCTACTCTGCGTCACTTACGTTCGGTGGTGGTGTAACGTGCAGCGAGACGGCATAGGAAAGGAATTACTTTCTTGCATGTTCGCAGGTTCGCTTCCCATTCCCATAGTATTAAGGCTACATTGTTTATCACCTTGATAATGGCATTTTTAGACATAATCTTTGATGAAAGACATATGTCTACTGCTGATGAAGGGTCATGCACATTTGGTAGGCTGTTCAGTGACAGCTTTGCGGGCTATATTATAGGCTATCTGATGCAAGCCAAACGATAATTATTCTGTAGCCTAGGCAGCTAATAATCAGAGGTGGAAAAAGTACGAAAATATTGTACTCAAGTAAAAGTACCAATACTTTGATGAAATATTACTCAAGTACAAGTTAAAATATAGCTGTAAGCAGCAATGAGGGGGCCAAGCAGTGAGATCAGCAGGCCAGATTTGCCATGTAAGTCAATGCCGTTGCATCAGACATATAGCCTTCAGCAGTCACAGCAAGTTCCATGCCATACAACCCAAGATTGGCTGAGTTACAAGGTCAAGTTTCACATCAAAACATAACTGATTTTGTGGGGCTGAACCAGGGCTGAGTGTCGCCGCCCCCTCCCCCAGCCAGCCCACCGCCGCAACCGCCCCTGCCCATCTCACCCCGTCCCACCCTTCCACGCACACATTAGAATGAACTAGATGGAACTTGCTGTCATCAGTTTCACATCAAAAATAAAAGATTGACTGAGATATGATCACACTTGCTGTGATTTAAACACAGAGGTCAAAAATTGACGTCATAGGGTGTGTTGAACTCGGCTTGGCCCAAGGATTCCAATGATACCTCATTTTGCCATTCGAGTCAACAGGTCAAAAGTTACGCCCCGCGGAACACAAGTCCAACTTTGGCCTGTTGGTGGCGCTATAAGAGCTTGAGGTGCCGGCATGAAACTTGGTGAAATGAATTATTGGACTGTCCCCAATTAGTGTGCCAAATTGTATAACTTTTTACCAGACGGTTCTATGGGCTGCCATTGACTTCCATTGCAAAATAATGCGCATCAGCAACTACTGGCCAAAATGCATTTTTGTCAATTACGGAGCCCCCTAGAGGTCAAATGTCACCAAATTTCTTGAGCGTCCTCCCGATGTGGTCTGAGGTACTTGTACTAAGTTTGGTTTTGATACATGAAAGCGTTGCTGAGATATGAAATCACTTCCTGTTTGGCGGCTTCGCCACAATTTTTTATTGGCTGGTACAGGCCAAAGCTTCTGTCAATTGTTCCAGAAAGCAATGCACTCATCAGGCATGGTCTGAAGATGGTCTCTGCCAATTTTGGTGAGGAACAGATGAAATTTGTGACCTGCCAAACTTTTTTTTTTGTGTTTTTGATTTAATCCAATATGGCGGCCGAATCAATTACGATGACATCACAAGTTGGCTTGGGTCGGCCTAAGGACCTTCAACAGTAGTAACAGACACCACTAGTGGGTTTTAATTCTAAGCAAAACTGCTGCTACAGGCCAAAAGGCATGTTTCTTAATTACAGCGCCCCCTAGAGGTCAAAGGTCACCAGATTTCTTGAGCTTCCCCCTGATTGGGTCCTGAGTCCATGGACTAAGTTTGGTTATGATAGGTGAATGGGTTGCTGAGATATGAGCTCACTTCCTGTTTGGCGGCTTCGCCGCAAATTTCGATTGGATATTACGGGTGAACAGTTATAGATCCGAAGATGAAAATCGATAACTTTTGTGCGGCTTGGTCTGAAGGTGTTATGTGCTAAGTTTTCGTGAAAAATCGGACAAACTATGTGAGGCGTGAAACTTTTAAAGGTTTTGACAAAATCCAAAATGGCGGAAAATCCATCATGGCGGAAATTGACGTCATAGGGTGCGTTGAACTCGGCTTGGTCCAAGAATTCCAAAGATACCTCATTTTTGACAATTGGGCATACGAGTCAAAAGTTACGTGCGTGAACACATGTCCAACTTTGGCCTGTTGGTGGCGCTAGAGCGCTGGAGGTGCCGGCATGAAACTTGGTGCAATTAATTATTGGCCTGTCCCCAATCAGTGTACCAAATTTCACAACTTTTCACCAGTCGGTTCTATAGGCTGCCATAGACTTCAATGGCGGAAGCGTAATAATAATAGGGAAGAAAAGATAGAATCACTAAGGGTTGCCCTGCAGCTTCGCTGCTTGGCCCCCAAATATAGCTGCAAGCAGCAATGAGGGGGCCAAGCAGTGAGATCAGCAGGCCAGATTTGCCATGTAAGTCAATGCCGTTGCATCAGACATATAGCCTTCAGCAGTCACAGCAAGTTCCATGCCATACAACCCAAGATTGGCTGAGTTACAAGGTCAAGTTTCACATCAAAACATAACTGATTTTGTGGGGCTGAACCAGGGCTGAGTGTCGCCGCCCCTCCCCAGCCAGCCCACCTCCCAGAACCGCCCCTGCCCATCTCACCCCGTCCCACCCTTCCACGCACACATTAGAATGAACTAGATGGAACTTGCTGTCATCAGTTTCACATCAAAAATAAAAGATTGACTGAGATATGATCACACTTGCTGTGATTTAAACACAGAGGTCAAAAATTGGCGTCATAGGGTGTGTTGAACTTCGGCTTGGCCCAAGGATTCCAATGATACCTCATTTTGCCATTCGAGTCAACAGGTCAAAAGTTACGATCCGTGAACACAAGTCCAACTTTGGCCTGTTGGTGGCTTAGAGCGCTTGAGGTGCGGCATGAAACTTGGTGAAATGAATTATTGGACTGTCCCCAATTAGTGTGCCAAATTGTATAACTTTTTACCAGGCGGTTCTATGGGCTGCCATTGACTTCCATTGCAAAAAAATGCATCAGCAACTACTGGCCAAAATGCATTTTTGTCAATTACGGAGCCCCCTAGAGGTCAAATGTCACCAAATTTCTTGAGCGTCCTCCCGATGTGGTCTGAGGTACCTTGTACTAAGTTTGGTTTTGATACATGAAAGCGTTGCTGAGATATGAAATCACTTCCTGTTTGGCGGCTTAAGCCACAAATTTTTATTGGCTGGTACAGGCCAAAGCTTCTGTCAATTGTTCAGAAAGCAATGCACACTCATCAGGCATGGTCTGAAGATGGTCTCTGCCAATTTTGGTGAGGAACAGATGAAATTTGTGACCTGCCAAAACTTTTTGTGTTTTGATTTAATCCAATATGGCGGCCGAATCAATTACGATGACATCACAAGTTGGCTTGGGTCGGCCTAAGGACCTTCAACAGTAGTAACAGACACCACTAGTGGGTTTTAATTCTAAGCAAAACTGCTGCTACAGGCCAAAAGGCATGTTTCTTAATTACAGCGCCCCTAGAGGTCAAAGGTCACCAGATTTCTTGAGCTTCCCCTGATTGGGTCCTGAGTCCATGGACTAAGTTTGGTTATGATAGGTGAATGGGTTGCTGAGATATGAGCTCACTTCCTGTTTCCAGGCTAGCCCGCAAATTTCGATTGGATATTACGGGTGAACAGTTATAGATCCGAAGATGAAAATCGATAACTTTTGTGCGGCTTGGTCTGAAGGTGTTATGTGCTAAGTTTCGTGAAAATCGGACAAACTATGTGAGGCGAAACTTTTTTAAAGGTTTTGACAAAAATCCAAAATGGCGGAAAATCCATCATGGCGGAAATTGACGTCATAGGGTGCGTTGAACTCGGCTTGGTCAAGAATTCCAAAGATACCTCATTTTTTGACAATTGGGCATACGAGTCAAAAGTTACGTGTGTGAACACATGTCCAACTTTGGCCTGTTGGTGGCGCTTAGAGCTGGAGGTGCCCGGCATGAAACTTGGTGCAATTAATTATTGGCCTGTCCCCAATCAGTGTACCAAATTTCACAACTTTTCACCAGTCGGTTCTATAGGCTGCCATAGACTTCAATGGCGGAAGTAATAATAATAGGGAAGAAAAGATAGAATCACTAGGGTTGCCCTGCAGTTGGCTGCTTGGCTAAATATAGCTGTAAGCAGCAATGAGGGGCCAAGCAGTGAGATCAGCAGGCCAGATTTGCCATGTAAGTCAATGCTGTTGCATCAGACATATAGCCTTCAGCAGTCAGCAAGTTCCATGCCATACAACCCAAGATTGGCTGAGTTACAAGGTCAAGTTTCACATCAAAACATAACTGATTTTGTGGGGCTGAACCAGGGCTGAGCAAGCCGCCCTCCCCCAGCCAGCCCACCAAGAACCAGCCTCTGCCCATCCCACCCCGCCCCACCCTTCCCACGCACACATTAGAATGAACTAGATGGAACTTGCTGTCATCAGTTTCACATCAAAAATAAAAGATTGACTGAGATATGATCACACTTGCTGTGATTTAAACACAGAGGTCAAAAATTGGCGTCATAGGGTGTGTTGAACTCGGCTTGGCCCAAGGATTCCAATGATACCTCATTTTGCCATTCGAGTCAACAGGTCAAAAGTTAGATCCGTGAACACAAGTCCAACTTTGGCCTGTTGGTGGCGCTAAGCTTTTGAGGTGCCGGCATGAAACTTGGTGAAATGAATTATTGGACTGTCCCCAATTAGTGTGCCAAATTGTATAACTTTTTACCAGACGGTTCTATGGGCTGCCATTGACTTCCATTGCAAAATAATGCGATCAGCAACTACTGGCCAAAATGCATTTTGTCAATTACGGAGCCCCCTAGAGGTCAAATGTCACCAAATTTCTTGAGCGTCCTCCCGATGTGGTCTGAGGTATTTGTACTAAGTTTGGTTTTGATACATGAAAGCGTTGCTGAGATATGAAATCACTTCCTGTTTGGCTTCGGCCACAAATTTTTATTGGCTGGTACAGGCCAAAGCTTCTGTCAATTGTTCCAGAAAGCAATGCACTCATCAGGCATGGTCTGAAGATGGTCTCTGCCAATTTTGGTGAGGAACAGATGAAATTTGTGACCTGCCAAAACTTTTTTGTGTTTTTGATTTAATCCAATATGGCGGCCGAATCAATTACGATGACATCACAAGTTGGCTTGGGTCGGCCTAAGGACCTTCAACAGTAGTAACAGACACCACTAGTGGGTTTTAATTCTAAGCAAAACTGCTGCTACAGGCCAAAAGGCATGTTTCTTAATTACAGCGCCCCCTAGAGGTCAAAGGTCACCAGATTTCTTGAGCTTCCCCCTGATTGGGTCCTGAGTCCATGGACTAAGTTTGGTTATGATAGGTGAATGGGTTGCTGAGATATGAGCTCACTTCCTGTTTGGCTTCACGCAAAAATTTCGATTGATATTACGGGTGAACAGTTATAGATCGAAGAAGATGAAAATCGATAACTTTTTGTGCGGCTTGGTCTGAAGGTGTTATGTGCTAAGTTTCGTGAAAATCGGACAAACTATGTGAGGCGTGAAACTTTTAAAGGTTTTGACAAAATCCAAAATGGCGGAAAATCCATCATGGCGGAAATTGACGTCATAGGGTGCGTTGAACTCGGCTTGGTCCAAGAATTCCAAAGATACCTCATTTTTGACAATTGGGCATACGAGTCAAAAGTTACGTGCGTGAACACATGTCCAACTTTGGCCTGTTGGTGGCGCTAGAGCGCTGGAGGTGCCGGCATGAAACTTGGTGCAATTAATTATTGGCCTGTCCCCAATCAGTGTACCAAATTTCACAACTTTTCACCAGTCGGTTCTATAGGCTGCCATAGACTTCAATGGCGGAAGCGTAATAATAATAGGGAAGAAAAAGATAGAATCACTAAGGTTGCCCTGCAGCTTAAGCTGCTTGGCTCCCCAAATATAGCTGCAAGCAGCAATGAGGGGCCAAGCAGTGAGATCAACAGGCCAGATTTGCCATGTAAGTCAATGCCGTTGCATCAGACATATAGCCTTCAGCAGTCACAGCAAGTTCCATGCCATACAACCCAAGATTGGCTGAGTTACAAGGTCAAGTTTCACATCAAAACATAACTGATTTTGTGGGGGGCTGAACCAGGGCTGAGTGTCGCCGCCCCCCCCCAGCCAGCCCCCGCCGCAACCGCCCTGCCCATCTCACCCCGCCTCCCACCCTTCCCGCACACATTAGAATGAACTAGATGGAACTTGCTGTCATCAGTTTCACATCAAAAATAAAAGATTGACTGAGATATGATCACACTTGCTGTGATTTAAACACAGAGGTCAAAAATTGACGTCATAGGGTGTGTTGAACTCGGCTTGGCCCAAGGATTCCAATGATACCTCATTTTGCCATTCGAAAGTCAACAGGTCAAAAGTTACGTCCGTGAACACAAGTCCAACTTTGGCCTGTTGGTGGCGCTTAGAGCTTGAGGTGCGGCATGAAACTTGGTGAAATGAATTATTGGACTGTCCCCAATTAGTGTGCCAAATTGTATAACTTTTACCAGACGGTTCTATGGGCTGCCATTGACTTCCATTGCAAAATAATGCGCATCAGCAACTACTGGCCAAAATGCATTTTTGTCAATTACGGAGCCCCCTAGAGGTCAAATGTCACCAAATTTCTTGAGCGTCCTCCCGATGTGGTCTGAGGTACTTGTACTAAGTTTGGTTTTGATACATGAAAGCGTTGCTGAGATATGAAATCACTTCCTGTTTGGCGGCTTCGCCACAAATTTTATTGGCTGGGTACAGGCCAAAGCTTCTGTCAATTGTTCCAGAAAGCAATGCACTCATCAGGCATGGTCTGAAGATGGTCTCTGCCAATTTTGGTGAGGAACAGATGAAATTTGTGACCTGCCAAAACTTTTTTGTGTTTTGATTTAATCAATATGGCGGCCGAATCAATTACGATGACATCACAAGTTGGCTTGGGTCGGCCTAAGGACCTTCAACAGTAGTAACAGACACCACTAGTGGGTTTAATTCTAAGCAAAACTGCTGCTACAGGCCAAAGGCATGTTTCTTAATTACAGCGCCCCTAGAGGTCAAAGGTCACCAGATTTCTTGAGCTTCCCCTGATTGGGTCCTGAGTCCATGGACTAAGTTTGGTTATGATAGGTGAATGGGTTGCTGAGATATGAGCTCACTTCCTGTTTGGCCTTACAAGCAAATTTCGATTGGATATTACGGGTGAACAGTTATAGATCCGAAGATGAAAATCGATAACTTTTGTGCGGCTTGGTCTGAAGGTGTTATGTGCTAAGTTTCGTGAAAATCGGACAAACTATGTGAGGCGTGAAACTTTTAAAGGTTTTGACAAAATCCAAAATGGCGGAAAATCCATCATGGCGGAAATTGACGTCATAGGGTGCGTTGAACTCGGCTTGGTCCAAGAATTCCAAAGATACCTCATTTTTGACAATTGGGCATACGAGTCAAAAGTTACGTGTGTGAACACATGTCCAACTTTGCCTGTTGGTGGCGCTAGAGCTGGAGGTGCCGGCATGAAACTTGGTGCAATTAATTATTGGCCTGTCCCCAATCAGTGTACCAAATTTCACAACTTTTCACCAGTCGGTTCTATAGGCTGCCATAGACTTCAATGGCGGAAGCGTAATAATAATAGGGAAGAAAAGATAGAATCACTAAGGGTTGCCCTGCAGCTTCGCTGCTTGGCCCCCAAATATAGCTGCAAGCAGCAATGAGGGGGCCAAGCAGTGAGATCAGCAGGCCAGATTTGCCATGTAAGTCAATGCTGTTGCATCAGACATATAGCCTTAAGCAGTCACAGCAAGTTCCATGCCATACAACCCAAGATTGGCTGAGTTACAAGGTCAAGTTTCACATCAAAACATAACTGATTTTGTGGGGCTGAACAAGGGCTGAGTGTCGCCGCCCCCTCCCCCAGCCAGCCCCAACGCCAACCGCCGCCCCTGCCCATCCCACCCCGCCCCACCCTTGCACACGCGCATTAGAATTAACTGGATGGAACTCGCTGTCATCAGTTTCACATCAAAAATAAAAGATTGACTGAGATATGATCACACTTGCTGTGATTTAAACATAGAGGTCAACAATTGAGGTCATAGGGTGTGTTGAACTCGGCTTGGCCCAAGGATTCCAATGATACCTCATTTTGCCATTCGAGTCAACAGGTCAAAAGTTAGCCCCCGTAAACACAAGTCCAACTTTGGCCTGTTGGTGGCGCTTAGACGCTTGAGGTGCCGGCATGAAACTTGGTGAAATGAATTATTGGACTGTCCCTAATTAGTGTGCAAAATTGTATAACTTTTACCAGACGGTTCTATGGGCTGCCATCGACTTCCATTGCAAAATAATCGATCAGCAACTACTGGCCAAAATGCATTTTGTCAATTACGGTGCCCCCTAGAGGTCAAATGTCACCAAATTTCTTGAGCGTCCTCCCGATGGGGTCTGAGGTACATGTACTAAATTTGGTTTTGATACATGAAAGTGTTGCTGAGATATGAAATCACTTCCTGTTTGGCGGCTTCGCCGCAAATTTCGATTGGCTGGTACAGGTCAATTCTTCTGTCAATTGTTCCAGAAAGCAATGCACTCATCAGGCATGGTCTGAAGATGGTCTCTACCAATTTTGGTGAAGAACAGATGAAATTTGTGACCTGCGAAAACTTGTAATGATTTTTTTGATTAAATCCAATATGGCGGCCGAATCAATTACGATGACATCACAAGTTGGCTTGGGTCGGCCTAAGGACCTCCAACAGTATTAACAGACACCACTAGTGCATTTTAATTCTAAACACAACTGCAGCTACAGGCCAAAAGGCATGTTTCTTAATTACAGCGCCCCCTAGAGGTCAAAGGTCACCAGATTTCTTAAGCGTCCCCCTGATTGGGTCCTGAGTACATGTACTAAGTTTGGTTATGACAGATGAATGGGTTGCTGAGATATGAGCTCACTTCCTGTTTGGCGGCTTCGCCGCATATTTCGTTTGGCTGTTACGGGCAAACAGTTTTAGTTCCGAAGATGAAAATCGATAACTTTTGTGCGGCTTGGTCTGAAGATGTTATGTGCTAAGTTTCGTGAAAATCGGACAAACTATGTGAGGTGTGAAACTTTTTAAAGGTTTTTGAAAAAATCCAAAATGGCGGAAAATCCATCATGGCGGAAATTGACGTCATAGGGTGCATTGAACTCGGCTTGGTCCAAGGATTCCAACGATACCACATTTTTGGCAATCGGGCATACGAGTCAAAAGTTACGGCGTGAACATACGCCCAAATTTTGACCTGTTGGTGGCGCTAGAGCGCTGGAGGTGCCGGCTTGAAGCTTAGTGAAATGAATTATTGGACTGTCCCCAATCAGTGCGCCAAATTTCACAACTTTTGACCAGTCGGTTCTATGGGCTGCCATAGACATCAATGGCGGAAGCGTAATAATAATAGGGAAGAAAACATAGAATCACTATGGGTTGCCCTGCAGCTTCGCTGCTTGGCCCCCAAATATAGCTGCAAGCAGCAATGTGGGGGCCAAGCAGGCAGTTCAGCAGTCCAGATTTGGCATGAAACTCAATGCCGTGGCATCAGGCATATAGCATTAAGCAGTCACAGCAAGTTCCATGTCAAACAATCCAAGATTGGCTGAGTTACAAGGTCAAGTTTCACATCAAAACATAACTGATTTTGTGGGGCTGAACTAGGGCTGAGTGTCGCCGCCCCCTCACCCAGCCAACCCACCGCCGCAATCGCCCCTGCCCGTCCCACCCCGCCCCACCCTTGCACGCACGCATTAGAATGAACTGGATGGAACTCAGTTTCACATCAAAAATAAAAGATCGATTGAGATATGATCATGCTTGCTGTAATTTCAATGCCCCCATAGAGGTCAAAGGTTACCAACTTATTTGTGCATCATCAGGATGAACCAGACGGTTCTAAGGGCTGCCATTGACCTCCATTGCAGAAGAATGCAGCAACTACAGGCCAAAATAAATTTTTGCTAATTACAGAGCCCCCTAGAGGTCAAAGGTCACCAAATTTCTTGAGCGTCCTCCTGGTGGGTCCTGAGGACCATATACTAAGTTTGGTTTTGATACATGAAAGCATTGCTGAAATATGAGCTCACTTCCTGTTTGGTGGCTTCGCCGCAAATTTTGATTGGCTGTTACAGCCGAATGCTTCTGTCAATTGTTCCAGAAAGCTAAGCACTGATAAGGCATGGTCTGCAGATGGGCTCTGCCAATTTTGGTGAGGATCAGGTGAAATTTGTGACTTGCGAATACTTATTCATGTTTTTGATTAAATCCAATATGGCGGCCGAATCAATTATGTTGACATCACAAGTTGGCCTGGGTCAGCCGAAGGACATCCAAAAGTACTACTAGACACCACTAGTATGTTTTAATTCCAAACACATCAACAGCTACAGACCAAAATGCATTTTTGCTAATTACAGCGCCCCCTAGAGGTCAAAGGTCACCAGATTTTTTGTGTGCCCTGATGATGGGGTTATAAGTCGATGTCCTAAGTTTGGTTATGACAGATGAAAGGGTTGCTGAGATATGAGCTCACTTCCTGTTTGGCGGCTTCGCCGCATATTTCGTTTGGCTGTTACGGGCAAACAGTTTTAGTTCCGAAGATGAAAATCGATAACTTTTGTGCGGCTTGGTCTGAAGATGTTATGTGCTACGTTTCGTGAAAATCGGACAAACTATGTGAGGTGTGAAACTTTTTAAAGGTTTTTAAAAAAATCCAAAATGGCGGAAAATCCATCATGGCGGAAATTGACGTCATAGGGTGCGTTGAACTCGGCTTGGTCCAAGGATTCCAACGATACCACATTTTTGGCAATCGGGCATACGAGTCAAAAGTTACGTGCGTGAACGCACGTCCAAATTTGACCTGTTGGTGGCGCTAGAGCGCTGGAGGTGCCGGCTTGAAGCTTAGTGAAATGAATTATTGGACTGTCCCCAATCAGTGTGCCAAATTTCACAACTTTTGACCAGTCGGTTCTATGGGCTGCCATAGACTTCAATGGCGGAAGCGTAATAATAATAGGGAAGAAAACATAGAATCACTATGGGTTGCCCTGCAGCTTCGCTGCTTGGCCCCCAATAATAAGAATTCATAGAAACACTAAGGGTTGCCTCGCAGCTTCGCTGCTTGGCCCCCAATAATAAGAAAACATAGAAACACAATGGGTGCCTTCGCAGCTTCGCTGCTTGGCCCCCAAATACCGATCTGAAAATGTACTCAAGTAAAAGTAAAAAGTAGTTCATTTCAAATGTACTTTAAGTAAAAGTTACTTAGTTACTTTTTTTTTGGGGGGGGGGGTACCAGAACAACCAGTTTTACCAGAGACTTTCTAATGAGGAGATACAGCACTCAAAAAATCCTCCATAGTAATGCATGGGGTTAGTTTGTAACTGCAACAGTTGTCTACACATATCACAACCCTTCCGCGGCAAAACGTCGACATGTGAATACATTGAGCCAATCATGTGGTGTGTTGTGAATACATTGAGCCAATCATGTGGTGTGCTGTGAAGACATTGTGCCAATCATCTGTTGTGATCTCGCCGCTGGAGCAAGATTGGTGTCGTGAAGCCTTACTCACACGCATTTCTGCAGAAATAAATGCCCGATAACTGCCCAAAAAGCGTTGCAATATGGCCGCCGAGTGGAGGTACTTGCCTAAAAGGACTTTGGTCCTATCTCGAGTTACTGCAGCCAGCAGCTAAGGCAGCCATGTTCATGCTCCCAGTGTGAAGCGCTGTAGCTGCAGCAACTTGAGCTAGGTAAAACCGATTGTTTCAGTTTTGTTCATACCGACAGTACTCGGTGACGTTGAGAAATGTCAAAAATGTGTGAAAAATCACCGGATTTCTCCTTTAAGTTTGAGCAGTAGTTGATTTTCAAAGTTAGTTGCACTCATCCTTGGTCACTTTGCAGTGAACAGTAATCCAGCACAACTGAAAAGCCCCTCACAGGCAGCTGAGGCAGGCAGGCCAATGTTGAGTTGCAGAGTTTTTTTTATATTTGGGTTACGAGCAGAAGGTTCAGCAGATTAAAGGCTGTCAAACTGGGGGGGACTAGGACCTAGGACCCCAATGGAGGAGGGACACAACATTTTCACCAGGCATTAGTAATAACTCAGGTAATCCACAGATATAAAAAACCAAACAACTCCATAAGTAGAGTCATGTGTAATGAAGTGAAATAACACAGGGAAAAAGTATTGAACACACTAAGAAAAAGCACTAAGGCAAGGAAAGGGAAGGAACAAGCTGGAATCTGTAAGTAGTTAGAGAGTAGTTATCCTTTCTATCTGTGCAAATTAATATAAGCTTGGTTAGTAGCCTACATATTAATGGGCTATAAAAAGGTTTTTCATTACCAAGGTGTCACACAGGAAACATTTCATGATGGATAAAAGCAAAAAGCTCTCACTAGACCTTTGCAACCTTATTGTTCCAAAACATATCAATGACACTGGTTACAGATGCATTTCAAAACTTCAGAATCTTCCAGTAAGCAGTATTGTAGCCATTATCTGCAAGTGGAAGGAACATCACTGCATCATCAACCGGCCATGCACAGGATCTCCTCGCAATATTTCTGACCAGTGAGTCAGAAGGATAGTCAATTCCAAGAGCCAAGGACCACTCGGAGAAAGCTCCAGAAAGACTTAAAGGCAGCCAATTCAATTAAATTCAATTAAACAGTTCTGGAAGTAACTAAAGATCAGGATTCACAAGAGGGACCCCTAGAATCTGTTTAGAACAATGGGCCAAAATCACACCTGATACTGCGACTAATAAGTTTTGTCATACAGGAAATGTCTTGAAGCTGTCATTACAAACAAAGGCTTTTCCACAAAGTATTGAAGAAATTTCAGTAGGCACGTTCAATACTTTTTTTCCTGTGTCATTCCACTGTATTACACATAACTCTTATGTTTGGATTTTTTGGATGTGTGTTAATATAATGTGTGGTGAAAATTTCAAATAGACACACTGGAAGTTTAGGCTAATTACTGAAAAAACATTTAATACTTATTTCCACCATATATTTATTTTACCTGAATATTTTAACTTCCTTCCTTTAACTTCCTTCCTTACTTTAAATGTCAAAATGAATGTCAGATGAAATTTAAAGTTTGACTTACTGTGATTTTGTATAAGCCTACAACATAGTGAAAACTGTCTAAGGTTACTCTCACTCTCCCTTGCTAAAGAGCTAAATGGTTTAGTCCGCCTGCACGATTCATAAGGTAGTCTATCTTTTGTTTCTTTAGCTGAGCATCGCTAGTAGGCCTAGTGGACCGCTAATTGTTGTGCTGCTGGTGCAATGTCTTTCTCCAAGAAAGCCAAGTCAGTTTACCAAAAACAAAGGCCAAAACAGGAAAAAGAGAGACATTAAAATGAGGGGAAACTGCTAATAAACTTTCCAAAGAAAGGTGAGCACAAACGTCAAAACACAAATCCCATGGTGTTTGAATATCTCCGCAATCATTAGTGCTAAAACATACTGAAACAACCCTTTGAAATAGCGGAAAATAGCCTACACATGTAATCTGATGCATCTCGTGACCCATCTCCATCACTTTCAGAAAGACTGCATGGCGCCAGCTTGATTTATGTCCTGTTGTAGGCTAGCACATGCTGATCATTATCACTAGGCTAGTGGTTTAGGGCGCAATTTTTTTTCTCTCCCTTTCTGTTTTCGTTAGTCTTAACTTTTTTTTTTTTTTACTCAAGTAACGGATGGGATTTTTGATGTAGCGAAGTACAATACTTAACTCAAAATGTAATCAAGTAAAATTTAAAATACCGATTTTATAAACTACTTACACAGCATACACAGAAAAACTACTCAATACAGTAACGCGAGTAAATGTATTTCATTACTTTCCACCTCTGCTAATAATTAAAACTGCTTCATGAGTCGACGATTGTTCATGAATGTCAAATCAACTGTGTGCTACACAGATTAAATACTAGGCATAAATTGAATGGAAAGCCATTGCATTTCAGATAATTTTATTTCAAACACTTTGGGACTTATGGTCTTGGGACTTATGGACTTATTTGAGACAATAGGCTATTATGTTGATCCTAATTTATTTTATGACCACCTACACCTAGACAATAATTTGGAGTGAACTCTTTTAATATAAGAACGTAGGCTATAGATAGTTTTGAATATATGCCAAAGTTGTTTTTGAGTTTATACTATTTATTCATTCACTAGTTTTGTTCAAGCATAGACTGTATAGTCTATGTGTTCAAGAGTGAAGCCAATCAAACTCGCAATTGATTTTAAACCATTAGCATTGTTATTTTAAATGTATGCTTTCATTATTCTCCAATTTCTGTAGACAATCTATTTTTTGGGTCGATGTTAAATTTGATGACTTTCGATGAAAATCCTGTAGATGGCGCTTGCCTATCGAACAGAAATCGTCTAGTATTGTCTTAATTTTACGACATATATCGTCTTTTCGTCAATCTACTGTTTTGGTCTACTTTTCTACCTCGTGCATGAGCAGAGATGAAGCTAAACTAAACCTCGCTTGAATAAACGAGGCCAAGATGCCTCTAACTTGAGTTAATGGAACGGCTTCAGCCCCAAGTGAAAGTCTACGCTAGTTCAAGCCAGGCTATTTCTGTTAAGCGCCGCCTTCATTAGCGAGGTTGATGGAATATCCCCCAGGAAAAAGCTTCCGAAAACAGCTTGGCATTCAATGAGTTAAGGATGCTATCTCGTCCCTCAGAACACAGGCTCGGTCCCCCTGGGCCGCTGACTGTAGAATGCCTGCAAACCGTGGTGGCCTGCGAGCAAACTGCAGCCGATAACCCTCCCTGACAGTTCTCAGGACCCACTGAGATGTTGTGCATGCCTGCCACTGAACAAAATGATCTGCCAGTGTACCCAGGGGTGCTATAGCGCCCCCTGGAGGGGACTGCAATACCAGGTGTGGCATACCCAAGGACAGAGATAGGAGGGATGAGAGAGCATGCTTATGGACTGGGGTTCTAATAGGGGTTGTTGTATTAAGAGCCCAGGAGAAGCATGACTGGGGGCGGAGGCCACAGGAAGTGTGTGTGTGTGTGCACTCCATTGAACTTTATTTTGTTTGACACTGGGGACATGTGTGTGAGCAAACACTTTATTTCGTTTGACACAGGGGTAATGTGTGTGGGAAAACATTTTATTTTGTTTATCAGTGTGCATCTTAACCGTGCTCTCCGGGGGAGTTGCAGAGGCAGGTGTAACGTGCTTTGGTGTGACTGGAGTGGATCAACGGGGAGCCCAAGGTGCCGATAACCCTCCAGATGCACCGCCCTCGGCGCTAGGCTAGTCTCTTCTTCCTCCTGCCCTGCGTGGCTGTAGCCGTGGGAGCGGTGGTAGCTGGCGCAGGACCGGGGTTGAACTGCTTTCTAGCCCTCTGGATTCACAGGCCTCTGGTTAGGGGCCTCTGGCAGCGGGAGTCGAAGGCAGGTTTACCTTGCTGCTGCTGCTGTTGTGCTGGGACCGACGAAGCCCTCCTCGGGAGAAAAGACTTGAAAGCCTCCTGCTCTTTTTTCTTAGCCTCAAACCTCTCCAGATAAGCGAGAAGAAGAGTCGAGGCGTTCGTTGCGCGCCCTGTTTGCGCAGAAGATTTGTAAATCTTCTCAAAGATCGACGCAGTAAAGCGGTCAGCCTTGTGTGGGAGCTTCGGAGCGGTAGCGGAGATACCGAAGTAAAGCCGTAAACCGGGGCGCGTGCTGAATACAGCTTATCCCAGAACTTGGTCAGATCCTCCATGCAATCGGGGAACGCCGGTAAAGTCTGCCGGATTGACTGTGTAGTCGGAGGCAAAAACTTTTCGTCCAGTCTGGAACGCTTAGCTGCGGGGGGAACCGCTGGCCAAGCTACACCAAGCCTGTCAGCAGCGAGCTTACACGCTTCGTGAAGGCTAGTGCTAGACACTGCTGAAGACACGTTTCCCTCGCTGGCTAGTTCGGGTTGAACCTGGGCCGCGGGAACGGGAAGCCCCTCGTCGTCTTCGGCGTCATCAGAGATACCTCCCGAAGCTGCGAGTGACACAGAATCCTCTTCCTGAGCAGGCAGCGGCTCCTCAGCCTGAAGAGAACAACCACCGATGTCAGTGACAAGCTCAGACGAAGGAGTTAGCCCAATCCTTGCTATGTAGCTCGTCGTCCTCTTCCTGGTCAGAAAGAGGCTGCAACATCGGGTCTTTGCCAAGGCATTGATCCAAGAAGGTCGCTCGTCGCCGGAGACAGCCTGAGGAAAGCTTCCGGCAATGCTCACACGAACCTGGTGAGGTAAGTGCCTCCTTAGCATGAGGATAGCCAAGGCATACGGGACACAATGGGTGTGTATCCCTAGCCGCGATATTGAACCTGCATACGCTGGGACAAGAGCGCGCTGGGCCCTTAATCTTTTTATAATGCCTCTGTCGACCTAACATGCTAACATATTCTTACTTTGGAAAACAAACATTTGCCGATATCATCGCCGATCATCAGAATATTGCAACAGATTCTGTGTTCTGGACTGCAGGTAACTTGTTAAGCCAGTGGTTCTCAAACTTTTATTTCATTCCCCACTTTGATCAAGGGGCATGACTGATGATAGTGGAGATAACGTGTTATCCTGAGGCTTTTGCAAGTCAGCATCTTCGACGGTAGTCTATTAAAAATATAAGTTTTCGATGTCCCAAATGGAGAGCCATACTTTGTTGTTTTTAACGATCTCTATACTACTCACAAAAATGTAGGCATGGGGACATGATGAAGTAGGCTATCCAACTGTCGTGTGTTAAATTATTATGATTACGAGCCAGTGGTTTTCAAACATTATGCATGACTCGGACATCTAACTAAATGCAACAGGCTCATATTGTCCTCGCATTCGCAAAATGAGGACCAGTGTTTTGTCAAATTGCAAATAGCTATTAGTTTTAACGATTTTTTTTATGATAGTATGAAGTGCTTTTTGTATAGGCTACTATCTTAATCTTGGAATATGGGGAGGGAAGTGGCGCGTCTGCAGTCAGCCAATATAAAGCAGATGTATTTGTTTATTGTACAGAAAAATAAAAATGACATGTCAAGCAGTCAATTGACTACATTGCAGTCAAGAAGTAGGGCCAATTAAGACACTGTTTTGATTTGCGTAGTTGCGTTACCCCCAACACTGACAATAACATAGACAGCAAATTAAGATATTTTTTCGTTTTGTGGAGCGGCACCGGTAGGCTATCAAAAGCAGATTTCGATTTTCGCTACCACCGTGTAGTCAAGCCTTAAGCCATACCCAAGTAGCCCTAATCGAGGTAATGTTTAATTATGATTTATTTTGTTATTGAATTCATAGGCTGGGATTCCTCTCGGTAACAATTACGTTTAAAGGTAGCCTAGCCTCCTGCTTTTTCAGAAGGGGCGGCAGTCAGGCTACTGACAGAGCGATGTACAGTGGCTGAAAGTGGTACTAAAGCTTCACGCAGCTTCACGCCTCGTAATGCGCGACTGAAGTGGCCATTTGAAAGCGATGCCCACTGTATAGCTCAAGCGCTGGTAAGCGTAAAAAAGAAAGCGTAGGAAAACGCAATAAATGCTGTAGGTCAAACACCGGTTGACGCCCGGCGAACGAGTGATAGCTCGCTCTGTAGACTGTTAAGTCGACGCTATGCAGACCTAGAGACGCTAAATTCACAAAGGGCTCAGAAAAGAACACCGCGAGTGAAGAGGTGAAGAATGAGGAATTGGGTCTGTGCAGGCGTATTTAACAGGAGAGGTGGGGCTCTCGGCTGCACTGACCAATTAGGCCTAAAGGCGTGATTGAGTTGGGCTTCAGCAAATTATCACTCAAGAGGCGTGTCCCATAGTAAGCTGTCGAGCGAATCGACCGAAAGAGAACCGTGCCACAAAAATTTGAAAATTCTGGTTGCTAATCACACCATTTTAAAGTGATTTGAGAGGGACAGGATTCAGGGACAGGATTCAGGGATAGGCTACTAAAGACAGACTCATCTTCTGTCTGTCTCATGTCATGTTACCCCCATGCATTAAACCACATACCACTGCTTGACTAAATGAAAAATATAGGCCACTGAACATGGACATCGTCATAGTTGACATAAATTACGTTTTGTGCCAACATGTTGTAGAAACACAACCACAGCCTTTATTTGGTGCAAATCTTCTTCTTTGCTTTGGTTATAGTCCGTGATTCACAACTGTAGGCTATCACCAAGTGTATAGGCTACTAAACGTTTTTGCAGTTTGTGTGCCGTCATCACATTTTGCAAAATTAGGCTACCTTCGTTACCAGTTGATCGACTTCATTGATTGATTGTGCATCTAATGTAACACTTTCGGTGGAGAGACTTCCACTTTCCAAGTTTCACTTTCACTGTCGTTGTGAGCTAAAAGGCTACTATATGGGAAATACTTTGAAGTTCCTTTTGAGTCCAAAAAAAGAATGGGTTTTTCTTTAACCTGTGCTACACTTTTCCACCAAGTTGTGCGAAAATTGTAGGCTACCCGTTTTTTTTTTTTTGACAGACAAACCGCACTACAGTAGCCTAGCCTACATGGTGCAGTACATGGAAGCTCTTGGTAGCGCATGCAACTAACGTCCATAAAAACAATATATTCATGGAATAAAACTAGACCTCTGATTGCTGTTTACGGTTAAACTGCGATGATGTGAACACCAGCCAGCGGAGGACACTTACCGGTATATAGCCTAGGCTACCATGCATGGACTCGTAGGCTATAGGCTATTTCCCATAGACAGTAAAATAAAGATATTTCCCCACAAACCTAACAGCTGCTTGGACAAATCCACTTGAGGGGTGGGGCAGGGGGGCGCGATCGTAATACACACTGAACCTGTCATGAAGAGGCCAAAATGATTGACCTGTCACCCCCCAAGACAAATGGATGCAACTGCATTTATAGGCTAGCCCTAGGCCTACATGACGGGCCGCAAATAGGCTAAATAACTTTTTTTTTTAAATCCCGTAGGTCACCGGCCCACATGTGGACCGGCCCACTGGGCATTTGCCCGGTTGTACAGATTACCAGTCCGAGCCTGGTTGCCATGTTCTACTTTGCTTCCCTTTTTATATAAAAGGATTGCTCTTGCCCTTTTGAACTCATGTGGAAACTTGCTTAGTTCTTTTTTAGATTTGTTGTTAATGGCTGCATTTGGCCTTGGAAAGGTTTGTGCTCCCTGAGTGCTTTTTAGTTATGAAAACGTTAACCATCAGCGACACATGGAAAATATAATGCTAAGGGACCGTTCGTTATTCATAAACGGGGTCACCGGAGAAAATAGGGGAGGGTCATGTCTTTTTATTCTTTGTTGAGGGGAGGGTCACCTAATTTTTTTTTTTTTAGGGGGGTCACCCATCTTTTGTATTAATGAAAACAGCAAAAAATCAAAGTGGCTTGTTTGATTGTTGATTTCTGTCGCCATATAACGTTCTCTATCTGTCAACATTGAACAATGAAAATAAGGGAGATTTCTCACGCAAAATACAGAAAACATCCGTCCCCATTAACGTTGGAAGGGTTGGAGCAACAAAGTAGCCTACTTTATTCACGCTTAACAGCCTATATCCATTTGGTCAACTTTATCCAGCCCTAAAAAAGCTAACTTTGGTTTACTTGTAGTTTACGGTGTAGCCTAGCCTAACTTTAAACAATGTGCATGCTTATAAAGCATACTTGTGCTTCATTCATCCACACATCCAGCTCCTAACGTTTTGACAAGCATTTCTACCAATTGACCTTGTTCCTGCCCATCTCTAGCTTTGCTGTCTCCATCCTTTCTGTTTTTGTTGTTTGCAAAAAAATATATAGTAGGCCCTATTTATTGGTAACCAGCAACAAGTGCAATTTGTTAATCGCTGTCATTCTCTCTCCTGCCAACAAAAATGTGTTATGTTCCAAGTAGCAGTGCGTAATTCTGCTTCATAAAGCAGAATACAGATTACAAATACATTGGTCATATAAATAGCCAGTTTATGGTCTACAGTGTAGGCTAGAGTTGGTAAGTTATGGTAGGCCAACTTGGAGTGAATATACAGGGGGATTTCTTTGGCTCTTAGCCTGGCAGGTGCGCACGTAGACATAGCCTACGGCCGAACACTGCAAGCGCCAATGAATCGTGCTCTCACAACAACCACGTTGTTAACTTAAATAGGCCTACTGTAGGTTAACATCACTCTGAGTTCGCATTCAAGCAAGCAAAACGATGATTTGAATACATTTGTTTCTCTGGAAGGGCAAGGGGTAACAACAGGACAACACAGAGACAGGCCAGAATGCAGGACTAATGTTATGAGAGTATTACAGTAATATGGGATATTCTACGGGAAAATATTAAAACGGCAAGACAGCGGGGAAAAGTTAAAATGATAGGCCTAAACCCGGAAAAAGTTGGCATGTTAGGTATTTTTCGGTCCCTGTGATTATTTGTGAAATTGTGCAAACGGTCTTTTCAAGTCATTTGAGAAGGAAGGAGTGTAGCAAGCTCCCAAATTGACGCTCGTCTGAGAAATTGAGTTTTAGATAATGTTCAGCTTTGGGAAGCCAAAGCCTAGAGGAAGGAAGCCTAGAGACGAGTCCATAGCAACAAGTTCATGTGTTGAATTTGTTATTACCCAGTGTGCTTTGTTGAATGGTCTCAATGTTTTGTTGTTTTATTTCATGTGAATACTTACTAGAGGAGTAAATTATTTCAAGTAGGCTAATGCAGTTGCAGGAAGTGTGCATTTAGTGTCCATGCTTATTGTGTTTCCACAACAATGTTAGTGAGTAAATCTACTGAAATGGCCACCATCTTGGTGAAGTGTGATGTGTAAGATCAGAAAGCAGAGGGTGAGTTAAGAACGATTGTTTAAGTCGATGTGTTTTCATAGCGCTCTATAGCGTGGGCGGAAGGTATTGATGATTGGCCGGGGAGGGTCATGTCTTTTTTGAAAAGACTGCTGGAGGGTCGTTGAAAATTTTCTTGCAGGCAGGAGAGGGTCATGCAACTTTTGATTGAAGCACTCAAAATCCCTCCGGTGACCCCGTTTATAAATAACGAACGGTCCCTAACTGAAACAACTGATAAACAAGTAGGCCTAATAACTTTCCAAGACAACATCAAACTAGGCCTAGGTGAATTCACAATCGCACTCAGTTGAGATTTTTTTCGCAAAACGACATCTGGGGGAACGCAAATTTACGAGTGAACACTGGTTAAGCTCACCTCATCAAGTCTTTTGTGTAACCCACCGTTGGCTGAAGAAAATATAGCATAACGAGAGGCCATTAATGCTTTGCTTGTCATTCTCACTTGTCACTTTCTCTCACATGAAATAGATTTGTGGGAGATTCTACAGTAAGTAACATGCTCCAGTGAGCTTCCCGGAGAAGTTGGATGTCTGCTCGTTTTTGCATAGTTTTAAGTAAGAAATCGTACCCGTGTACTTTGATGTGAAAATGTGTGGTTGCTAGGCAAAATGCGTATAGGTTGGCAGGTCTGCTGTTGAAGTAGGTCTACTCTATTTTTTAGAGGTAAATACTGGTATTGAGGTATAGTGAAGCAAAGTAATCTCAGTCTAATGTTAGACTACATTGCAAAAATATCACCATGCATTCATCATTCATCATTCACCTCATTCCGTGAGAGTGAGCACAAAACATCAGAAAGTATGTCTTTGTGACATTTCTTTATATACATTTAGTCAAAAACAAAAATGTCAGCCATGGAAACAATTGTGGCAATTTCTGTTTAACCGAAGCTAATTTGGGTGGGTTTGTCTGGGTTTGTCTTCTCTGTCTTTTATTGCCCTGACGAGAACGAGGGTCTCCTCGGCTGTGAACCACTCGTGGCGTGCACCTGGCAAATCAGCCATTATAATTTTAAAGGGAATACGAGATGACGCTCTGATTGATGTATTGCACATTACGCCAAAACCACACCTATGAGTAATGTAGCTACTTCAGACCAACCCAATTTTAGATTTGCGTCGGGCACAAGAGTCATTTATCCCGCCGGTATAATAACAACAGCGCCCGAGATTCATCTACTTGCGTTTTGCGTTTGATACTTGCGTTTCAGATCGTTAAGATAGGGCCCTAACCTAGGTACAATAATCTCAGTGGGTTTGGGGAAAGCCATGGTGTTGGCAATGGACATGTTACAGCACACAGGGGTTAGGTCTCGCCCTTGAGTAGAGGGATGGCGGTGCTCCATAGTTGTAATCTACCATTGGCAATTTCCAAAAGGCATGTTTTTTCAACACTGCTTGTGTAGTTTCCCTCAATACATGGAACATGTGCAGCTATGAGTCTGTGCCTAGGCACAAAACAACAGAAAATGTGTCTAACATTTGTCCACTGCACGAGAAGTTACATAGTTACGGAGCGGTTACGGAGTGCCGGGACAGACATGCGGAACTCAGCACTAATAAGAGATACGTTTGATCCTGAATCCAGTAGCACATAAATCACCTCAATCACACCTTTGACAAGATCCAGGCATCTCGCATTCAGTGTTGTTCAGAGAGACATTCATAACAGAGTCATTGTCGCCCGTGTCAGTCTGTGGGCCAAAAGAGAGCGCAACTAACTTTTAGCCTGCAACATCAGCTACATCCCGTTTCCCTGTCGGCTGAGCTGTCGGCTGTTCGTTGTGTGGTGAGATAAAGTGCACTCTAGGTCTCCTGGGTGTCTCCTCCTCATAGTGGGTGTGATGGCATGGGCTGGGGCTGTGCCTCCCTGGTGAGCAGGCAGGACAAGGACTCCCGTGGCTGCGGGACGCCATGAACGGCCTCTGGTCACCTCCAGGTGACAGGAATCTCCTAACCGGTGAACGGCCTTGCTGTAGCTCACGGGACGTCTGTGACTGCCATCCAGAATCTCCACAGGTGCAATAACATGATTGACTTTCCTCAGCCATCATTTTCATCTCGACTCTCATATTCCTCAGCTCCTCTGCAAGGCCATACTGCTTTGTGTAAACCCCCATAATCAGTCACTGAGTGAACAGAGGCTACAGGCTACATGGTGCTATATACTAGCAGTGTTGGGAACGTTACTTTAATAAAGTAATTAGTTATAGTTACTCACTACCAAAAAGTAACTGAGTTAGTAACTGAATTACTCTATGATAATAGTAACTCGTTACCAGGGAAAGTAACTATTTGCGTTACTGTTAAAAAAAAAAGTTACTATATGTCAAAGAATTTGGATTTTTTTAGCAGTTTTGAGCAGCCAGTTCAAATGAGTAGAACAGACAGGCTACATAACTTTATATATTTATTAGATAGATAGATAGATAGATAGATACTTTATTGATCCCCAAGGGGAAATTCAAGATATTGCACATCGACAGACCTACGGTTGACTTCAGCCTGTGTCATAGGTTTTTGTTGTGAGGCAGAAAGATCTAGCTTTTGCTGCTTGGAGGACTTTGCTCCGAGACCTTCTTTGCTTGTGGATGGCGAGCTATCATCTGTGGTGGAGATATCAGTGTTTTTGGTCACTAGTTTTAGATGAGTGTTTGAGATGCTTCATTAAATTTGAGTTGCTTACAACGGATTTCGACAAAGTCTTCGCTTCTGGACATAATGTACACATTATATGCACGTTCTTGCCTTTGACCACAATGAATTTGAAGTAGTGCTTATATCTCCACCTTGAAAATGCCAACTTTTCATCGGATTGCTCCTGACCTCTGCTGTTTCGTCGAATCTCTATTTTAGCTGTTGCGTGTGTGTGTGGCGCGTGTGCTGGCAAGTGTGTAAAAATACTGGCTCTGATTTGGCCATCATGAAACATGACTCTGCCTTAGCCAATCATAATCGCTTACGTCGTAATTAACCCACCTCCTCACTAGCTCTGAGCCAGGGGTACGTTCGGATTACACTGTTTATTCAATCAATGCATAGTAACGCACCGCATTTAACGTCCAGTAATGTTAACGGCGTTGTAACGATGGGAAAAGTAATTAATTAGATTACCCTGTTACTGAAAAAATAACGTCGTTACCTAACGCCGTTCTTTTAAACACTGTATACTAGCCTGGCCACGCCCACCTTTCTCCTTTCAGGGAGATACTATATAATTCAGTTGCCCTCAGACAGGCCAATCAGCGACGAGAGGGGATGACGAAATCAAAACTGACTGTGGTAAACAGTAGAAGCAATGCCTGCAAGGCTGCAAACATCAAATATTGTAGTTGGAAAAATGCAGAAATGTATTTCATATACATGGCTCATATACATTGTTTCCTGACTGCCGATTCTGTTTATAGTTTGTAAAGTTTAGGTGGATCTCTGATCGATGTGATTGAAATCATTGGACCACCCTAACCAAAGTTAATGCTATGTCTACGCCCGTCACCATGTTAGCGTTGTAAAGGATTCCCAATCGTGAGTGACCAGACTATTCACTCGTGAATGAGTTTGGCTTACCAGGCAAGCTTTATACCCCTCAAAAATAAAATAAACAGTCATGTTTTCATATTATAAGACGCTTACGTTGGTGCCACCTTATCTGTCCCTTTGATATTCATATGTTATTTGTTCATATTTGAAAGGATTTCTCTTCTTTAGATTCCGCACATACATTGCCCGTCTGCTTTGACCATTTTATGTCTGAGGTTTTATCATGGAATCCACAGGTTTTTAGTCAATGCAAATGGCTCACTTAAAAAAAAACTGGAATCCATTTACTTCTAATAATCACCTTCTTACCCCAGAGGGTGAAGCACAGTTGATTGAAATTACAATTGACTTGTCACTAAGCGCCGCCCTTAGAACGCAGATGAGCCAATTACAGTCCAGCCTCAACTGACTCGGACATCAGCTCGAACAACTCCATAGGAAACAACAGGGAGGAGGCATAAAATGACAAATTAATGGTGGATTTATGGAGTCAAAATATATATTTCCTCAAAATACCCTGACAGATAACCACGGTCAAACTATGTGCATGGGAGACGTGTAAAACCGATAGGGGGGTACCCTGAGAGGTTAGAAAATAGGGGAATATTTCATCAACAGTAGCCTACAGGACGTCTCTCACGCTTACAACAGCTCGACATAATGCAGGCTACTAGGCTACAGAGACTACAGGATTTACATGGTGCTATATACTAGCCTGGCCACGCCTACCTTTCTCCTTGGAGTTTATTTCCTCAAAAAACCCCGATGGATAACCACGGTCAAACTATGTGCATGGGGGACGTGTAATACCGATAGCCAGTACCCCGAGAGGCTAGAAAATGGGGGTATATATTATCAACAGTAGCCTACAGGACGTCTCTCGCGTTTGCAACAGCTCGACGTAATGTAGGCTACTAAGCCAACAACGAATGCACAGTAACCAGGTTCCCTGTTAAATCCCAAGAAGAAAATGCTCATTAGCCAACTACTATATTCTTACTACATCGAATGTTAAACATAGCCTAACATATCTCCACAAGCAAGAATTCTAAGAAGCAAATTAAAAGCCCCCTAAACAGTTTTCTTTTACCTTAAAATAATGTTTATAAAGTCATTTTGATGGCACAAAACTCATAATAGGTTGAACGGCACTTCTGCCACAATCTGAGCAGGTCTATTCGCTTGTAAAACAGCCATAGGAAGTTGCTGTTCGGGTAGGAAAACTACAGATTACTGTCGGTGTATTCGCTCTATATTGTCTTGAAGTTGTGTTTATACTTTTTGTAGCAAAAGACACATCTTCTTTTACACAAACTCGCGTCACAGACCTACGTCACACACCACTTGGAGGTGCAATCAATCGGAGTTTTGGTTGATTTGACCATCAGTTAACTTCGAAACAGGTATTTTACTTTGGATAGACAATAGCAATACATCATAGGAGTGATTAACGTCAAAATAGCTAGACTGGAGAAACTCAACATTTGACACCTCCACCTGTTTAGTGTTCTAAAGACGTCAAATAGTCCACTATAGTTACCAAATTCATAGCCAAAGAGCCAGAAGGAAAGACGCATGGATGGCTATAAAAGCTGTGCTTTCATTATACAACTAAACACGACAAAATACATTTATAACCCTTGAGCCAGCTCCTTACTATGTGATCTCAATGGCAATGCAGCGTTTGTTTGCACCTCCAAAAACATGGCGTACCTGGTTACCTCGCAAAAATGCCCACAAATACTCGTATGTTTGTGTGAGAATTTAGCTTGTTTATTATTGCGCTTATCAACTGTAGGGGGATCCCGAGAGCAAATCTTTAGCGCTGCTTTAAAACAAACCATTCCGGTAAACAAGTTGCCTATTTTCAAGCTATGCTTGAATTTCCTTATTGTTTCCTTAATATCTCTGGCAGTGTTTATTGGACACAATTCATTTTTGGATGGCTGCAGATTGTAGTTGTATGATATGTATGTTTCCATAGCGTATCTTGAGAATAAAACAATGTTACAAATGCACCGATTACAATTATACCAGTTCTCCCCTACTCTACTACTAAACAACCTCTGTAGCAATCAACATGATTACCCTAGCAACTAGCATAACAACCACTTTAAATAACATAGCAACCTTTATGATTACTCTAGCAAGAATGACAACAATCTCAATTATCCTGGCAACAACCTAGCAACCACTACCATTATGTCAACCTATCAACCGCCATAGCAACAAAAATGATTACCCTAGCAACCAGTATAGCAACCACTTCAATTACCCTACTAATACTGATACAAGGCATCTTCCATCCAACTTTCTCTCCATCCATCTACTTCAAACCATTCATCCATCCATTAAACTATCTGTCTTTCAACTTCCAATAAACTATCTATCAACATCCATGTCCAATTCAGTTACTACCTAGCAACCGACATAGCTACCTGCATGATTACCTTAGCAAGATTACCTTAGCAACCAACATATCAACCACTTTGTTTAGCATAGCAGCCACCATGTCTAACCTAGAAACAGCCTATAGCAACAATCTCATTTACCCTTGCAACCACTACCACTACCATGTCAAGCTAGCAACTGCCATGGCAACCAACATGATTGTTTCCAATGCCAACTACTCAACTTCTAGGTCCTCTTTCACTCTGTGTTTCTCTCCATTCAACTAGGAATATTGACACAAGGCACCTTCCATCCAACTTTCTCTCCCCATCCACCTACTTCAAACCATTCCTTGCGTATTTAACTGCTCAACTTCTAAGTTGCGGTTAACTTTTTGTAATGTTGCAGCCAGGCTCGGACTGGTAATCTGTACAACCGGGCAAATGCCCAGTGGGCCGGTCCACATGTGGGCCGGTGACCTCCGGGATTTTTTTTTATTTAAGTTATTTAGCCTATAAATGCAGTTGCATCCATTTGGCTCGGGGGGTGACAGGTCAATCATTTTGGCCTCTTCATGACAGGTTCAGTGTGTGTTACGATCGGCCCCCCTGCCCCACCCCTCAAGTGGATTTGTCCAAGCAGCCGCTAGGTTTGTGGGGAATAGCCTACGAGTGCATGGTAGCCTAGTAGGTGCCCTCCGCTGGCTGGTGTTCACATCATCACAGTTTAACCGTAAACAGCAACCAGAGGTCTAGTTTTATTCCATAAATATATTGTTTTTATAGACGTTAGTTGCACGCGCTACCAAGAGCTTCCATTTACTGCACCATGTAGGCTACTGTAGTGCGGTTCTGTCAACATAAAAAAAAACTACGGGTAGTCTACAATTTCCGCACAACTTGGTGGAAAAGTATAGCACAGGTTAAAGTCAAAGTATTTCCCATACTGTAGTAGGCCTAGCCTTTTAGCTCACAACAACAGTGAAAGTGAAACTTGGAAAGTGGAAGTCTCTCCACCGAGTCTTACATTAAATGCACAATCAATCGCGATTCGCGAGTCGATGCAGGTAAAAAGTAGGCCATCAACTGGTAGGTTAGTAACGAAGGTACACACAAACTTGGGCAAAAACGTTTAGTAGGCTATACACTTGTGGTGATAGCCTACAGTTAATGTGAATCGCGGACTATAACCAAAGTAAAGGAGATTTGCACCAAATTAAGGCTGTGGTTGTGTTTCTACAACATGTTGGCACAAAACGTAATTTCTGTCAACTATGACAATGTCCATCTTCAGTAGCCTATATTTTTCATTTAGTCAAGCAGTGACATGTGGTTTAATGCATGGGGTAACATGACGTGAGACAGACAGAATCTGTCTTGCCTATCCCTGAATCCTGTCCCTCTCAAATTACTTTAAAATGGTGTGATTAGCAACCAGAATTTTAAAAAAAAAATGTTTTTTTTTTTGGGGGGCGTCGTCGGTCCAGTGGTGGGCCGGTCCAGGAGAAAATTGCCAGGGCCGAATTTTGTTCCCAGTCCGACCCTGGTTGCAGCAAATTTTCAGCAATGTCATTATGCAAATTAGGTTTGTCACCAGGAGTTCACTAGAAGTTTGCCATTATTGGCTATCATAACACCCCCAATTATCACCACTTTTGTTCAGAAACTCTAAAACAACGATGTTTTTTAACACTCCAAAATAACATTTGCTAAATGAACCTTACATTTTTCAGTAGCCATAGGTGTGTAGATTTGAACAAAATCTGGTTTGGTTCTTAACGGGAGCATTTACTGCCTGAAATATCCGATTTTGTTTACCACGCTCGGAGTTATAGTGCTGGCCTGATGGGTCGCCTATTTACGCCGTTTCAACGGCACATGAACGGTTAGACCGAGAATTCTCGTCATGAAATTAAAAGTCCACTGGAGCTCCACGCGGTTGTGTACACGCAGCCTTACAACACTGTTGACACAAGGCAAAATGTCCTTTTTGGTACATTTAGCTAATTTAGATACACCTATGGTGTGGGTGGTTGCGTTTCTTTAGGAGTCCGCCATCTTGGTTTGTATAGAAATGGATATTAAGTGACACATACACGCAAAACGGGGGAAATACAGGACCGCTGGTAATAGAGGGAGTTCCGATAAGTGTGATGGCAAATCACTGGCGAACACATTTGCCACTAGTGGCAAACTTCTCATTGTTGCCAGAACTTTGCTGGAAGTTTGCCTCTAGTGGCGATATTTTCTAGTGAACTCATTTGTTTCCTAAATATCACCCACAAGTTTGCTACAAATCTGTCGCAAACATTTAATTTTTGTAAGGGCTCTCTTGCTATGTGCCCCTCTCCAATGAACTAGGAATAATGATACCCTAATCTACACTTCCCCCGCTCAAGTGCATGCATAGTGCTGTTCCTTTCTTCTGAAACGGGTGTCAAGTTCTCAAAGGTCATGAAGGAAACACAAAATCTCATATTGATCCTATGCACCCTAGCAACACCTTAGCAACCACTTGGATTACCCTAGCAACATCCTAGCAACCACTTTGTATGCATTAGTAATTCCTTGAAAGTGCATTTCATTTCCGCTCAACATAGAAACTTGGTTCAAATTTTGCGATATGTATTTTTCATTTTTGTGCTATTTATTCGTTTGAGATATGAATTAAAAACTAAAACACTCTCATAGTTATAATGACATCATAATAAGACAATCAAGCACCTGTAGCGCAATCAAGTACCTGTGCTCTTACCGACTGTACAGCAACTTTTCTAGCTGTCTCTCTTCAACTGGATCTCTCACTTTCTCATTCCCCAATTCCCAGAGCCTGGGCTCCCTACAGAGACTGGATTATTTTACAGTCTACTCACGGAATAGGAAGCTAGTGGATGATTGCTGAATGTGAAAAAATGTTTTGGGCTTGAAATAGAGTACAATTGCTGGCTGCACCTTTAACTGCTGAACTTCAAAGGCTCTCTTTCCCTCTGTCTCTCACCATTGACCTAGAAATATAGATAAACTAATTTGCACTTCCTCTCCTAAAGTAAACAAATTGCACTGTTTCAAAAGAAAAGCTCTTAAACTTTTAACTGCTCAACTTCTATAGGCTATTTTTTTTTATAATGTGAATAACCAATTTAGACAAGCTGTAATAAGGATGAGTATATGAATATTGATACACTATTCTACACTTCCTCTGCTTGCATGCATACCTAGTGCTGTTTCAAAATAAAAGTCCTTGCATATAAAAAGAGCATTAACAGTAATAAGAGCAGGAATATTCAAGGCACCCTAGCAACACACTTCATTTACCCCAGCTCTATATACACTTTACTTGGCTATATTGTTTTATTCTTGAGTGAAGCAAACAAGATTTGGCTATTTTCAAGAAAAGTAGCAGCAAATGTTAATGCCCCTATATATGCTCGTTTTAAAGGCCTAAAATTTACGACATGGTGGTGCATTATACGTCCAAAAGAGGAACATTTGTGACTCGAGATAGCCACAGTGATGTTGCAAGCAGCTGAACCTTGTTAATTTTTGAACATAATAAGAATAAAAAATAGTTAATGACTATTGTGTTTTCGAAAAAGTAATTCTCTTGAAGTAATTCTCTCAGCCTAAGGCTATCCTAAGCCATCAAATGTGTCAACATATCGGAACGTCACATATTACCAACCGTCCCGTATATCCAACCTCTTACGTGTATGTGTCACTTAGCCTACTATTCATTTCTATACAAACCAAGATGGCGGATTCCTAAAGAAACGCAAGCACCCACACCATAAATGTATCTAAATAAGCTATACCAAAAATTACATTTTACCGTGACTAAAAGAGCTGTAAACAGTCTTGTAAGGCTGCGTGTACAAATCCGCTTGGCGCTCCAGTGGAATTTTGATTGAGACGAGAATTCTCAGGCTAACCGTTGATGTGCCGTGAGAAAGGTTGAGAATAGGCACCCACCAGCCCAGCACTAAACTCCGAGCATGGTAAACAAAATCGGATATTTCAGGCAGTAAAAGGCCTGAGGGGTATTCTATCAACCTTGCTAAAGGCCAAACCTGGCTTATTTCGATAAGTCTCGCTAATTTTAGTGAGAATTCCGTTCCATTAATGAGGTTAACGTTAATCCCAGCTTGGTAACCATGGGAATTTATGCCACAGAACTAACCTGCTCTGTAGCAGGTTAACTTTCAAGCTAAATTAAGCTGTGTTGCAAAAAAAAAAAACAATCAGTCGAAAAACGAGTCCAAAAAGATGGTTCCATCAACCTGTGCTCTCGTCACCTGTAGCCTATAACTTCAAAAATAGAAGTAGGCCTAAATGTTTTTTTCCGACAGTGCACCAAGCATGGATTTACAATTCACTAGCTCCAAAGAATGTATGAAGTATATTTACATGTATAAAAATGTTTTAACTTCACATGCGTGTGGTTCTAGGAATCATGCTACTCTGCGTTACTTACGTTCGGTGGTGGTGTAACGTGCAGCGAGACGGCATAGGAAAGGAATTACTTTCTTGCGTGTTCGCAGGTTCGCTTCCCATACGAAGTATTATGGCTACATTGTTTATCACCTTGATAATGGCATTTTTAGATATAATCTTTGATGAAAGACATATGTCTACTGCTGATAAAGGGTCATGCACATTTGGTTGTTCAATGACCGCTTTGTGGGCTATATT
The DNA here is from genome assembly GCF_017589495.1 of Alosa alosa. Lineage (NCBI taxonomy): Eukaryota > Metazoa > Chordata > Actinopteri > Clupeiformes > Clupeidae > Alosa > Alosa alosa. The sequence continues at coordinate 2,695,752 of NC_063193.1, read as the reverse complement.
ATATCTGATGCAAGCCCAAGGATAATTATTCTGTAGCCTAGGCAGCTAATTAAAACTGCTTCATGAGTCGACGATTGTTCATGAATGTCAAATCAACTGTGTGCTACACAGATTAAATACTAGGCATAAATTGAATTGAAAGCCATTGCATTTCAGATAATTTTATTTCAAACACTTTGGGACTTATGGGAGACAATAGGCTATTATGTTGATACTAATTTATTTTATGACCACCTACACCTAGACAATAATTTGGAGTGAAGTCTTTAATATAAGAACGTAGGCTATAGATAGTTTTGAATATATGCCAAAGTTGTTTTTGAGTTTATACTATTTACTCATTCACTCGTTTTGTTCAAGCATAGACTATATAGTCTGTGTTCAAGAGTGAAGCCAATCAAACTCGCAATTGATTTCAAACCATTAGCATTGTTATTTTAAATGTGTGCTTTCATTATTCTCCAATTTCTGTAGGCAATCTATTTTTTTCTCTCGATGTTAAATTTGATGACTTTCAATGAAAATCCTGTAGATGGCGCTTGCCTATCGAACATAAATCGTCTAGTATTGTCTTAATTTTACGACATATATCATCTTTTCGTCAATCTACTGTTTTGGTCTACTTTTCTACCTCGTGCACGAGCAGAGATGAAGCTGAACTAAACCTCGCTTGAATAAACGAGGCCAAGATGCCACTAACTTGAGTTAATGGAACGGCTTCAGCCCCAAGTGAAAGTCTACGCTAGTTCAAGCCATTTCTGTTAAGCGCCGCCTTCATTAGCGAGGTTGATGGAATATCCCCCTGGTAAGAACCAAACTAGATTTTGTTCAAATCTACACACATATGGCTACTGAAAAACTGTAACAAAATGGTTGGTAATTAGTACGTTTACGATACAGGCTACGGCAACATACAGGCTATGGCAAGTAGGCTACAAATGCACAGGAAAAGTCTTAGGTCCAAGATATTCCATTCAACTCTTCAACTTTCCAATCCTCCAATCCTTTCCATTCAAGCGTAGCCACCGCTCACGTTAAAATTGAAAAATGGCATGCTTTGCGCGGAAATGAGCATACAGCTTTCTTACGGCTGTTTTATGTTGTAGGCCTACGCACATTTCATAAATGAGTGCCACTGTAACGTTGGCTGCAAAGATTATGCAGACCACTATGACTGATTGACACACACACACAGATCAATGACGTGACATGCAGACTTCTGTGTCGGAGTCCATTACTTTGGTTTAAAATAATTGTAAATTATTCATAACAAGCATCATTTTATTCTATAAAACCTGTATAATTTGAACATATATTCTGTTTATTATAATATATATATATATATATATATATATATATATATTATTTTTTATCATCTTAAACTCTCAAAATGTCAGATGGTGCAACTGTCCGAGCAAATTAACAATGTGAAAATTATTAAATATAGAATTTAAAAGGTAAGGAAACAAAAAATAAATACCGGTATAAGGGTTAGGGCTGGGCACCGAAAGTTGATGCTTTTATGGCACCAACCCGAAATGCTCGATCCTATTGGGTATCGAAAAATGTATTATATTTTGATGCCAAATTCCGATACCTAAAGAAATAAATCTTAGCGTCTGTTAGCTAATAAACACTTGTGGGGCAGCCGTGGCCTACTGGTTAGCGCTTCGGACTTGTAACCGGTTCGAACCCTGACCAGTAGGAACGACTGAAGTGCCCTTGAGAAAGGCACCTAACCCCTCACTGTTTCCCGAGCGCCTGCCTGTAGCAGGCAGCTCACTGCGTTGGGATTAGTGTGTGCTTCACCTCACTGTGTGTTCACTGTGTGCTGTGTGTGAGTGTGTTTCACTAATTCACGGATTGGGATAAATGCAGAGACCAAATTTCCCTCACGGGATCAAAAGAGTACATTACAGATTACACAGGTCACACAGAAGAAGGGTTGAAATGAAGGATCTTTGAACATCACTTCTCCCTTTTGATTTTGAAAACTCTTCCTCACCTCCAATCATGACAACTACAACATCATCCACACCATGATGGTTTCTGGGCGAAATGGTGTCCTTTTCTCTCCCAATAGCTGGCCACCGATTAGCTAATTAATCTAGCTATTCCCTCAAGTGACAAGCATTATACACAATGCTGGCTTGCATTAGAACAAATCTCTTCTCCACATAGGGTTGACAGTGTAGTGTGGCTTAATCCACAGACATCACGCTCTGTTTCGTGGCACCTGCATTGCTATACTAAAGTTGTCTATGGTGCTGAGGAGTTTAATTTGGTTAGCTCACATAGCAATCTCTCTTAGCACAAAAATCACTACATGTCAGATGACAAATGTGTGTAGGGCAAAACGTCTGACTGTATTTCAGACCGATACATTATCAACAGTTTGGCAGGCATGATTATCCAAAATCTGTGTTATTTTGCCATAGGAAAAAAGCATGGACACATTGTATACAAAGGGGTGTGTAGTCTGGAGAGGTGTATTGTTTTTTTCCATATAATGTAATAAATGCCAAATAAATCAAAGTGTGGCTCCATTTCATTAAGGTGGATGCCAACACAGCAAAATGCCACTTAAAAAAACATTTAAAAAAATGCACTAATCTGTTAGGCTACGTTTACATTTCTTCACTTTAATACTGCAGATGTTAAGTAGGCCTATACAGCAATAATCTCTTAAGTATTGTTTATTTGTATGATTTCTACAGATGTGCATATGCAAAAAAGTTTGTATTTATGTTAAATTTCACCACAAAAGGAGAATGTATTTTTGTTGTTGAAATTGATTTACAAATATATGGTATCGGAAAAAGTATTTTTTAGGAACCGACATCGAAATCAAGGTATCGAAATTAGAACCTTATCGAAAAATTTTGAGCGATACTCAGCCCTAATATTATGTTGTTGAAGACCTTTCAAATAAACAAAGTTTACTAGTTTAATAGCTCTTAAATTGTTTGGAAAATTGAAAAAAAAACTTTTGCCTGGAATCTGACATGTCAAACGCATTCATAAAACGTTTATTTTTAATTGAATAGGGAAAAGAATAAACAGGATACTGCCTCATCAAGAGGACCACAAGTGACCTTTACTGATGAGTGAAAAGTTTGTAAATCGCTTGATAAAAAATATCTACTTTCTCTTCATAGTTGAACTTGTACAGTTTACATATCAGGTGGTACAACCAATGTAAAACTAAGAAACAGTTAATTTAATATACAACTCTTTATTGTATTGAAGAATTGAATAAACTTGCTAGGTGGTGCAACCAGGTTAAATACTAATTTAAACCAAGAAATAGTAAATCAAAGTGAACAAAGTGTTGAAAAATGTGCTGTACCTAATTATTTTTTAATTTGTTAAGTATTTATTTATTTATTTATTTACATTTTAAATGTAAAATTGGATGTTGGAAAACCAAAATACCTACCCTATACAATAAAGTATTCATACGTTTTCATAAGTTACTTTTAATACCAAGGTCAACTACAAAATAATATTGTGTTGAGCACTATAGACACTCTTACCAAAAAAAAGTGAAAGATTATTTTGAAAACACATTTTTTAAAAACTTTGTCAATGACCCACACACACACACACACAACACCCACACACCCGCCCCGCTCCCCAGATCTCCGCCCCTCCATGCCCACCCACAATTTTCTCTTCCACAACGTCCAGGGTGTAGTCTACATGATTTGTTTTGTGTTTTTATTTACATTTCAGACAGAGACCCAACTTTTTGTAGGCCACATATCCATATGCACTTGTTTCCTATGCCTGTACCATCCACTTTGTGTGGCCATATCCTTCAAAAGAGATGATTTAGAGTGTGTTACTAACACTAATGTTGGATCAGTGGAGGGTGAAAGGTTAATATGAAAACCTAAATGAGCCTTCATTGCACTTTGTTCTTGAAGAAAAAAAAAAAATATATATAAATATATATATATATATATATATATATATATATATATATATATATATGAGGCATAATAATGTTGAGGCCTTAGTTGAGAAATTAAAACGCATGGCTACTTGTATTTTAGGGGTCAATATGGCAGTCATACTTGCCTATTAAAGGCATTGGCTTTTCATGTTTCAATTATGTGACATGAAAACTAGCAATAGGCAAAACCATTGCTTGATACCATGGGTACTATTTTCATTAGCTTCAAACAACTACGCCTGGTCATCTTCTACGTCTATTTGTCATGTTAGTTTGGAGACTATAGGAAACCCACTCTGGGAGTGATGTTTGGTGACGGTCAAGGTGTAGGCTAGTGGGGTACGGTAGGTACACATTGAATCATGAACGTCAGAACAGGCTAGCAGAGCTACATAAACCCCCAAAACGTCTAAGCCATGGCCATAACCCACAATAGAATATGGCTATACGTGTTTTCCCATCTGTATCGAAATGATCCTTACATCATAGATGACAACAATCATAACATTCGCCGACGTAAATGCGCATTTATGCAAGTGTGAATGAGTCTATAGGCTGTAATTTGCACTTACGGAAGCTGTCGTAACTGGAACAAATCTTCCTCCATTATGGAGACTTTTTCAGCAGATAACCTTTCTTTTAAATTCAACTACGTTAGTCTACATTTTGGTGCGTGCGAGCGAGGGAGCGAGATTTCAGCACCATGAGCTTGCGGAAAGGTACACGCCAAAACAGGACCGCCTACGGAGGGGCGGTGCGACCACAGCTTGATGTCGTAGTGGTGTAGATAAGTATAGGCTATGCCAGTGTTTCCCAACCTTTTTTCCTTGAAGGCCCCCTTGCGTGTGTCTAAGACAAGCCCTACCCGAACTCCTACCCGCATACACACACAAAAAGAATATTATTGTGATTAATTACAATTAGAAATAGCTACATGAATTTAAATGTGGAACAAAAAAATGTTTTAATTTAAAACCTCTAGTGGGGTCCGCGGAGCAGGTTGGGAATCACAAGGCTATGCTTTCTGTCACAAACACCACTTGTTACGCTACACCACACCATGGTCAATTATATGGAAGTGTGCATGCATTATATAAAAAATATCCTCTTCAAAACTATGATCGGTTTAAAAATTCTTAAAATATTGAATTAAGCATCAGAGGTCTCCATCACTTCTGTAAGTTCTGTAATTATTGCCCTTACAAAGTGTAACTGTGGTTATGGGACAAATAAACAATCCCAGGTTGCTCCGACATGCAGTATAGCAGTCTATCTACCAAGGTAAGGGTTGGGTCCTCACTCCTCAGCCGCCTCACTGTCAGAGGGGCCTTATTCACCTTCCATCAGGGGCCTCTGGCCACTCTCCACCCATGACATCAATAAGCTGATATCAGCATTGTTCCTCTGCATGTCTTTGGTTGAAATACCATCCTGAGCCATGGAGTATGACAGGCTGATCTGGTGTGGTCACCTGCCAGTGGACTGACAGGAACCTGAAGAGGGGTGTCCACTATAGACACATCAGTTTGTGTTGCTGCATGAATGTTCATGGGTCAGGCCTGACTGGTAATATCACAGTCATCATCTGAAGATGGGTGGCGAGACATAGCGTCCACGTTTGCATGTCCTAAACTATCCTTGTGAGCTATCACTCACCCAGTCATAAGGGTCAAGCTCCAGGGCCCACCTGCTGCGTCTGCCTATTCAGGCATTAGCCAGGGAGAGGTGTCCAAGAAGGGGCTTATGGTCAATGACAATAGTAAGAGCCTGAAGTCCTAGGTAATGTCTGAAGTGATGTACGGCCCACACAATGGCCCGCATCTTCCTATCAAAAGTAGACCACTTCTGTGGGTCAGGGCATAGCCCTTCATGTGAAATCACATGGCTTAAAAGTATCAAAATGTATTATAAATGTATTAATACCTACACATTCACAGCATATCATAGGATCTTTAAAGAGTAGAGTGTTTTCACTCCCTGATTTGACATCATACAGATTTAATGGTCATGTAACAAAAAATAAGATGTTTTAACCATCTAAGCATGATGCATAGCTAAATGTGGGATGTCTTACTATACTCTGAAGAGGCAAAATCAATGTGGGGAGGAAAGAGAAAAGCTGAAGTACAGACTAGCTGATGGTGACAGCTTCTCTGTACAGCTTCTCTGTACAGCTTCATTCTACTATGAAAACAAGAATAAAGAGAACAAACAGTAGCTATCAGATCTACAAGAATGACAAGACAGTATAACAATCCTCAACAAAATACTTAAATATGGTTAACAAAACTTTAACAATTCATATTAACATTCACATATTGAGGTCTTAGAACCAGAGGGGCGTAAGTGACATTTCACCAACTTTACAGGAAGGCCAAAACAACACCACACGGTTCAGTGTGTTCAGTGTTAAGTCCTTTGGTTTTTCACTAATAACTCTAAAATCACTTTTAAAATTATTTTGTCCTTTTGACAGAAGAAAGTGGGGTTGTTACGATAACAGATTTTTTCACAATACAGATCAGATCACAAAACAGATCACAATAATATTTGAAAAAGTATCACGATAACTGCTTTTATCACAATAATTACAAGTAATTCAATAATGAAGACTGCAGAGAGAACTCTCAAAACTATTATTAGCATTTTTTGTTCTCTTTCATCATCTAATGTCAATGGGGTGAATTCTCCCATGTGCGTAAGGGTGATGCTGGAATTCTGACTCTCCGCGACCACATCCCAGCGAGATAGGGGTCCAGCATGGGTCCGCTCACCGGTGCTCCTCCTCAGGGGATGGCTCTCCCTCTTCGGATGTGAGCCATGGACAACGGTCTTTCACGTCGGCGCTGCATGCCACCATTACGCACCAACTTCAGCCGGCGATGTGCGACCCACCAGAGCTGCCTGTGTTACAGGCCCCCATCCCGGCATATGGTCTTCCCATCTCACCACTGTCAAGACACCTTCCCATGGTGGGGTACTGTACATTTTAATGGGACTATCTCGGGGAAACTGACGATTTCACCTGTTAGGTTTACTCTCATAAATGCTCGGTCACTGGCAAATAAGACTTTCATTCTTAATGATATTATTTTATCTAGCAAACTGGACTTTCTGTTCATAACTGAAACTTGGCTTACTGCTTGTGATGTCTCCCCTCTGGGTGATCTGTGCCCTTCCTAATATGGGTTTCTACATACACCTAGAACTTCAGGCCCTGGTGGTGGTGTTATGTCTGTTCAGGATGAATAAATCAATAAATAAAAAAGGGGGGACTAGCAAAACAATCAAATATTATTTAATAAATAGACCTAGAAGAGACTGAGTTAGACAAGACCCAAAGGATTCAAACATAATCAAAAAGTGGTCTGACACATCAACAGTAACAGTAACAGAGACAGGGAAACCAGATGACAAAACAAGATCTAAGGTGTGACCCTTTTGATGAGTTGGGCCAGTTACAGATTGTGTTAGGTTAAATGATTCAATAAGGCTTAAAAACTCATTGACCAGCGATTTGTTAACAGATGTGAATATTAATGTCTCCCAAAATCAACAGTTTATCAGATCTAGAAGCCATGGAGGACAGAAGGTCAGAGAAATCTTGAATAAAACCACTGGAGACTTTAGGAGGCCTATAGATCAGTAAACATAAAATAGGAATAACTGTATTAACCATTATAAGTAGCCTTTATAGGGCTGTATAAAGTTGTCCAAATGAATGTGTTCTAATTAGGCGTTGTTGTTGTAAAGATATTGCATGTGGATGTTGTACTATATAGGCTACTTTTTAGGTGACCAATGCATGAACAAAACCGTAAATGAATGTTTCTGTGTGTGCACGGGGTGTCTGTAGATCGGTGTGCATAGCATTAATTCCTGCAGGCGCCCCTATGGCCATGTATGCGCTCTTAAAGGGTGTATCAGCGATTTCAGGCCCAAACATAAATCATATTCATCTAATCTTTCCTAACGATCCGCTAACTGTCTGCCCCATAAGCAGGCCATCAAAAAAGCATGTGTCTGTAGGCAGCCTTGGCTCCGAGATCTGTACACAAAAACAATTGCTACCAACAAGGGTTGGCAACCCACTCAAAGGCAAAATAAAGTGTTTCAACCAATAACCGACGAGATGCGCGTTTAGGAGAGTTTTAATTGCACAGGAGGGAGGGGGATGGAGTAGCGAGCTAGCGCTCTGTTTTGTTTAAACATCAACAGAAGTGACGTATCCCCACTATCGCTGATGCAACCTTCAAAATAGCATCTGAATTTGCGCCACTGACTTTAGACCAGGATTATCCTGGTCTGTGGCATCATTGTTTTCTGAAACTGCAAAATATCAACAGGGAACGTTTGCACCGGAACAAGCCTCCTCTTTTCACCTCTTTCCCCTGTGGGCGCAACATTTCCTAATTTACCATCATGTAAACCTGTACGTGTGGAGGGAAAATTCCAATATGCGCTGAATGCAAAATAGGAAAGAGATAAGCGCTTGTATACAAAGTCAATTGCGATTGAGTGCATAGGGGCCCATGTGTTCTACAGTTGCATGCACCATGAGTAAGAGGCACAAAGGGGTTATTACTGATCATAATGTGATGACTTTGACGGTGAATGCAGTTACGCAAGTCACCACCTGTTCATGAGATAAGGGTTTGATTGAGTGAGTGGACAGTGAGTCGTTTTAAGAGTCGAGTGCTGCTTTGTCAGGTAAGGCTGAGCAGGGGGCTGTTTTTCGTGGAGCAGTGGACGTTGTTAAGTGCTTGTACGGGGAATGAAAGTTGGGGCTTTTGAATTGAGCAATTTTAAGACTTTGGAGTAATCAACGCAGGACGCTTTGCTGTGGATTTAGGCGGTGCATTTGTGTGCTTTTTTTGGACTCTTTGTGGGCATCGGGACAACGGTGCCCACAGACTGTGTTTGCAACCCACGGGAGGGTCTTGGCAACTGCTGGATGGAGGGAACTTTGGACGATTGTTTTAACGGTGTTCTATGAATTGTTTGTTTGTTTGTTTGCGCGTGTGTGTGTGCGAGTGTGTGTGTGTGTGTGTGTGTGAGCGTGTGTGTGTGTTGGGGAAACTTGGGTTTCTGGTCTCACTATGATTGAGTGTTTGATGTCGTGGGTGGGTTTATAGGGAATGTTTTAAAAATGTATGGAATATTTAAGCCATATAGTCTGATTAGTTATTAGTGGTTTGCTGTGTTTTTGTTACTGAGCTTGATGGTCATTTATGAATTGAGGTGTGCTAATGTAGCCTATTTATTTTTATAAGCGTATAGCCTATTTATCCCTTGTGGGCCTTGTGGGTGTGTGCAATATTGTGTGATACTTCTGGTAGCTATTGGCTTGGTGCTCGATAGATTGGTTAACGTTCCCTTATTCCTCCGATTCGCCTCAATCTAGTATTTTATGAGATATTGTTAATAATAAAAGTATTTGCTGCTTCTCTATAATCTTGCTGTGTGCGTGTCTTGTGTGGAATTAGGATCGACCTCGACTTGGCCAATGGTTATTGGCAAGTCGGTTATTGGCATATAGTCTGATTAGTTATTAGTGGTTTGCTGTGTTTTTGTTACTGAGCTTGATGGTCATTTATGAATTGAGGTGTGCTAATGTAGCCTATTTATTTTTATAAGCGTATAGCCTATTTATCCCTTGTGGGCCTTGTGGGTGTGTGCAATATTGTGTGATACTTCTGGTAGCTATTGGCTTGGTGCTCGATAGATTGGTTAACGTTCCCTTATTCCTCCGATTCGCCTCAATCTAGTATTTTATGAGATATTGTTAATAATAAAAGTATTTGCTGCTTCTCTATAATCTTGCTGTGTGCGTGTCTTGTGTGGAATTAGGATCGACCTCGACTTGGCCAATGGTTATTGGCAAGTCGAGGTCGATCCTAAGGATCGGCCCAAGACAGCTTTTACCACAAAGAGTGGCCTATGGGAGTTTAACATGCTTCCTATTGGCCTGACAAACCCCCCCAGTACGTTCCAGAGATTAATGAACCTCGTATTAGCTGATTTACAGTGGACAACTTGTCTAGTTTACCTTGATGACATCATTGTATTTGGCCGCAGTTTTCAAGAGCATTTAAGTCGACTGGGTGAGGTTCTAAATAAACTACATGCAGCCCATCTAAATGTAATTTGTTTTCCACTAGGGTACAGTATTTGGGGCATAATATTTCCGCTGAAGGGGTAATGGCCGATTTTGCAAAGTTGGAAGCAAAGTTGGTCATGGCCAGAACCTAAAAACCAGACGGAAGTAAGGAGCTTTGTGGGATTGGCCTCATATTATCGACGGTTTGTTAAAAACTTTGCAGAGATTGCCCGACCTCTGCATGCACTGACGGAAAAGGGGAGGAGGTTTAAGTGGGATGAGTGTTGTGATGCTTTTGTTGCCCTAAAGACATGTTTGATTTCAGCTCCGATCTTGGCATACCCAGATCCACAAAAAACATTTATACTGGACACTGATGCGAGTGACTGTGGAATAGGTGCAGTTCTGTCCCAAGAGGATAATGGATTGGAGAGAGTAATTGCATACGCTAGTAGAACATTGACAAAAACGGAACGTAAATATGCAACCACTAAAAAGGAATTGCTTGCAATGGTAACTTTTACAAAGTTGTTTAAGCACTATCTACTGGGTAGGGAATTTACTTTAAGAACTGATCATAATTCCCTCCGCTGGCTGCATAATTTTCAGGGGTTAGAGGGCCAGTTGGCCCGTTGGGTGGAGCAGCTGGCAAGTTTCCAGTATTGTATAGTGCATCGGCCAGACAAACAACATGGAAATGATGATGCTTTGTCCCGAATACCCTTCATAGAAGCCAGTAGTGCAGAACAGACATCTGATCAGTCTATGGGATCACCAGTAAGCTCTTCCTCTATCCGAACATTACAAGGAGCCCTTGAACAGGGTCCATGTCAAGGGGAACCCATGGATGGTAGGGATGGCCCATTGTCAGAACAGGGAGCGGGGGGATCGCTAAGTGGAGAAGAGCTAAAGGTGCCTCAGCAGAGTGACCCAGACATAAAGCTCTCATTACAAAAGTAGACCACTGTGAGGGGGGGTGAGACCGAGGGTAGCTGCCCAGCAGAGTTGAGGACATTTGCTGGGGTGTGGAGTCAACTCCAAGTGCAGGATAGGATGTTGGTGCAGATACCTGTGGCCCAGGAAAATATAGACTCTAGAGTTCAGGTGGTCCTTCCTAAAACCATGGTGCCTTATGTCCTTTCACATTTGCTTGACACGATAACAGCCGGTCATTTAGGTGTTCAGAAATGGCAAGGCAAGGTAAGAGACCGCTTTTATTGGCCAGGGTGGTCGGGGGACGTTAAGAGGTGGTGTGTGGAATGCAGGGAATGTGGTTCACGTAAAGCGGTAGGCCAAGTGCCTCGTGCCCCTCTACAACCTTCTACCACATCGCGTCCGCATGAGCGCATGAGCTGCTATAAGGTCAAGGTTAGCAACTCTCTTAAAGTAACATAACAGTGTTTTTAGGCCATGGCCAGGCAAGCTTAGGTATGACCTTTTGAAAATGTTTATAAATCATAATAATCATAAAATATTCAATTTAATGTAAAAACTGTGTTATTCACATAAAGGTGAAGTGTGTACATAGTTGTCCATAATAATACCTGCAAATTTTGCTTCAGATTCAGGGCCAAGAGTATGTAATTGTAGGTGCCAATTATATTATTTTTATAATTTAAATAGTGACTAACTGTTTAGCATGAACAATAGCTTTAAAATGGTTTAATTAGATTGCAATTTAAGCAATTTTTGAAATGTCAAAGCTTTTCATTTTAAATTTAAACTTCCATAATATACCCACTTAGAAGCAAGGAAAACTTGTCTCACCACAGAATGCAAGTGAACGCAGATGCTGTTGGTTGGTTGTTAAGAAATGATCATACCCACTCTTTCACTCACTCTTATTCTCTCTCACACACACTTTGGGCCCTATTTTAGCAATTTAAAATGCATGGTCACTAGGACATCTGTCATTCCCTTTAACAGCAAGCAGGGCAACATCAAACAGCGCATCAGTATTTTGATAGTCAGCGGTGTATTTGAAGGAATCTGCTTGTACGCAAGACCGTATGGAACAGGTATTCCACTAAGCCATTCTTTACTAAAACCTAGCAGAGTACAGGCTACACACATCTGCACCTTTCTATTAATTGAACTATAGGCAAAGTGAAACTAACTTCACCGTGGTGTCATAGTCAACGACAAAACAGTTAATTACTTATATATACACAGTTAATTACTTTCACTATTGACTGACAATGGGTTACCAGCAAAAACTTAGCCTGAAAAAAGCTTCCCCCTATAATGTCCTATAACCTAAGGACATTTATTCTGCAGAGGAATTGCTGCTTACATCTCGTGATGGTGCGTCTTCAGTTGTGTTTTATATGCGCCTTTCGCTATAGACCAGACTTTTCTTGGTCAGTGGCGTAATGATTTTTAGATGTAAGATAGCGATTTTTAGATCATGTGCCAGACCACACCTTATATCGGTAATTGCCACACCCCCAAGCATTATTTATTTAATAAAAGTGAAGTGTAAGATAGGAAAAAACTTTAAGGCCAGAATAATAATACGCTTTGTGCCAGGTTTGCATCACAAAATAGGGCCCTTTATCTCACTCTCTTTGAAAATAATGGGTATAGACTGAAATTGTATGAGCAACTGATCTGAAATCAAATAGAACACAAGTTTCTTCATTGATGTTATGAAATGAAATTTGATATGGAATATGATGAATGACATGAATACATATCAAAATATCCAACTCAGTTTACTTTGATGCCTATTTTCTGTGTCATTTTTTCTTGTCCTATTGCTATAAACGTTTTATGGTCAATTGGTGTAACCGATTTATGTCAATTGGTGTAACCAGTATTTTGTCTAAAAGACTAATAATGTACAAAAAAGTTAATATGGATAATGATTTAAAACTCTACTTCACTGTAATAATGGTTGTTTAAACCATTTTTACTCAAATGGTCAAAGAATAGACATAAAACAAGATGTTAGCATATGGTCTTGCTCAGTACAATGAAAAACCCATATAATTTAAATTTAGAAATAAATATAATAAAACATATTCTAATAGGATATTACAAAATAAACTAATAATTTCATGAGAGCAATTGCATGAACTCTAGGAGGTGTGACATATTAGATATTTGTCATTTTTGTGGTTACACCATTTGACAATTTAACAGGCTGTTAGTTCTATCTTTTGTTAAAAAATAGTATACACATCATATTAAATAATATGAATACAACAGAAATACAAAGTATACACTTTAGCAAATCTCAGGCATGTTTTGTTTTAAAGGTTTAAACATATTTTTAATTTTCTCATCTTACCAACCCTTATATGTTACTGACCCATATATTAGTCATCAGTGATTATTTTTCAAAGTGGACAGAGGCCTTCCCTATGAAAAACCAAGAGGCCTGTACAGTCGCAAAAATCTTGACTGAGGAATGAGTATGCCGGTATGGTACACCACGTACCATTCACTCTGATCAATGCAGGAATTTTGAATCACACTTGTTTAAAGGTGCGATATGTAGGATTGTTACCGAACGTTCTGTAGGCCAAAATCAAAACACTGGTGAACGTTCTCAAGACTACCAGACGCGAGCCTCTTCTGGGTTGCCAGATGTAATGAAGACTTAGCTAACGTTAGTTGACCTGCAGCTGCTTTAACGTTTCTCCAACCATGACCCAGCTACACATTACGGAAACAGTGGAAACAAAAAATACCTCTCTAACCAACGTAACATATTTAGCTGAAGTTAGCGATGCAGATGAAGTTTAGCATAGGCTACCTGTTGTGGAGAAATATATGGCCAGCTCTGCGTCAGACTTGATATTCTTCGTTTCACGAAGACGTCACCATCTCAGCAAGCTCCTCCGATGTCCACTTAATTTGTTTCTTGTTTTAATTTTGGAAATTTGCCTGCCTCGAGAGGGCGTTCATGACTACAACTGACAGCTGTTGACAGTTGGCCTTTGCTAATTTGCCAACCCAAATGGGAGGACGTGCTAGCCCATTATTAATACGCTATTCTAGAATGAATCGTTCAAAACATAAACAAAAATTCCAAGAGATTCCGCCCCGTAACTGATGTTTTTTCATTGGTTTTACTGGGTTTTACAGGTTAGAGTAATGTTGTCAAATAAGCCATTACTTCAATTCATCGTGTTTCCTTACTCTCTGAAAACATATGGTGATCATTTTTGGAACGGTTACAGTTTATTTTCCATTATTTCCTACATACTGGTCCTGGAACTGTGCAGATTGCTGGATATGCATAAAACCAGGACAAGCCCATATTCACCTCAGTCAGATGGGATGGTGTAAAGATTTAATCGAACACTGTTATCCATGTTGTCTTTGTTTGTGGACGCAAATCAGCTGAATTGGGATGTTCTGCTACCCTATGTCATGATGGCATATCAAAGCAGTGTGCATTCAAGCACAGGGTTTTCTCCCTTTCGGGTTTTCTTTGGTCAGGAAATCGTTTTGCCAGTAGATATACTGTTAAATCTGGATAATCAGAATAAGTTTGCATCTGTAAATGAGTATGTTTCCAGATTGAATGAGGTCTTATCCACTGTTTTGGAGGCAGTGAAGAAACATCAAATGAAGGCTTCTGGTAACCAAAAGAGGAATTTTGACTTTAAGGTCAATTTCCAATATTACTCTGTGGGAGAATGGGTTTGGTTGAGGGATAAAACAAGAAAATGAGGTATGTGTCCCAAGTTACAGAGGAAGTTTTGTGGACCATCTGAAATTGTGGCCCGAATTTCAGAAGTGTTATATACAATACGGCCAGAGGGGGGCTATGATATGACTAAGATATGACTGTACATTTCAAAAGGTTGAAACCGTTTGTGTCTCCTACCTTCTCAGGGAACCATACACCTCTGCTTAATGGTCAGGGGCGGACCTGGACACTTTGAGGCCCAAGGCAAAGGATTCCGAGGCCCCTCCGAGCCCCCCCCCCCACACACACACACACCCACACCACAACCCTAAAACTAAAACACACTTTATTCTGTAATAATGGGACGCTGAGGCCTACTCAAATACAACAAATATTTTTTGCCATAGATGACAATCAAGAAACAGTTGTAAAAACCTTTGAAAGTATTACAATTATGTGTTGTGTACATAAATGTATTGTGTGTGTCTGTCTGTGTGTGTGTGTGTGTGTGTGTGTGTGTGTGTGTGTGTGTGTGTGTGTGAGAGAGAGAGAGAGAGAGAGAGAGAGAGAGAGAGAGTGTGTAAGCTAGGGGTTTGGGGTCTCTGTGTGTGAATATACTCTATGTAGCTATGTGGGCTACTGTATGAGAGTCTGTCCATGTAGGCTATGTGTAGAAGAGAGGGAGAGAGAGAGAGAGAGAGGAGTGTGCGTGCAAACCAAATGAGGTGTTCGATCTCCAAAAAAAGCCGACATCCAAAACAATAAACAGCATTATGCACTGACCCAATAAACTAGCCATTTTCTGTTTATTTTTCTCCATTTTTCATGGTCATGTAATAAAAGTTCAACCGTGAATCTTCTGGGTGGTTTATCTGCATTTTGGGGAATTCAAAAGTTATTAATTTGCACTTCTTTTTTTTTTACGATTTCAACCCGCTCTGCATCTCTTACGGTGTCTTGCCATAATGTAGGGTCGTCACTGATAACTGTAGTGCTAGGTATCGTGTTAGGGCTACTCACGTTACTGGTTTCGTTGTACCCAAAGCTTCTGCTACTGAAATGGTGTCCGTAGCAGCACCACCAGCACCAGTGCGGACTTCGGCAGTGACAGTGATCTTGTTCCTCACGACTGTTTCACTTAGATCAACATCATAATCATCATCATCATCAGTAGAAGAATATGTAGTGCAAGTTGCCGGTGGTGGTGCATCGGTGCCACAGCTCCTGCAGCTAGCATTAGTTACACCACCCAGCTCAGCCGATGTTGCAGATGTTGTTGCATCGCTGTCCAAATTATTTTCTTCCGTTGAAGAATTCTTCGACTGGAAGAAGTTGGTTAATTTAGGCAATTTCTTTCTAAATTCTTCCTCCTCCCTTTTTCTTTTTCGTTTATCACTTCCACTCTGGAAACGTTTCATGGCTGCTGTCAATCGCTCTACTCCACACCTTACCAAAACCTCGTTCAGACTAGCTAGTTGCTGCTATGACAGGAATATTTTTTTTAATTTTTATTATGGATTAGAATATATTGTTTGGGTGCGGTGATCATTTATTTAAAAAAAAAAAAAAAACCATATGGGGATGATGAGGCCCCCTGGTGGCCGAGGCCCCAGGCAATTGCCTGACCATGCCTAATGGCAGGTCCGCCCCTGCTTATGGTACTGAAAGTCCATCTACATCAGCAGCCAGGCCCTCCCAACCAGGTCACGGACCCTCCCAGCCCGCCTTTACACTTTCTCAACCAGCCCCACGACCACAGAGATCCAGTGGAAGGAGGTATGTTGCTGGGTTTTCTCAAGATCACGCCAAACTAGTGCGGCTTCTGCTGACTTTCCAGCCTCTGCTGTGGTCCCTGCCCCTGCTTCTGCTGTGGCCCCGGCCCCTATCTCTACTATAGCTCCTGCCCCTACCTCTGCTGTGGCCCTTGTCCCGGCCCCTGCTGTGGCCTTTGCTCCGGCCCCCGCCTCTGACGAGTCTTTTGTTAAAGAGGGGGGTAGTGTGATGACTTTGACGATGAATGCAGTTACGCAAGTCACCACCTGTTCATATGATGAGGGTTTGATTGAGTAATTGAATGAGGGACAGCTGGACAGTGAGTCGTTTTAAGAGTCGAGTGCTGCTTTGTCAGGTAAGGCTGAGCAGCGGGCTGTTTTTCGTGGAGCAGTGGACATTGTTAAGTGCTTGTAATGAAAGTGGGGCTTTTGAATTGAGCAATTATAAGACTTTGGAGTAATCAACGCGGGACACTTTGCTGTGGATTTAGGTGGTGCATTTGTGTGCTTTTTTTGGACTCTTTGTGGGCATCGGGACGCCGGTGCCCACGGACTGTGTTTGCAACCCACGGGAGGGTCTTGGCGACTGCTGGATGGAGGGAACTTTTGACGATTGTTTTAACGGTGTGCGAGCGCGCACATGTGTGTGTGTGTGCGTGTGTGTGTGTGTGTGTGTGTGTGTGTGTGTGTGTGTGTGTGTGTGTGTGTGTGGCGTGTGCCTGGGAGGGATAATCGCTATGATTGAGTGTTTGATGTCGTGGGTGGGTTTATAGGGAATGTTTTAAAAATGTATGGAATATATTATATTTAAGCCATATACAGTAGCCTGATTAGTTATTAGTGGTTTGCTGTGTTTTTGTTACTGAGCTTGATGGTCATTTATGAATTGAGGTGTGCTAATGTAGCCTATTTATTTTTATAAGCGTATAGCCTATTTATCCCTTGTGGGCCTTGTGGGTGTGTGCAATATTGTGTGATACTTCTGGTAGCTATTGGCTTGGTGCTCGATAGATTGGTTAACGTTCCCTTATTCCCCCGATTCGCCTCAATCTAGTATTTTATGAGATATTGTTAATAATAAAAATATTTGCTGCTTCTCTATAATCTTGCTGTGTGCGTGTCTTGTGTGGAATCTTGGAGACGACAACCGGACCTTACCGGTTTAAGAAAAGGTGGTGGCAGTGTACCTAATCATTAGAAAGTGTTGTCACATTACAATAATATGCCTGATTTATTAAGGTTTAAATAAAAAAAAAAAATAGAGTTGACATGAAGTGAGGACACAACTTTGAATAGCAGTTTTTATGTAAAATAAAGATGTTAAGTTCACTTAAGGTGGAATTCTCCCATTCGCTTCGCTTCGTAAATCGCTTCAGTTTATGTAAAGCACATTGAACTTCTGAATGCCATTTAAATTCAGAAAGAACACAAATCAGTCTTGATTTTGAAAACGTAAGGTGAACTGAATAGCAAAGGCCTAAAATATTGTGTCATCACATAGCCTAACAAAGACTTGAAATTTCACTTTTGCTTCAAAGTTTGTTTATAAAGAATCAAGACGTGCTTGAGGTGTGTAGATTCATAATTTAAAAACTCAGTGTTGAGAAAGAATATTTCAATGGCAGCTGCTGCTCATCAATTTATCTATGCTAATGATTCTGTAGACTGACACCGCAGCTTCAAATACAGTAGAGAATCGAGAGAGACGGGAGAATATAAACTATGATGCTCGACAATAGGCACGTTAAATAGACGTCTGTGCAAATGTGTGTCAAGTTGGAAAGAAATGGACAGATTCGAATGAAGTAGGCTATGGGATTATGAATTCAAGTTAAAACTGAAGTTTAGTCGGTAAGATCCAATATCCAAAGTGGGTGGTTATAACAGGATTTTCACTATTTAACAATATAGACTCATGGATAAGGTAGCCTAATGTCGGGAAATATGCCACCGTGTGATGAAAAACATGAAGCCGTATCTGCATATTAAGCACCAAATTTGATACTCTAATGTTAATTTGCAACGTTCTGTCTGTTACCTACACATGTATTTAGAACTAGGCCTACTGCCTACACGAGCAATATGCTGTTTCACCTTGTAGTGGCGCTCGACCTTAACCTGTTGAGGAGTACAGTCACAAATATATATATACTGTATGGACCCTTTCAAGAGAGTTCCATTGTCAGCATCATAGTTGGCCCCTCAAGACTTCCTTTTTAACATTCCATATGTTATCTTAATGCAGAGGAAGTAGATTGGGGCCCAAATAGAACACCCAAGCATTGTTTTTGTTTACCTTGTTGAAAGGGTCTATAACATGACGCAACAATTACCCTCAGGGACTTTTCTGCCATTAAACAATTTTAAGAACACTGAAACTATAGAACGTTCGCATAGAATTCTAGAAGGAGCCAGGAAAATAATTCACTCTCTGGGGAATGGCATTGTCTTAAAGAATTCACTCCTCAACAGGTTAATACAGCCCTCGGGGAGTGCAGCTGAAAAGGTGCTTAAAGGGATACCAGGCAAGCCTGATGCTTTTTCTCTATGAAGCTCCCCCTACCATCTGTACTGTACGGTCTGAAGCTCTTTTCCTTTTTCTTTGCATCTTCCGTCAAGGGTTTTCGCTGCTTATTCGCCAGCTCTGCCATTTTACACATGTTTGCAACAATCACTAGCGTTTCGTTAGCCTGCCTCTGTGCTGGGGATGCAGGATGTAAACAGATCCTGCTTCTCGTGATGTCTGAGACTTTGTGATACTGAAGGTCGGCGGGTAGGATACACCGAACTTGCAAGTGGGATATTCTTCCTACAGGCAGTAGGGGCGGGCGAGAGAGCCTTCATTCGTCCCGTAATGAGTAATTTAACCATATACCAACTTACGAAGGTGATTAATTAACACAAAAACGTTGCCTGGTGTCCCTTTAAGCCAGTGGCAGAAAGGGTTGTATTGTAGAAATGCCCAGATATTGGGGGTTTCTCCTCCATTGCACGTAATTGACAGATTTAAGCGAAGTGGAGAATTTGCGCAGACTGAAATGCTTTTTTTTTTACTTACGCACCCTTACACAAATGGGAGAATTCCCCCCTTAATGTGACATTTTATATAGTCACTCAATTAATTTCATAGTTATATTTATGCATTTGTTGCACATGGTGAATGTTTAACGTTATGACCTCTTGCTGAGGACAGACTAAATTGCAGTTTTTCAGGGTAACATCTGTATTTTAAGAAATTCCGTGCGTAATATTTCATTCATCCCTCCTGGTCGGGACAGTTGAAACAACATAAGGGGACGAATGAAATTTCTTGAATTTCCCCTTGGGGATCAATAAATTAGCCTATCTATCTATCTATCTCGAAACATACAGTTTTAGCCATATAAACGTCCAACAACTTCGAAATTTTACTACATATCATGAATGGTACTCCCAAAAAGGTTTTATTTTAGATAGATTGTTGCAGGGCGGTTTATACGGATAGTTGCAGGTCTATACGTCTTTGTGCGTGTCTGTTAACAACTCATTGCCATCATCGTGAAGCGTGTATGAAGCGGTTTTTGAAATATCATGCCCTGTGGATGATTCTGCCATGTTTATACTGTAGCTAGAACGGTAAGCTTTTTACGTGGGTTAGGCCACTGCACATCCAAATAAGTAGGCTTAACAAGAGTATATTTTGAACTCTGAACTTTGCATAGGCTACACAGCTCAAGTTGTGAACAAGCAATATCCTACAAATAATTTAAAGTTCTCAAACTATGAGTTTTATGAAGTGGTGGCAGAAACATCTGAAATGACCACCATTCTAACTTTCACTCACCTGATGAGAACTTTGTGAACTCTGTATGCACATTTGAACGAGTGAATAAAAAATATAAATAATTATACCAGAAAGTTCCAGAATTATGACTTGAATAGAAGTTAGTTAGTTATAAACAATTAATTGATACATTTTTAGAATACTTTGAGCACTGATGCAGTCAGCAGAGGCCTCTTACATTGTTTGCAGGTAGGCCTACTATACATTTCATTCCGTTTTCGATGGCAAACGCGAAACAGCGCCAAAACAACCACCAGTGGACAAAAAGAGTATTACATGTGTACTGTTAAGACCCGCCATAGAGAATGAATGGGGGAAATTACGGAGGTTATAGTTTGACGATGTCGTACTCCCGTGCGGGCCGGATCCTATATACCACGGACATGTTTTGGGGGGTCACCTAAAATAAGGTGGCGGGCCGTAGTTTGGGGACCACTGCCCTACCTGGTGGGCCCAAATGTATTTTCATCTTCCTAAAACTGTTTTCCATATCTCACCTCCATAAATGATTGTTTAGACACAGATATTTGTACATTTAATTAAAATATATGGACTTACAGCCTGGTCGGGACGTCCCGACACACACATATGTCACTATCTTGTTTTGCTTTCGATGTAAACAAGCATGCGACATGAAAGTCTGGGATTGTGTAGAACACTAAATGGTCTACTGAATGAGCTTTAAGTCAAACCTTTCAATGAAAAACACTCATTGATAATCGAAAAAATGTAACCGCTAATGAAGTTTACTTTTGCGTATCAAAACTCGTTTATCGCCAGTAACTCTGTGATAAAATGACATAGCAGGGAGATATTTGGCTGATAGAAGGAGGTTAACATGCTCTATGTTTTGACCGAAGGACGTCGGTCTATCATCATTACACTTGGAGAAAACTGGATTGTTTCATTCATCCCGTGTTTCATTCGTCCCGGCTCTCCCCTACATTAGATAGCTTAATGTTTTTATAATATTCTGCTAGTCAGGTCAACAGAGAAAATCATTCGTGTCTCACTGCCTCATCAGGAAGACATTTACCCAGAGTGCTGTGTGCGGAGAGCAGAGGGCATAGAGCTGGTAAGTCCCGCCCTTTCCGCTATCCTCGCTGGACCTCTAGACTGAAAAATCGTTAATGCAAGTGAATGTGAGAAAATCATTATTTTCTGGTCCCGTTTGAATTTTGCAATGAATGTGAACATATGTTGTCTGTGAATTTTCAATATAAATTTTCGTGTAAAGATTGCTACAATTGAGCGGGTAGAAGTTTGATGCGGTTAAACTTTGTGTGAGAGCACTTTGTTGCTACAACTTTCCGCTAGACGACAGCTAACTAGTTTCCCATAACAACCATCAGTTGGTCGAGATGTAGAGGGTTATTAAGATCGACTTTGAACACAGTGAACCATACAACTTTACAATCACACTGTATCATAGTGTTAATGTATTGAGTGAAGCTAGACATGTTTCGAATATTTTTGTTACCATGTGTGTTTATTCCTGCCGTTACAAAAACTAGCATTTCAGTTAATGTTAGCGATTAGAGCTAGCTCACGTCACAGGTGACATGTAGTCTTTCTCGTTATGTCTTTTCCACAACTGATAGCCGAAGAATCATATAATGTACTGTCAAACTCGTAACATGAAAAATGATATAAAAAATTCACAGACAACATATGTTCACATTCATGGCACAATTTAAACGGGACCAGAAAATAATTATTTTCTCACATTCACTTGCATTGACGATTTTTCAATCTAGAGGTCCTCTGGGGGTTTAGCGGATGGGCGGAAGGACCCCACCCATCCTTCTCATGGCCTGTTCACCCTCATGCCAAAAGACTCAGATGCAAGAGAGCAAGGACTACCCGGCTGCTAGCTTTCCCCCCACATAACAGTGATATCAGACGTGCTGAACCAGAGAGTGTGAATTAAATTGAACCAACTTATTTATCTATTTGTAGTCATATTCGTTTTTAACCAATCCTAGTCCTGTTTTAACCTATTTATAGGCTACACTTTAGCATTAGCATAATTTATTTGATGTGTGAAACACAATCTCGTTTTTATGTCAAGTCAAGTCAAGTCAAGTCGGCTTTTATTGTCAATTTCTTTACATGCACTGGTCATACAAAGAATTGAAATTTCGTTTCTTTCTTTCCCATGCAGACATAGACATGCTTTAAATACAGACATAGACATACTATAGACATAGCCATAGACAATAAACATTAAATTAAAGTGCAAGACTGAAATATAGAACATGTATGTATCAAAATAGAAATATAGGACATATATATAAAAAAAATAGAGGTAGTTGTGTTGTATATTTATATAGTCTTAACAGTTACATGAAGTTTAAACTTGTGCTTGTGTGACCTGTATATTTACATTGATATGCAGTATGCAGTAATTTCAAGTATATCAGGCTTGATGTGAAGCAGCAACACGTTAGGCTCTTGCCAGTCACAGTGCAGTTCCACAGGGCGGTGTTGGGGGTTAGGGTAGACAGGATCCTAGTTTCCTAGGTTCCTGGCTGGCTGGTGGGGGCTGTCAGTGATGGGAGAGTGGGTAGAGTGTTCAGCATCCTGATTGCTTGGTGGATGAAGCTACTTGCCAGTCTGGTGGTGGGGGGCGGAGGCTCCTGTACCACATTCCAGAGGGCAGGAGGCTGAACAGTTTGTGTGCAGGGTGGGTTGTATCCTTGACAATCATTAGTGCTTTGGCGGGTGGCGGGTGGTGTAAATGTCCTGCAGGGAGGGAGTGGTGCTCCAATGATCCTCTTAGCTGTGTTAACAGTGCTGGAGGGTCTTCCTGTCCCTGATCTGTGCAGCTTCAGCCCCACACTGTGATGCTGCTGGAGGCGATGCTCTCGATGGTCCCTCTGTAGAATGTAGTCATGACAGGAGGCGTGGCACTTGCCTTCTTCAATTGCGCAAGAAGTAGAGAGCTGCTGGGCTTTCTTAGCCAGTGATGCTGTGTTGGTGGTCCAGGAGAGGTCGTCGCTGATGTGCACCCCCAGAAATTTTGTGCTGCTCACTCTCTCCACAGCATCTCCGTCGATGGACAGTGGTGGCAGTTGTTTGTGGCCTCTCTGAAAGTTGACAACAATCTCCTTGGTCTTGCTGACATTTAGCAGGAGGTTGTTGTCTTTGCTCCATTTAGCCAGCAGGTCTACTTCTTCTCTGTAGTGAGCCTCATAAGCCCTTAAGTGATGAGGCCCACCAATGTTGTGTAGATCCCCCAAACTTCACCAGATGGTTGGAGCTGTGAGTGGTTGTACAGTCATGTGTTAGCAGTGTGAAGAGCAGGGGCTGAGCACACACCCTTGAGGGGCCCCCGTGCTCAGGGTCAGAGTGCTTGAGGTGTTGTCCCCGACACATTACTGCTTGTGGTCTCTGCAACAGGAAGTCCAGCAGCCAGTTGCAGAGGGAGGTACTGAATCTAGCTTGTCCAGTTTGCTGATGAGTTGTTGTGGTATTATGGTATTGAATGCTGAACTGAAGTCTATGAACAGCATTCTCACATATGAGTCTTTATTGTCTAAGTGGGTGAGGGCTGGATGGAGGGCAGAGCAGATTGCATCCTCCGTGGATCGTTTGGCTCGGTATGCAAACTGGAAGGGGTCCAGGGTGGGGGGTAGGGTGGCTTTGATGTGTGACATGACTAGCCGTTCGAAGCACTTCATGATTATGGGCGTGAGTGCTACAGGACAGTAGTCATTTAAGCATGATGGTGATGATTTCTTTGGCACGGGTATGATGGTGGCAGTTTTGAAAAGTGATGGGATGACTGCTTGCTCCAGAGAGGTGTTGAAAATGTCTGTAAAAACATCCTTCAGCTCTTCTGCACAGTCCTTCAACACTCGTCCTGGTATGTTGTCTGGGCCTGCTGCTGCGTGGGTTAATGGTGGCTAGTGTCCTCTTCACGCTGGCAGAGGACAGGTACAGGGGTTGGTGGGGGGAGGTGGGGTTTTCTGTGGGTGAGTGTCATTTTGTGCTTCAAAAACTGCTTCAAAAACTGTTCAGGTCATTTAGCAGAGAGGTGTTGTTCTCACAGCTCCGTGCGCAGGCTTGTAGTCAGTGATGGCCTGTATGCCCTGCCATAGGCTCTGTGCATCTCTGCTGTCTTTGAAGTGTGTTGTTATTTTGTCTGTGTAATCCTTTTTTGCCTTCCTGATGCCCTGGGACAGGTTAGCCCCTCGCTGTTCTTAGGCCAGCTACATCTCCAGCTCTGAAGGCTTTGTCTCTGGCCCTCAGCAGTCTGTGGGCGTCTCCTGTCAGCCATGGCTTCTGGTTGGCCCAGTGGTGATGTGTTTTATTTCTGTAACATCATCGATGCATTTGGTGATGTAGGAGGTCACAGTGTCTGTGTATTCCTCAATGTCAATGTGGTTGTTGTGGGTGGCAGCTGTTTTGAAGATATCCCAGTCTGTTGTTTCAAAGCAGTCCTGAAAGTTGTGAGACGGCCCCCTCCGGCCACATTCTCACCTCCTTCAGAACCGGTTTGGTGACTTTTGCTCTTTGTCTGTATCGGGGCAGCAGCAGGATGCTAATGTGGTCTGATTGCCCGATGTGGGGGAGGGGTTTGGCTTTGTAGGCTTCTTTCTGTGGGGTGTAATCAAGGTCCAGGGTGTTTTGTCCTCTTGTTGGGAAGTTTACATGTTGGTGAAATTTTGGTAGTACAGTTTTGAGATTGGCGTGATTGAAGTCTCCAGCGATGATTGTGAAGGCATCCGGGTGTTCACTTTGTTGTTCACTGACGGCCCGATACAGCTCATTCAGTGCCATGCTCCTGTCACTGTTTTTGTTGCTGGGGGGGATGTACACCGCGACCAGCAGAATCGCGGTGAATTCCCTGGGGAGGTAGAAGGGTCGGCACTTAATTATCATAAACTCCGCCAGTGGAGAGCAGTGTCTGTGTACTACCGTAGCGTCTCGGCACCAAGCATCATGTGTGTAAACACAAACTCCTCCACCACGTCTTTTGTCTGCTGTGAGTTCATTCTTATGTGAACCATAAGAATGACGAATAAACTCTATGTAGGCCTGTCTATATTTTTTCTGTAGGCCTGTGGATTGTTACAACTCTCTATGTGATATATGATTCTGGGTAGAACCAGAGTAACAAGTAATAACTATCAACTTTTATTTTGAAAACGAAGAACGGCGGCCATATTCAAACTGCCGTTATTGTCGTTGGCTACACGCAGCTTTCAGTGTTCCACAAAACTCAGAAATCGGAATTTCCGACTAAATCTCATTTTAGTCAAACTGGTTGATCGACATTGCACCACGTCCTTATAGAAAACAAAATACAGAACAGCACTCGGCCGTAGTTCCTGCTCGTGACCTTAAGTAATTGCCCAACTTTAAAATCGGAACTAAGAAACTGGTAACAGCTTGGAACGCTGCATTAGAGAATTTCCGTATACAGACTGGTGTGGTCTAGGCATAGGGTCTAGGCTAGGCTAGGGCAGTGCGACAGCGTCTTATTGACATTTTGGCACTTGAAAGACTATTTATGAAAGTGCATGTGCTCTTTATCGGTTTGTAGGAACTGTTCTGACATCGTAATAAATCACTTAACAATCAGTATGTTACTGACAATGTCACAAGATCGCTCCAGAGCATTTTTGAGAATAAGCGTCTGTAACGTCTGAGTGAAATGCGACAGACCGCGCTGTCCAAGTGCTCCCTGAACTACTTACACCCTTGTTCCAGGAGGTAGCCGTTAAGCAAGACAAGTAAGATTGATTACAACACCGGTTATTTTTCTTTGTTTATTTACTATATCATATTTTGAGTTTAGACTAGTATTTTCACAATATCATTAGATCTAGCCTGTCCTGCAAGTAGCCGATCATAATGAAAATTCCTCCATCACCAGGAAGCTAGCAATCTAGCATGGGATTTCAGACTGGGGCCAACACAACAAGTTAGGTAGAAACTAGAAACTGAGTGGGCTATAATAGGCTGCTATCAGGGGTCTCGAGTTTCATGCATTGACCGCGACGACCTCATGCCATGCATTTTCTTACGCTACCTTCGATCGTCTGATATTCCTCCCATGTTTGTATTCTATCCTATACTGGTGTTACGGTGCAGATCCACTTTCGCGACACGGCTGAGGCGTGACCCTTGTTCAGAGGTGTGTGGGCTTAAAATGTGAATTTGCAGCTAGTCAGTTATTTTAACTAAGTCTGGCTTTCACCAGACCAAGCTCAATCTTTTAAGATTGGAAAAAGAAGGAAAAAGAAATCGCCGGCAGATCAGGGTTCACCCAGCCTACTTTTAACTTGTCTTCTGTTTCTCACAAATGTACAACCATTTTAGGAATGTAGCATATCAGTATTCGAAAATATTAATAGCCAATACAAACAATGCAAGCCGTTTCAAAATCGTTCTATTTAAATTACTCAATGCAATCTCAAATCCGCACCAGAAACACCAACAGTCTAGCCTAGAAATCTAGACGCACCCTAGCGGCAGCAAATGTAACTTGCAGCCAGGGTTGTCTAGCAACTCTGTTGGCTTGCGAGCTGGAAAAACCAAACTTCGGTCAGGCCAATCACATCTTTAGAGTCGGTGGATGGGTTTAACATAATAACGGCAGAGTTGCGACGGTTCCGCGTGAATTCCCTGCTACTTGAAAACAAAGAAGATGGATGCTGGTGCTGAACAGCTGTCTTTGAATGGCGACTCAAGTTAAGCTTTTTTTTAATTTGGCAAAAGTTTGAACAACTAGCCAATGCATGGAACCCATGAGTTGTAGCGCTATCTTATTGCGCCTAGAGGGAATTTGAAAGACAGCCGTTTATCTCGCCCCTCCCAGACCCTACATCTTGATGTTTCTTGATCTCATCTTGATCTTTCTCCAAATCCTAGTTTCGTTTGTATTATGGAATCCTAGGTAGTCATGGAAGAGATCGTTTAACATTAATTTGTTTTGAGAACCAAAGTTTCACAGGCACTGTTGTCATACAACAAGGGACCTACAACCTTGTCATTGGATAGTCGATAGTGTTCAATGGATTAATTTAAAGATGGGCATCGCCCAAGCGCCAACATTCTAATCTGAACAATGAAGCCCAACCGGAAGTTTGAAAAACTGCAATACATCGAAAATCCACTTGGGACTGGACCCAAATGTCCATAGACTCCCATGTTAAAATGTCTGTTTTCACAGCGTAAATTCATGCTTTTAAAGCCTTGTCCCATGGACTTTTTTTTTTTTACTTTTCGGTAGTTTCCCAGTGCCTGACAACTGAGGGGGGTGAATCTTTTTTCTAACTCGTTAGTTTAGATCGCATAGTTGGCAAGTCTGACAGAATGTTTAATGTTTACAACTCTCATGCCCCTCCCCCACTACCACCGAGCACCCTCTCATCGAGGTTGTGCTCGTCAGTGCGCACCAGACTGAACCAGACTGTGATTGACAGTTCATTGGACCAGAAGAACCGGGAGCTGTGGATTTTTGCAAAACAAATAACAGCCTCTAGGTGGAGGTAGAAGTGCGTTTTTTTTTCTGAAACGGGCTGATTTATGTTGTTTTGTCGGAGCATTGTGTCGGTTTCAGTGAATTTGATAAAAAAAATCTTGCCAACTGCAGCTTTAATCAAAATAATTAATGATGTACAACTAATACCCCACTACGATTTTGTCATCAATTCACGCCAACACGTTGACACAAATTAAGTTTACAAGTAAATTAAGGTTACAATGAAATGGCTGCCACTGAGCATATGAGATGGGTAACGTTAATCACAAAAAAATAAAGGCAAAGATACATTTTTGTCAGTAGTGAGTTGCTGAACCTGTAAACTGCTAGGTTACTCTACGTGAGTTAGTGAACCTGTAACGTTAAACTGCTAAATTACTCTACGTTATTTTACCGTAACCAAGGGAAGGATAGCTAACATTAGTTTATTTTACCTAGAAGCTGCAAACTCAACTCTTCATTCTCAACTTTTCAACCGTTCACCCGAATATTACCTTTCAGGATACAAAATAAGGTGCCTGAACATGGCATTAAGAAACATAAATGAACTTACCAGCAAATTTATGTTACGTTATGTTAAGTCTGTGCCAGTCCATCTTGTAGGCCTAACGTTACAGATAGCTGAGGCTGCTTGGCTGAAGAGGCGGGTCCACCGGCCGGCTCAGTCTCACACAAAGCCCCACCCCTTTACCCATACATGGATGTGGGCGGAGTTAGGATTTCCCAAGATTTTCCAAAATGGCACCGCCCATAAACCTTTTCGCTGTGCTGGTGCGTTAAAGACGCTTGAAAAGACGACAGAAGTGCTACAGTACACGCAGAAGTAGATCTGCACCGTTAGAGCACCGTTAATGGGAATTATCCCACTTCCCAGTGCAAACAAACCAGAAAAACTACTGTCTTTCTCTATTGAAAGCCTGCTGAGTTTTAAGTCTAAGTGTGTTATTTAAAATGGTCCTGACAGTGGTAACGGTGGGTAGTTATACCAAAGTCCTTTTAGGCAAGTCCCTCCACTCTGAGGCCATTCCAAGAGCTTTTTGGGCAGTCGTCGGTCATCCTATTCAGCAGAAATGCGCGTGCGCAAGGCTTCACGACACCAATCTTGCTCCAGCAGCGAATTCACAACACATGATTGGGAAGATGTCACACCATATGATTGGCTCAATGTATTCACATCACACCACATGATTGGCTTAATGTATTCACATGTCGACGTTTTGCCAAGGAAGGGGTGGGATATGTGTAGACAACGGCCATATTGACGTTACAAACTAACCCCATGCATTTCTATGGAGGATTTTTTGAGTGCCGTGTCTACGGCAGTCTAAAGTTATACCATAGTAAATCTATCTGAAATCTGAAATATCTTGAACACAATTTAAATCTCTGTCTATCTTCAGATTTCTGTGTTAATAGTTTTGTCAAGATTATGTTGTAATGTGTTTCAGGCCCAAGATGTTGAGAAGCTGGGGACTCATCGGTGGAATAGTGGCAGCCATGGCAGCTGGTGTTTATGTATTGTGGGGACCTATTTCAGACAAAAAGAAGATGAGAAAAGGTATTCTTATTTCCGTTATGTGGAGCAAAATGAGTCAAAGGTGGTGTAGTTGTTAACAGTTTGACTACACATTTTGTACTCATGTAGACACCAAATTATAATATTAGGCTATGAGAGACTAGGCTTAGTATTAGGGGTGCAATGGATCACAAAGCTCATGGTTCCAAACGTATCATGATTTTGAGTCACAGATCAGATAATTTTTCGGATGAGCAAACTTTGCTTTCTGTTTCTATCTATTATATCTATGGATCATAAATGGCCACAGTAACAAAGAGGAATTACTGAAGAACTTGTAGTTAATGGACCTTTCCGCTTTTGAGCGTTTTTTCCCGCCCACTTAGTTACTGTTGTTAAGGTCCCACAGGCTTTTGCATCGGTAATGTTAAACTTAATGTAGGGATACATTATTTAACAGTTATATATGGTTATTTGCATAAATATCAAGGTGTACCGCTAGCAGGGCATTGATTTTAAGCTTACAATTAGAATCTTTGAACTAAAAAACAAGTGAATTTGTCTCAACGCAGCCAGGCATGACACCACAACTAACGTTATCCCACACAAATAACATTCTGATCCTCCTAACCATGCTATAAACCGCATCATGTTAACTTGCTGTTTCTATTGTTTACCCATCTATGCCGGTTTAAACAAGATTTAAGGGCAGCCGTGGCCTACTGGTTAGCGCTTCGGACTTGGAACCGGAGGGTGACCGGTTCGAACCCCAACCAGTAGGCACGGCTGAAGTGCCCTTGAGCAAGGCACCTAAGGGCTTCTACATACTCTACGCACCCGACCGGTAGCGCGACAACGTGATGTCAAAATGACGTAGATCTTGCTGGCGCGCCAGGATTGAAGCCAGGTAGCGTGAGGTAGCGTACCACTCATTTTTTTTTTTCAGACGAGCGCGACAAGGCGGAAACAGGAAGATGGACTAGTTCGAGGGCAAGCGAGAGTTGCAGTGTTTTGTTACAATTTTTAATAGTTTGCTGGATAAGTTAACAAAGTTACCAGTGAGAGTTGCAACACATGGAATTAAGAGGAAAGAATAGAAACGATTTATTTTCAAACAAAGGATATCTATTAAGGCCTGAACAAAATCTCTTTCAACTTCAGGAAATTACACAAACTCAGCCAGCTGCTAGCTAGCTAGACAGCTAACTAAACTGTTTCAATTATTAAAATTTCCCTCGGGATGACTAAAGTATCTATCTATATATCCATCTATCTATCTATCTATCTATCTACCTGTGCACACACCTTGGAAACTAGATGATAATGATGATGGTAGTTGTGAATAGTAGCAACCAAAGTCTGAAGTACCATCACAGAGGCTAGCTAGGTAGCTACTAGTGTTTCTTACTGCAGCTTCTTCAGCTGTGTAACGTAGTTAGCGTTAGTCTTTTCACAACAGCGACACCTCTGTTCAGGAGAATATTGCAAGTAGTGTCGCGACCACCACGCGCGAGTATAAATGGTTACGGCGTTTCTGTGACGTCACATTGTCGCGCTACTGGTCGGGTGCGTCGAGTATGTGGGACGTTTAACCCCTCACTGCTCCTCGAGCGCCGCTGTTGTCGCAGGCAGCTCACTGTGCCGCGGTTAGTGTGTGCTTCACCTCACTGTGTGTTCACTGTGTGTTGAGTGTGTTTCACTAATTCACGGATTGGGATAAATGCAGTGACCAAATTTCCCTCACGGGATCAAAAGAGTATATATACTATACATCAATGTAAAGGTAATGATGTAGGCTACCGTGATTGTTGAAGTGTAGCAGTTTATTTCAAGAAACAATTAGCATGTTAGCCATGGTATTTTACACAAGTTTATGACCAAATAATCTCGAGACTACACAACCTCATTGTACGTGAACTGCCTAATATAATAGCTGTTTATATCAGAACCATGTCAGTGTTTCCCACAGGATTGGATTAGATTTGTGGGGTGGTTAAGATTGTCTTGGTAGTGTATAGGTCTAATTGAGTGCCTGTCACTTTAAGACGTTCGTGAGGGAACCCTTGCAATTGTAACAGTTAAAAGGCTGCTGATGTGTGGATGTAATTCATAACTTTTTCTACATAGTTAGTTAAAATAATGGTTCGTACTTCTCCTTGGGACAAGCACTTTTGAGTCTTGGAAAACACTTTACCATTTACATCGGGATTTTGAAAACATTCAGTGTCAGAGTCAATAAAATGACCCCTGCATGAGTAACGAAATTGACAAGCAGCTGTAGCTGTAAGCTAAACTCAACATCCAAACAGTATTCTAACGCTAGCTTTAAGATACTGCTTGATTGCATAACTTGACTTAGTCTCCCCAATGTACTATGTTGTGATAAGACATTAGCAGAGTTAACTTTAATGCAGCAGTTTTGAACAAATTTGCGCAGCATGTTCACGATGCTAAGCGGATTTAATAGCAATTTAGCCCGCCGTCTTCTATGCAATGCTTCTATGTGGCAACAACAATCCTTCAACAATCGTGAATGTTTTGTTAAATGCAGCGGAGGGGCAGCGGGCTCGTTACGAGAGAGAGTGGGGCAAGAAAAGGCTGCGTGCGTAAAGCGCAGCTCAATGAAAAGATTTTATCTTATATTTAATTTAAATAGTACAACATAGAACATTAATGTGTGGCGGCCAGTTTTGATTTTGTTTTTTGGCCCCGCCACAGATTAGTCAATGTATGGGAAACACTGCATGTCTTCAGGCTACCAGTGAAATGTATTGCAATTCCAGTAACGTTAACATAACATGATCAATTCCCACTGGTATCTGCTAGACAACAAGTACCAAAACATGATTAGTTCATAGATTTCAGATGTAAAATTAATTTTATACAACCCCACCCCCATCTTGCCTGTTCATAATTCTGAGAAATTCTTGTGTGCATGTGTGCGTGTACATGTTTATGTTTATGTGTGTGTGTGTGCGTGCTTGTGTGTGTGTGCCTGCGTATGTGCCTGTGTTTGTGCATGTGCATGCATGCGTACATATGTCTACTGTGTGAGTGTGTCATACGTAGGATTACTGTGAATGTATGTGTGTGCGTGTGTATCTGTTTATGCACATGTGTGCACATGGAATGGGTTAAGATGACCCCTGGAGGCAAACATACAGAAAAAATTGGTCATCCTAGGCCCTACGGTTCTCAAGATATTCACAGAAAACTGTGTCTGCCCTACCCTCCTTTTCGGGGTCCAGTCCAGCGGGGGGGGGGGCTACAGATCAAAATGAAAAACGATGGTTCCATGCTATCCATGTGGGGTTACATGCCCACCAAGTTTCGTGTACCCCGGTCTTTCAGTGTCCCGGGAATCCTTGTTGGTGTACGGTCACTAAATGTACACATAAATTATTTTATTGTAAGGCCCCCCATGAACGAAAGTCCACGAAACTTGGCATGCATTCGGAGGGTGTCATAATGATCCTACATTTTCAATTTCGTGCAGTTTTGACCATGTCAGCCAGAGATATTCCGATGAAAACACCTAATTTTTTGCTTTTTAATTATTAAATAGGTGGCGCTATACATGAAAAGTGGTAATGGGATAGGTTGACATGTCCCCTTAAGACCAACATACAAAAAAAAGGTGGACCTCCTAAGCCCTACGGTTCTCGAGATATTCACAGAAAACTATCTCCGGCCACCTATAGGCCAGTTGGTGTATAGTAACATAAATTAATTTATTGTGTGGCCCCCCATGAACGGAATTCCATGAAACTTGGCGTGCATTCAGAGGGTGTCATAATGATCCTACACTTCCAATTTCGTGCAGTTTTGACTATGTTGGGAAATGAATGGTTATGGAATGGGTTGACATGGCCCCTTGAGATCAACATACGAAAAAAAAATGGTCCTCCTAAACCCTACGGTTCTTGAGATATTCACAGAAAACTGTGTCTGCCCTACCCTCCTTTCGGGGGGTCCAGTCCAGCGGGGGGGGCTACAGATCAAAACGAAAAACGATGGTTCCATGCTATCCATGTGGGGCTACAAGTTTCGTGTACCCCGGTCTTACAGTGTCCCGGGAATCCTTGACGGAAATTTGGAGATGCGAAAAAGAGAAGAAAAAAAAATCTGACTAAACCTATATGACCGCCGCTTCGCTGCGCGGCGGTCATAATAAGTCTTTTTACCTTAATAGCATGCTTTATTTGAGTGTTAACAGTTGATTTTCCAGCGCCAATCAGCAAATAAAATGGCCACTTCAGATTCCATTAATCCTTTGCTTAACTTACTCTGCTGTAGGTTGTAAGCTTAGCTAAATAATTTCAATTTTTCAATTTAATTTCACTTATAATAATAATAATAATAATATTTATTTATATAGCACAATTCAAGCATTGAGCACAAAGTGCTTACAGACAAACATGACGAGCATTTTTTCTATGCACAAAGTGCAACAAAAGTGCTTCACACACAAGACCCAAACAAACAAATAACAAAAATGCCTAATAGAAATGCGAATCGCCAGCCGCATCTGGTACACGATGAAACATACAACATGTGAAACATTCAAGACGGATAACAAACAAACAAACAAAAACAAATAATAAAATAAATAAGACATTTTAAAAAGAAAACTCATGTTAACTTAGTCCAGTTGGTTGCATCTAGTTAACCGGCTGAATAGTCCAAGGGCAATGATGAAGGCACACAGCTGAGTCCAACCCGGAGGATTTAACGTTTTCCTGGCAGTCTGGAGAGCACTTTAAGCAATGAACAGTCTGAAGTCGTAGGTGATCCTACAGATCAGCAACTCGGTGAACATTGACAGCGACTGTTTGTTGTTCAGTGAGATCGCTGTCGTCAGAGTTCTTCAAACTTCCTTCTAACGTTAACGTTAGCCTACTCAATCCAGACTCCAGGCAGCAGAGCATGGCAGCTCACAGGTCAATCCAGTGGTCGCGGCAGCAGAGAAATCCCTTTCCGAAGCGCAGCACCGTTCACGGAGGGAGTACACCAGAGGCCCAGGACAAAAGCCAACGCCAACGTTAGCCATGGCTAGGTCCTTAGGCCAATGGACTTTAATGTTAAGTTAACTTAACGTCACAGCATCAACAGACTTGTCAGCAAATAAAGGACTAAGAATAACACAAAAACTACCCAAAAATAACGCAAATAAAGAGAGAATACAATTAACTAGACAAAAAATACAAAAAAATAAACAGAACATTACATAAAATTACGAACATTACATAAAAACAAACAAAAACATGATGCCAGACGGAGCGGCATGTCTCGCCAGCGTCCCCGTAACCTAGCAACTACTTATAGAGCGCTTATTCTCAATCGGTAAGGATAAGGACTTCCTTATCTTTGAAATGTTCCTTAAATGGTCAAATTAAGTTTTGGTGATCTGTTTTATGTGATTATTTAGTGATATTGCCCACCTGCGACTGATATCTACACTCACCACCACAGCCACTGTTTGTTTGTGGGACAAAAGGAGGAGCTTCAGGAAAATTGGACAATTTGATTGGTTTTTAGATTATTTCTTTATTGACAGACCAGAAAGGTCCATTGTTGGTATTTGTGGCGGCCAGCAACAAGGGCTTGCGCTTTGAAGGATTATGTTGCTGATTATTATTATTATTATTATAATTATTATTATTATTATTATTATTATTATTAACTTTATTTGTTATAGAGGGACAGTGTACACTAATTGATATTTTACAAAGAAAATGTAAATGCACCCAATTATAGCCAAAAGGCTACTTTCCATTGGTAGTCCCCCTGCCAGAAGGAGCATAGCAAAATTACCTATTAATTAAAAGAATAAATTACAGCAAAACCCCCACACACACACACACACACACACACACACTCCAACAATCATACTCTTCTAATCTCATACACTAATGCTGACAGACTTGGTTGTCTATCAGCCATTTCTTTAATTTTTAATTTTAATGAACTATAAGAACTGGACTCTCTTATGTTTTGTGGGATTGTATTCCACTCACCAGCTGCTTTATAAGTGCAAACTGATTGACCAAAAGTTGATTTCTTGTAAGGCACTGCACAATCACCTCTAGCAGCCCCTTTAGTAGCACTGGTTACAGATGATCTAAATTGCAGTAGGCTGCAGAGTGGTGGTGGAGCTAAGCTATGTCGGATTTTTATACAAAACAATTTTTAAACATAACAAGATTGTTCCAACTTAGAAGCCTATATTTGTTAAGTATTGGACAGTGATGAAAAGATCTTGTTTTTTTATCTAAAATCTTGACAGCTTGTTTATATAAAGATATTATTGGCTTTAATGTCATGGAGTTTGCAGTGGCCTATGTTGGTACACAGTAATTAATATGTGACATTATAAGAGAGAACATGTACATTTTTGCAGCCTCTGTTGACATATGATTTCTAAGATGTCTAAAATTTGTGATTCTACTCACCTTTTTAACATGTTGCTTGAAAGTCAGGTTACTGTCCAAAATAATGCCTAAATATTTATATTCATTTACAATTTGAATTCTCTGCCCTGAAATGAAAACATCAGGCTCTGTATAAGATTTTTTTGTTTTAGCAAAGAACATGGCTACAGTTTTAGAAGTGTTAAGTTCTAAATGACAATTATTCAACCAATTTGAAACATTAATCATAACTGCTGTACTGCAACCTCAGAATGATTTTTACCTTTAATAAAAATGACAGTATCATCTGCATAAGGATCTCACTGCCTTGGCACACAGATGGAAGGTCATTTATATTGACTGAAAAGAATTGGACCCAAAATTGAGCCTTGGGGTACCCCTGTTACAAGATCTTTAAAGGAGGATTTTGTATTTTAACACATTGAGAGCGGTTAGTAAGGTATGATTTAAACCAGTTAGATGTATACTGAGAAAAATTAAACTGAACAAATTTTGACTGAAGAATATTATGATTAACTGTATCAAACGCTTTTCGTAAATCCAAAAATATCGCCCCAACCACACCCCCTCTCCAATATTGGGAGAAGCTCCCTCGACCCTGAGTCAGAGAAATATTTACAATATGCGTGATTGGTTTAATCAATGAACCTGCACACTCCCTAATCATAGCATAGTCCATTTCATAAACATCTTTTGAAGATTTAGGTTTGAGTTAATCAATCACTTTTAATACTTGCGCTTCAGAGACTCTTTCAAAATTAAAAATGGGTCCTGGTATTAGTTCCTTGATATCATATTGCTGGTGCAAGGAAAAACTGTAGGCAATAGTAGCTACCGAATCTACAAAATAATGATTTAATTCTTCAGCTACATCCATTGCCTCATTTGTTAGTGCGCCATTAATTCTCAGTTCGATCTGTTTTCTAGCATTGTTTTGTCCAGATAGTTTCTTTATTTGCTGCCATGTCATTTTAGAGTTTCACTTATTATTTACTATTATCTCAAGGAAGTAATTTGCCTTGGCTTTTCTAAATTCTTTTGTCACCTTATTCCTTATTGATGTAAATTTAAGCCTGTCAGTTGTCAATTTAGACTTCAGTGATGCTTTTAGGATCTGATCTCGTTCTTTCATCATTTGAAGTATACTTTCATCCATGGAAGGGAAGCCCTTTTGTTTTTATTTCTAGACATTTTTGAAAATTCTTTAATAAGTTTATGCAGTTTATCCACAAAATACTGGCTAGTAAAGTCCAGATTATCTGATTTCATTAATTCATCCCATTTTATATTCTGCACATCATTTTTAAAATCTTCCATTTTATTCTTTGGTATCTTCATATAATCCATGCTCCGTGCAGAAACGGAGCCTTTCTTTCCATTTACTTTTCTAGCCGTTAGTATCAGATTATGATCAGAGTCCAGTTATAAAGTTATAAGATTTAATTATTCTTTCAGGTTTATTGCTAAAAGCTTTGGCATTTAGATGCGGTTTTGATTGTTTTCATACTGTGACGTTTAAAGGTTAACGCTACTTGCCAACCTGGATATACGAAAGTGGACAGTAGCGTAAAACTGCCATACCCAAAATGTTGGTGATTTGGTTTACCGAGTTTACTCCGTTCTTGGGAGAAACATTGATTAGAATACGGTCCTGAATCAACTACAGTGGGTCCCAGTTAAGTGTGGACGGGTTCCTTCATGAATCACGCACCCCATTTTCTCAGCAGAAATGGCACAAACTGCAGTTGGCACAAACAACCACAAGGTGTCACTTGGGAGTTCTGCCACTACTATTTTTGATGCGACTTGACTTACTGCTTCCATGACGCAGCAGGGGCACGGGAACTTAAATTGATCACGGTAGTTTAAGCTTACACTTGACAAAACATTCTAATATGAAAATGTAGATGCAATTGTTGTAAAATGGTGCAGCTCCTTTAAGAAAGCACCGTGCGCAGGGATGGAGAGAGAGAAAGCGAGAGGGGATATGTGCGTTAGATGCGTGTGGAAAAAGTATGTGCTGTTGAGACTGGAGCGAGTCATATTCAAAATAATGCAAAAAATAAATCCGCAGATAAAACCAATTATCCTCATTCATTGCAACCTCAGCATGCCTGCTTGCCGACGTTCAAACGAAAAAGATATCAAAGCACCTTTTGCGTTTGAATGTAGCACAAACAGCTGGACAAATGATTTAGCTAATTGATTATAGCCTGTACACCAGCAATTGTTAAACATGTACCTGTACAAGTACATTGACAGTAGCCCAGCCTAACAGCATGTTGTAGGCCTACTGTAAAAATTTAACTTAAATTGCAACCGCAATATGCCTGCTTGTCAACGTTCAAACGACAACGAAAAAGATATCAAAGCAACAAGAGGGTTGAGTCTGAATGACACTGAGTTTTTGAAGTTAAGAAATATTTTCGGTTAAAAAAATGGTCATTCTTCAATCTCCTTCACTGACACTTATGGAAAAGGCTTAACATCCCAAAACAACGATCAATGATCATCAAATTTCTCTCTCATATTGCTCCTCATAACCATCTATGAAAAAGTGTTTTTTCTTTTCTTTTTGAGCACGTCCGAATCCCAGGACATAACGCACTGGACCTTATAATAGGCTCGAGATATAATTCCAAAGGGGGCAGATAGGGGCCACTGCACTTAAAACTTATGAAGCTTCCCGAACTTTGAAATTGCGATCAGTGACTGGCATCGGGTGAACGAAGCTTTTCGAAGTTGAACAGGCTATTAAAAACTATTTGCGCACCTCCATGTCACCGGAGAGACTGCATCCCTTCTATGAAAAAGACATTAGGCTACCTGCAAACTGGCCTATGATTTCATTGCTGAGTTTGCGGCAAAGCAAGAAAATGTTTTTTTCCTGAGTCAGGATATGGCGAGTCAGTATCATTTATTTGTCCAATGTTAGCCTATAGATACAGACCAGTACATCTTATCAATAGTTTGAATGTCGTGTGTGTTTCTGCTCATTGACAAATACCGTTCAGCACAATGATTCATGCCCAATTAATTCCCCCTGTTAAAGTGTTTGCCTTTGTTACACTATTTGGTTTCGTGATGTAGCCTATGATAAACACCATATGGCCAAATATGTGACTCAGCTAATGTTATAGGCTATACAATTGAATTTCCCCTCTTAAAGACAAGCTGGTGTAGCTTATTAGACTAGGCTACTATTAAAATACACCGACGGTAGCCTTGGCTGTGTGTAAAGTAAGCTATCGCATGATTTCATGCACATAAGTGAAAAGGGCCT
Source organism: Alosa alosa (assembly GCF_017589495.1). Taxonomy (NCBI): domain Eukaryota; kingdom Metazoa; phylum Chordata; class Actinopteri; order Clupeiformes; family Clupeidae; genus Alosa; species Alosa alosa. The sequence goes on along the minus strand of NC_063193.1, from coordinate 2,656,732 downwards.
TGCATCTGTCAAGTTCGCACAGGGCATCGCACCCCCTTGCGACGGCCCTGCAGCTCCTCCTAAGACAGCGAGGAAAAAGTTAAAATACGCGATAAACCCGGGAAAAGTTGACAGGTTTGTTTCGGTACCGGTTATTATTTGTGAAATTGTGCAAACGACAGCCTTTTCAAGGCATTTCAAGGAAGGAGTCGTAGCATGCAAGCTCCCAAATTGACCCAGTAGCCTAACGGTACCGATCCACTTGCACGACACGTCATACGCATGGGGTCGCGCTGCCTCCCCTCGTTCAGTTGTGTGGGGGCGTTTTTGTTTAAAATGTCAGTTACCAGCTCATACTCAGTTCGTTTTAACGTATCTTAAGTGTTTTTCCACAAATGGACCACAATTTTAGGCATGTACTTAACAGTATACAACACATTAATAGCCTAAACAAACTGTGCAAGCCATTTCGATATCCTGTTTTATTTAACCCTTAAAGGAGTACCGTCACACTGGTGTGACGGGAATGTTGGGAAATGAACGTTCTAAAGAATATCTGGGTTCATTGAATTCAACATAGAATTTTAGAACCTTCAATTGTTGCGGAACTTAGAATGTTCAAAAACCTACACCTTTAAGGGTTAAACTACTCAATGCAATCTCAAATCCTCACCAGAAACACCAACAGTCAATATATTCATCCAAATCCTAGTTTAATTTGTTTTATGGCCTACTGGGTGGTCGTGGAAGAGATCGTTAAAACATTATTTGTCTTGTAAGCGGAACCAAAGTTTCACAGGCACTGTTGTGGTAGTACAAAGGACCTACAACCTCGTGCTTTCGATTTGATAGCCGCCTCGCGTTCAACGGATTCGCCTATTTCACACCGCCATTTTGAATATCGATAAGCCGTAAACTCATTTCCGGTTAACAATGTCTTATGGAGAAACGAAGGTTATCGGAGCTATCTACAAGTTTACAAGGAATTTGCGGCATCTGCCAAATATTAATCTGTCACAGATGGTAGATATTGTGGAACATCACACGAAAACTAAGTGATCCAAACTGGAACGGGGATGTAAATTGTTCCATGAACAATTTATATACAAATATGAAGGTAAAGTCAGTCAGCTAGCTAGATGGATAATACTAGATAAGACACAACAGCTTGTAAATGCACTTCAATAAAGCAGTAACAAAATGATCCTGTAGCCTACTTCTACTAAACCCTCAGAATTGGATTGTAGATATAGATTGTTCCATGAACAGTTTATGTTTTGTGAAGGTAATGTTGATGTCAGCTAGCTAGGTGGCTAACGTCCGATCCAAACAGCTTGTAAATGCACTTCAATAAAGCTGTGTAAAGAAATGATGCAGTATTTTATTTTGAAATTATTACGTGCATGTTGTTGTTGTATAATGTCCAACGTAGTAGGCCTAGATGGTAGTGTCGTTGTGAGATGTCGTTGTGCTACCAATCTCTCGAGGTGTAGTGAACATTGAATCTGTCAGGGGCAAAAGGAACAAGTACGTCAAAATAGCTATTGTTTACAACAGTCTTTTTGAAGGGGGTGCGTTGGCCAAATAATATTAAAAAGATGCAACACTGGTTGAATCCTACCTCACAGGACGCTCGTTTAACGTATCATGGCTTGGTCAGCTATCTGCACCTCACCATCTCACCACAGGGGTCCCCAGGGCTCAGTGCTGGGCCCCTCCTCTTTGCTATCTACACCACCTCCTTGGGACAGATTATCCATTCGCGCGGCTTCTCATACCACTGCTATGCAGGCGACACACAGCTCTATCTGTCCTTTCCACCTGGCGACCCCCTGGTTTCCTTGCCGGATCTCAGATTGCCTTTCAGACATAGCTACATGGATGAAGGCACCACCTCCAGCTGAACCTCTCAAAGACTGAACTGCTGGTCATCCCAGCTAAACCTACCATACACCACGACATCAACATCAAATTTGACTCCCTGTCTGTTTCACCGACCAGGACTGCAAAGAAATCTAGGAGTTGTTCTCGACAACCAACTAAACTTCTCAGATCATGTTGCCTCAATTAAGCCCGGTCATGCCGTTTAGCACTCTACAACATCACGGAAAATCAGGACTTACTTGACTCAAGATGCTACCCAACTTCTGGTTCAGGCAATAGTCATCTCACGACTCGACTACTGCAATGCCCTCCTGACAGGTCTCCCAGCCTGCGCCAGTGAAACCACTTCAGATGATCCAGAGCAGCGGCTGGCCGCCTGGTCTACAACCAACCCAAAAAGGGCACTGCGCTGCTCATTCAGCTACACTGGCTACCTATGGCGGCCCGCATCAAATTCAAGTCTCTAGCGGCTTGCCTACAAAGTAGTCTCGGTTCTGCTCCCACCTACTTGAATGCCCTCATACAGACTTACACTACCTCCAGACCGCTGCGCTCCTCTGGCCGAGCGGCGTCTAGCTCTACCACTGGTGCGCTCAAGCCAATCCAAACTTTTCTCATCTGTTGTTCCTGGTTGGTGGAACACACTGCCAGTTCCTACAAGGGCAGGGACATCCTTTCCACTTTCAAAAACTCCTGAAGACCCAGCTCTTTAGAGAACATCTACTCTCATAGCAACACTTACAACAAGTCTTACTGATCCTAGCACTCACCAGCCGTTTTAAACTGACAAGTAACTGTTAAAAACAGCACTCACCCGGCCACTTATTCTTACTGTACTCTAATGTTTTTAAACTGTCCTAAAATTGTGAGAATTGTTCTAAAACTTACTGTTTACCATGTTGTTAGTCACTTTGGTTAAAAAGCGTCAGCCAAATGTAATGTAATGTAATGTAATGGTTTGTCAACAAAAACGTTGTCTAGAGTATGCATCAATTATTGTTTTTAACCTGTTTTTCGTGCTAAACGTCACTGAAGCCTAGTTGATTGAAGGATGACATCTTACTTGCAACAGTGTCGATGCCTGAGACCTGGGCGATGTTTGAGCATCTTGCAATGTTAATAACAAATGCACCTTCCTGTGTAGACTACAGTAAGGAGCCTAACTTGTGAAAGTTAGGTGTGTTTTATGGGGAAATGTTTTGGATATCATACAAATGATGGTCATATGAAGGACAGATATACACACGAGGCATTTAATCAATTATATACCAGCTTGGCTTTTTATGTAAGATTGCCTTTTATGTAGGTACATTGCAAAAGGCAATCTTACATAAAAAAAGCTGGTATATCATTGATTAAATGCTTGTATGTGTCCTTCATATGACCATAATTTTATGATATCAAAACATTTCTCCATAAAACACACATAAGTAACAAATTGTTGCAACACTATGGAAGACAAAGCTCTTATTTCTTTCCCAAAAGTTTTAGTTGTTGTTCCACGGGTTAAGGTTCAGAAACTTTTTTTTGCTAATATGTTCCACTCATCATGCTATTACTAACACTACCGACCCAGCAAGACTTGGGGGGATATGTTGTTTTTTGTGTGTTGGTAGAGGACTCTGTAATCACATTGTTGCACATGCCACGCACTCAGGTAAGCGTAACCTAACCAGTTGGTCATTAAAAAACAAAAACATTGGGGCGGCTGCAGAGTGAAATCCACATTATATATGCCCTATAAAAGGTTAGTGTCAAAGTAACATGTAAACAAGAAACATATTTTATTGAAAAAACTTGTGGACATCATAGAAATACACAACATGGAACAATACATGAACACCCAAAATGAACACAATGAACAAACTATAAACCAATTATATATATATATATATATATATATATATATATATATATATATATATACACACACACACCCGAGCCACCTGTAGAGAGCAGGCTCACAGCAAGCCATGAGGTCCTTGCTGCCAGGAGAGATGAGACCCAGCAGTGGTTGGCAGGGGAGGATCCTCAAGGAGCGTGGCAAACCGCCAGATATGCGGCAGGGGCTGGAGCCAGAAGTGCTCCACCACTCACGTGGATCTCTGGTAGGTCAAGGTCTCCCACTGCAGCATCATTATGATACATCTGGGTGCAAGCCTAGATTGTCAGGTGGTTGATCCTTTGCAGGTTCCCCACTTTGTACTAATGGAGGTGAAATGGCCAGACATCACCAGCATCACAAGGCACCTCACATCAAGTTCGTTGGGGAGAAACCTCAACTAAAAATGAGTCAGCGGAATTTCACCCAGGTGCAAGGTCAGCTTGCGGTCACTGGCCTTCCCTGGTGTGACAGTCACTGACACCAAGTCAGACATTTCCGTGTAGAGGAGAGGATTTGGTGAGACGAGTCCTTCATTGAAGTTCTGAAAGACAAATTAGATATTTTTTATCATTCCACATTTATGGACGTATTTCTTCAATAGTGTGTGTGTGTGTATGTGCATGTGTGCGTGCTTTGTTCAATTTTCAATTTGTCTGTTTTACAATTATTCTGTTGATCAGCATGTGGGTGTGCATGTGTGTGTGACATATTTCTCGATGTATTTTCTTGATTTTGGATTCAGTGATAATTACTAACAACTTAGCATGTGGGAGTGCGTGCGTGCGTATGCATATAGAAGAGCAGGGAAGTGAAAATACTCACGTGACCACACCAGCACCTCCAGTTCCACTATCCTCGTGTGAGCTGCATCCTATGCACCTACTGTACCTGATGCAAACAAATAGACAAGTAGAGAAAAAGTAGAGAAATAATGAAACAGATCACAGCACCTCTTTAAACTCAGTCCATATCAAGAATAGCTTATTTTCCTGATGCTGACATCCTGCTAACCGTAAACAACAATACTTATTAATTATTACGGTACACTACAATTACTGTAGTGTGCAATGATGACATACTGTAGTAAGTTATGAGTGCTGTGACACAAAATAACATCACAATAATCTGTGTTTCAGTAAAAGGTGTATGAAATATAAATGTATGAAATAATCTCTTGTTTAGTTTAAAACAGACACACTAACACAATTTGCTGTCTAAACCTAGCTAACATTACTATCTATATCTTTGCTTTGTGACCTAGGGCTATTGGCTCTGTGCAGCACTATAGAGACAAACTTCACATAGTGCACGTATGCGGGTGGAAGCTAAAATCACGTAAATATCTACTTGAAACAGAGCAGACTGGCACACAGCAGTGCTCCTTGGAGCTGCCCACGTGTTTTAAGAAGCGTAAAACACTTACAGCAGCTGAAGCATTCATCTTTAGGTGCTTTTTAAAAGCGATTACAACGAGCGAGAAACGTGTGCCGTTCACCCACCATAACACAAACACGAAGTTCGTCTTTCATACATTGCCGTAGGCTGGTGTATTTAGGAAAAAGGTGGAAGCTAAATTTGTGTTTAATATCAACTTGAAACCGAGCAGACTGGCACACATCAGTGCGAATCAGTCACCCATGGTTTTAAGAAGCTTAACACTTGCACATTGTAATGTTATTTCTTACGTTTTTGGTAAAATTTAAGTACTCATTATCTAGTGCACAGAGCCAGTAAAATCCTCCAAATAAACATAATGTATATGCAAATCTACACTTGGCTATTTATCTCCTTGCCAGTTCATCTACTCAGATCAAATCTTACCAGGGGATGGTCGTGCGTCGTAGTCGTGGTCCGTAGCTAAGCTAGCAACATCAACATCTTCATTTCCACAAGGTTGTTGGACTTCATTAACATCAAACCCCAGTCTCTCAGTTGTCCTCTCAAAAACAGACTTCCTGGCTTGGGTTGTGTCAGAGACCCATGAAAAAACAAAAGGTACCGCGTCTTGTTTAACTCTGGTTTGTTAAAACCACTAGGTGTTTTGTACAGGTCACTGCTATGGAAATGCATACTAGAAACGACTATTAGAGACGTTAAACAGTGGGCCTTCCTCTCTCCTGATGGCTTGAATCCATTTTCTTCTACGGTCCACATTGCGGGGAAAATTATGAAAGCTCAAATATGGTTGTTGTTATCTGCTGTTGGTACACAGAGGTACAAAATACCGCCTTGTGCAAATCATCTGTGCTATTGCCATTCACCGTGAATGGTATTCCGCATGACCGGAAGTAGCGATCCGTCTTAACATAGCAAAACGGAAGAGACGCCATTTTTAGATGTGAGAGGCTAATTCATTTGCATAAAGATGGGCCCAGCTTTTGACAGCATAACATATTTTCAAATGCAGCTGCCTTCCCGAATGCTTTCTGGAGGCGCGTTAAAGTCGCTTGACGTCACCCACGGGACTAGAGTGGAATGAGACGCGACAAAATGAAGTGTCGTGCAAGTGGATCGGTACCGTAAGGCATCAATAAATTGTTGGGACTGGGGAGGGTCATGCGTTTTTTCTCAATCACTTTGGAGGGTCATAGAAAATGTTCTTGCTGGCGAGGGAGCAGGGGAGGGTCCGCGTCTTTTTTGACTAACGTTCCCAAAACTCCTCCGGTAGCCCCTTAAATAAATAACGAACAGTCCCTAATTGATTAATAGCCTGTAGCCTACCAGCAATTGTTGAACATTGACCTGTACAGGACATTGACAGTAGCCCAGCCTAACAAGCAAATGTTTCAAAAGACGCAATTAATCAGAAATAAATAATGTAATCTGCATCGCTTTATTAACAAACTGCAAGCAACAAGAGGATTGAGTTCAATGTGAGGCCAAACCCAAGAGCAGAGCCTATCTGTTAAGGCAGTCAATGGGCTATATGGTAACGAGCAGTGTGTGCCTGGAAAGACGATAGATGACGGCTCTGGTCATCCCATACCCTCCCCCCACTTCCTGTAGCCTACCATTATTAAGGCCTGCGGGGAGTAGGCCTAGCCTAAGGCCTAGTCCACGCGTACCAAACCGATCTTTTTTCCTCTGTCTTCCCTGGAATCGTATCAAGAATATTTGCGTCCAAACGGATCCATCTCAACACGACTCAACACGTTACTTCCAGTGTTGGGAGTAATGCGTTACAAAAGTAATGTAATTACTGTAATATATGGCTGTTTGCGGTAACGCGGTAATGTAAGGCATTACAAAAAAAATTGGGTAATATTTTACCGGTACAAACTTCAGTAAGCGTTACAATGCATTTTAACCAAAAATTAAGCAGTGTTTTGTTTTGATACATATTCAAAACACCACCGCGAGAACAACAGGAGAAAAATCCGCAAAAAAATAGTAGAAGCGTTATCTCCTGATACTGGTTGAAGATGACTGTGGCTGCAGCGGACTCTATTTGCGGGATGGACATAAGCCCACGCTCAGAGACAAGGATATGAAGAACATAATAGTTCTTCACTTTGTGCTTAAACCGAAGATCTCACTATGCCTGTGAGGAAATAGCACAAGTCATTTAATGAAACATCTAAAGTGGTGCCACGCTAATCTTTTTGATTCTTGATTAAACACACACTTCTAGTGCATGTCAGCTTTGTGCTGTGAACTTGAATTCACAATTGAACTTAAAGAGAATAAAGGGATAGAAATGCAGAAAAAAGATTGTGTAGCCTGGCAGTGCCACCGCTCCCACCACGCGCATCACACACTTTGCGTAGGTCACCAAAGGACAGAGGGGGCACCCACATGTAACCAATGAATTGTAGCTTTACTGCAAACTGCATTTCACTCTTCATCAATAGCGTTTACAATGTCACAATGCACTAACACCATGGTACATGCAAGTTTGATACTTTTTGGGTTCTCTCAATCTCCACCACGTAGTGCTAGAATGGAATTGGTGGGTCTTCAATAATTCGTTTTCCAAGCATTTACATGAAGCACATGATATGCCGAGTTGACAAAAAAATAATCCATTCAGATAGCTAGGTGGATACCAGGCTCATAATTCACTTTTATTTGCAGCAACATGTTATTGCATACTTTCCAAAGCAATGAAGGCTGCTTAAAACAACTTAACATTGTGCATATTATTGTTAATATTGTGCTATCAATGTAACTCAACAAACAAGGCTTGTAAACAAGAGCTGGCAAAAAGGCATTATGAGAACGTAAAGATCAATGCTCTTAAAGTGACAGTGCACCATTTATAAGAAAACAGCATGAATGTTTAAAAACACAGTAATGGTCTGTAAATAATATACCTTTTATTTTACTTTAGGTTTTTGAGTTATCATTTAAATGTCACTCACTCAAAACCACTCACTTAGGGCACCAAAATGGTCAGTAGGCCATTTATATCACAATTTACCAGACTTAGACCTTTTGTCGGTTTTTAACAAAATTCTGACTATGATTGAGCGTAATAAACTGCATTTCGAATGGCAAATCCATATTTCCAGATATTTTGGTGAAAGTAACTTAAAAGTAATGCAATAGTAGTGTAATGCCTTACAATTCAGAGACAGTAATATTATAATGTAACAAATTACCTTGAAATGACAGTAATAAGTAATGCATAATACGTTTCGATTTTGAAGTAACTTGCCCAACACTGGTTACTTCATACCCCAGGCCTATAGGTGGCACTGTTTCTTTACATAAATTGACCAAAACTTGCGCTTTACAAACAGACAGAATAGGCTACGACGAAATGGCTAGTGCAAGGAAACCAGAATTGTTTGTGTGGACTGATGATGAACTGTCAACTGTAGTCAACTGTAAAACTAATAAACTTTTTTTTACGGTTTGTGAAGGGTGCAGACCCGTCCTTTATTTGGCTAACGCAGGTAGGCCTACTAATCACCTTTACTTTCTTTGGTTGTAGGATAGTCCGTGATTTCACATTAGTTTTGGCTATCACCGCAATTAGGCTACTAAACGCAAGGCTTACCCAAGTTCTAGGCTATTTTGTCGCCACATTTATAATATTGCTATAAAACCTTCGTTAGTAACAGTCAATACGTTTGCCTGCATCAAATTGTGCATTTGCATTCAGTGTGCTACCATCGGCTTAACGTGAGTTCTAAGCGTCTTTGTATGCTTATATCTGATTTCACTCGACTGTGAATGCATGTATATATGTTGTAAGACATGTAAAATAAATGAATGACACTGGCACTACGCACAAAATGAATGTAGCCTAAACTTACACCGCGACTTTCCTAATAACTTAAGTTCTCTCGCGTCACTGACAGTAGCTAGAATGCATAAAAAAACACGGAAAAACAGTGTTCAGTCCACCAAGTCATAAGCTATCGGTAGCTGGCGCAGCACCAGTTGTGATATTTATCTTCACGGAGTGTAATCGTAGGTAATGTCATGTATGAAAACTAGTATTGTTAGGCTATACTATAAGTGCAAGTCCAGGGCAGCTGAGGTGTGGCGATGACATCATCGATACGCAAGCAGGATGTGCGGTTTCGCTGTCTAAACGAATTCAAACGGGCTATGGTTTCAGATTTTTCCACTCTGGGACCAGGTTTCAGAAAAGTGCGGTTTTGGGCAGTGCGTTTACAGGATTCGTTTGGACACTCGGCCAAGACGAAGCAAAACCTCTGCGTTTAACCTAAAAAGCGTCTCCGTGTGGACAGGCCCTAAAACGACTCGTTGCCGTTTTGGGACATTAAGCTTTTTCACGTTAAGCCCCCCTCCCTCATCCCCTTCTTTCACAAGCAGTGAGTTTCACTAGTCACATGTTTTAACAAGGAACACTTGTTATTGAACTAATAACAGACGTGTGTCGAAAATTTACTTTATTTTCCATACGGAGAAATAACATATGCAGAGTCTAACCAAGGTCAATCTTGGCAAAAAAAAGCCCTCAAACCTGAAAACACATGAGGCAAAAGTGCAAAACATCACAAAACTAACTAAACGCGCATATTTTTGTATTGCAACCATTTGCAGCCTACAGTTGTAACGGCGCGTTACAAATAACCCCGCTGGGTCACGTTTCTTTTAAGATAAGAAAAACACGTCCATACGGACTGAACATTTGTGGAACACCGTCTCATAGTAATGTGGTTAACTGACCAATGTCCCGATCAACCATCTGCAACTAGGAAAAAGTCCATGTTACATTTAACCCCAGCGTTACTTTTGTGCCCCGGGCTCCCCTGCAGCTTTCTGAAGCTGTAGGCCTAACAACACATACCACCTTGACGTGAAAAAGCTTAAGCTTATGTCCCAAAACGGCAACAAGTCGTTTTACTCCCCGTATGCGCTCATTATGAAGAATGTTTAACGTGTCACAAAAACAGCTATCAATTAATTACCAAACGTCTTACAAAGGAGCAACACCTTGCAAAAAATTATAACAATAGGCCTAGGCCTTTATATGGCTCTGCTCCTGCCCAGATTCAAACTGTCTGAAAGTTGCAGACCTGTTCTGGGAATACGTGCATTAACCCACTCGACCGTCAGACAACGCTATCTGCTTCGAGTAGGCCTACACTGGTTGCTGTGGCAGTCTTGAGTGACCAAATTCGTTTTCCTTTGTCATATGAATGCTGTCATTTTGTTAACATTACTGTTAAGGAGATGCTGTAGGCAAAGGCTATATTTCAACCTCGTTAGTGTAGTAAAAAAAATCTGAACTATTCACGAGGTTTCTGGGCAGCATATTTATGTTCTGTTAGCAAGTTTAACTTCTCATGACTGCCGACAAAGTAGCCTACTGCCAGCTGACGAAGCTCTCATTTTAAAACATTACTGAGAGACAGGCAGGCACTGTACAATCAAGAAATCTTGCCACTGAATCCAAAACTATGTTTAACATTATGGACAAAGCTTATAGGCTGTAGTGGACTAGCATGTTGCAGGGGCTGCTAAAAACACAGAGAAACAAACTGAAAACTCGGCCAATCACAGCCCTGCGGACTATGCTGCCCCCAAGCGGCTGCAGTTGTACTTACATTTCACCCAGCTGCGTGAATCACCTTGATGGTGAATGAAGTGTCAATTCTTAACTGGGACCCACTGTAATTTTGTTCCAGTATCTACAAACTTTGAAAGCAGACAATAAATTAATAGTGCCAGGAGTATTCCTGAGCCACCTGCACCTAAACTACCTGTTGCGGACATCTTGGCTACTCCCACTCCCTCCCGAAATATCGGATCATAAATGGCCACAGCATACCATGCAAGTTAGCCTTATTCTGATTGGAGTGCTTGCAAAAACGATGACTGCCAAACCACAACAAATGTCTCATCGTGAATGTGTAATTTACTTCTATGGCAACGAGTTCTGAAGATATAATGTTCACTATACACACGTCACAGCATAAGTCATCTTGGTTATCTCTGAGTGGAAAAAAAAATGACTTGAGTACTTTAATACCACTGAAAATGCATTTAATTGAGATGGCTTTCCTTCTCACAGGTTTAGTGCCTGGCTTGTTGAATTTGGGGAATACTTGCTTCCTGAATGCTTTACTTCAAGGCTTGGCATCATGCCCCTCCTTTATAAGATGGCTTCAGGAGTTTTCAGAAAGAGGGCAGGGCAGGCTTGAAAGGGGGCTGTCCACAACTCTGCTGCAGCTGCTCAGAGGTAAGAAAGACTACAAATATAAATGAAACAGAAATCCTCTCGTTCTTACTGTACATACTCACACCATTTTAGACTTTTAGACAATAAGTGATAAGTAAGACATACAACCGCTATGTGGAAAGTGAACATGAACTGCTGGGCTGCCAACTTTTCAAAAAACCTTGGAGTATGATTTGGTGGGGCCAACCAAAATTTGGCCACGTACACTAGCCTGGGTTTTCCCATGCTGCCTTACGTGCGCGATTTTATTCATGCTGCTAGGCAGCCTGGATTCCATGGAGCAAATTTTCGCCTCAGTTAGGGGACCAATCACAGAACGGAGGGAGGGCAGCAAGACGATGACGACACACCGAAGCCGCTATGAGCTACGTACAGACCCATTTGATAGACATTCGTAGCACCCAATAAACGGCTCTGGGCATTCGTAAACCTCTTTTCAATAATGAGAAAATGAATGTCTAGTTCCCAGACCCCATCTCAATGAGATGAGGTCTGACGTTAGCCAGGCTACACGTACACAGCACATTTTTGTTTTGGCTCATTAAGCATTATTACAATTCTGCAAAAAATGCAAGTATGTATATAGCAAATTATACCATTTACCATATTTTAGTGGTTCTCAGTGTAGGGACCAGGGTCCCAAAGTTAAATTAACATTGGGGTACCAAAGGGATCTACTAGGACCACTGAAATTCTAAAGAATGAGAACCACTTATTTACATAAATTCTAATCCTTACCAAACAAAATAAATTGAAATAAACGTTTTTGGACACCAGAAGGGACTAGTGGCCAAAGACCAAAGGGGTATCCTCAGCCTGAACCTGCATTGCTCCAATGCTGTGTCATCCTAGGGGGGTCAGGGCATGCTCCCCCAAAAGAAAATGTTGCACATTTAAATGCATCAATCTGGTGCACTTTGAAAAGAAATTCAGAGGCTTGCAGACTTGCTTTATTTTTATCTATGGATAAAAATATTTGTGCTGTAGCCTAAACTATTTTGCACTTCAGAATGTTAACCATGTACACACAGGTGGAATAGTTATGATACTGCAATAAATTCACAACCACAAAGCATATTTGCTGAATTTCACAGTTCAGAAATTGTCAAAAATAGTGTACATTTCAGAACATCTAAGATAAGCCATCTTGGTCATTGTAATCCATCTATACAGTTGTGAGAATAAGTTTACACACCCATGCTAAAGTTGACTAAAAAGAAGAATAAAAAATTCATCTTTTGGAAATCTTAATGGTTATGGTTATGGGATTTGGCAGACGCCTTTGTCCAAAGCGATGCTTAATATAATACTTAATGCCTTCATTTTAAAAATGAGGAAAAATCCAACCTTTAAGGACACCAATTTTCTTTGTAAATGAATAATGTATCGTGACTAAATACACGTTCTTTCTTAAAATACAGGGGACAAATGTATACACACCCCTATGTTAAATTCTCATAGAGGCAGGCAGATTTTTATTTTTAAAGGCTAGTTATTTCATGGATCCAAGATAAATGCATCCTGAATAAGTTCCTTTGGCCTTTGGAATTAAAATAACCCCACATCATCACACACCCTTCAACATACCTAGAGATTGGCAGCAGCAGCAACTTGGCATGATTGGAAAGCTTAGATTCCGCACGTTCATGTGATATGCTGTGTGATATCTGTGTGACGAGTACTCCGCGAGCAATTTATTTGAACCTGGACTTGAGATTTTACTGGCGCACAGCAGTTCAGTATTGGGGCACGTGCCCCTGTAAAAAGGCCTGGACGCCTTGTCACCCTAGCACACATAAACTCATTTGTCAGTTATTTGACCTACCGAGTTCACACTTCAGCGTGAGAAATCGGGGGTGTGGCGTGAGAGCGTGTGATGCCAATCAAATGAGTGAGTCTCCCGGCCAATGCTTGAGAGTTGGCAGCCCTAGAAATGTTAGACTTGGACAGAAGCAAATGTGTGTGTATGATAATGAAAGTTGTATTCAGTGAATCAGTACTGTTTTAGTTATGTACACTACTAGTCAAAAGTTTGGACACAGCTACTCATTTGTCCAAACTTTTGACTCGTAGTGTATATAATCTGAAAGTCAGTTAAATAAAAGGTTAAACCCCTAATCTGTAGCTCTGTCCAGCCATAATCCCATAGATGATGATGTTTTGGATGCCGGGTGCCTCCTAGATGTCCTAAGACTCCACAGATGGCATATCAGCTTATTTGAAGAGCAGGTAGGTAATGGAACATTGCTGTGTTAAGATAGTGTTGCACTGTAATATGGTATTATTACTTTTTTCTTCACTGATGTCCCTAACTGTAGCATACTATATGTATTTGTCTGTGTGAACTGAATTGAAACAGACTCAATGCAAAACAAAGTCATAAATATAGGAATAAATATCAGGTTCAAGCAGCATGAGCAAGGTATATCATAGGGCAGTGGTAGTGTAGGGGTTAAGGAGCAGGGCTAGCGTGCAGTAGCCCGAAGGTTGTAAGTTCAATTACACCGTTGTGCCCTTGACCAAGGCACTTTACCCTAAATTGCTACGGGGACATATAATCCCCTGTAATATAGTTGACATATGTAAATCACTTTGGACAACAGTGTCTGCTAATTTAATAAATGTAATATCTCATGGGCAGAGGTGGAAAGTAACGAAATACATTTACTCACGTTACTCTATTGAGTAGTTTTTCTGTGTACTGTATTTTGTATTGTAAAGTAGTTTATAAAATCGGTATTTTACATTTTACTTGATTAAATTTTGAGTGAATTATTGTACTTCGCTACATCAAAAATCCCATCCGTAAAAAAGTTAAGACTAACGAAAACGGAAAGGAAGAGAAAAAAAAGCCCTAAACCACTATAGTGCTAATGATCAGCATGTAGGCTAGCCTACAACAGGACATGAATCAAGCTGGCGCCATGCAGTCTTTCTGAAAGTGATGGAGATGGAGCTGGATCACGAGATGCATCAGATTACATGTGTATGTATTTTCCGCTATTTCATTGGGTTGTCTCAGTTCGTTTTAGCTCTAATGATTGCGGAGATAGTCAAGCAAACACCATGGGATTTCGTGTTTTGACGTTTGTGCTCACCTTTCTTTGAAAAGAAGTTTATTAGCAGTTGTTTCCCCTCATTTTAATGTCTCTCTTTTTCCTGTTTTGCCCTTTGTTTTTGGTAACCTGACCACCAGCAGCACAACAATTAGCGGTCCACTAGGCCTAGCGATGCTCAACTAAATAAACAAAAGATAGACTACCTTATGAATCGTGCAGGTGGACTAAACCATTTAGCTCTTTAGCAAGGGAGAGTGAGAGTAACCTTAGACAGTTTTCACTATGTTGTAGGCTTATACAAAATCACAGTAAGTCAAACTTTAAATTTTGTCTGACATTCATTTTGGCATTTAATTTGGAAGTTAAAATATCCAGGTAAAATAAAAATATATGGTGGAAATAAGTATTGAACGCTTAAATGTTTTTTCAGTAATTAGCCTAAACTTCCAGTGAGTCTATTCAAAATTTTCACCACACATTTTATTAACACACATATAAAAAATCCAAACATAAGAGTTATGTGTAATAAAGTGGAATGACACAGGAAAAAAGTATTGAACGTGCCTACTGAAATTTCTTCAATACTTTGTGGAAAAGCCTTTGTTTGTAATGACGGCTTCAAGACATTTCCTGTATGACAAAACTCAGTAGTCGCAGTATCAGGTGTGATTTTGGCCCATTGTTCTAAACAGATTCCAGTGGTCCCTCTTGTGAATCTTGATCCTTAGTTACTTCCAGAACGGCTGCCTTCAAGTCTTTCTGGAGCTTTCTCCGAGTGGTCCTTGGCTCTTGGAATTGAATATCCTTCTGACTCCCTGGTCAGAAATATTGCGAGGAGATCCTGTGCATGGCCGGTTGATGATGCAGTGATGTTCCTTCCACTTGCAGATAATGGCTCCCATGCTGCTTACTGGAAGATTCTGAAGTTTTGAAATGCATCTGTAACCAGTTTCATTGATACTGTATATGTTTTGCAACAATAAGGTTGCAAAGGTCTAGGGAGAGCTTTTTGCTTTTATCCATCATGACATGTTTCTTGTGTGACACCTTGGTAATGAAAAACCTTTTTATAGCCCATCAATATGTAGGCTACTAACCAAGCTTATATTAATTTGAACAGATAGAAAGGATAACTACTCTCTAACTACTTACAGATTCCAGCTCGTTCCTTCCCTTTCCTTGCCTTAGTGCTTTTTCTTAGCGTGTTCAATACTTTTTCCCTGTGTTATTCCACTTCATTACACATGACTCTACTTATGGAGTTGTTTGGATTTTTTATGTGTGAATTACATGAGTTATTACTAATGCCTGGTGAAAATGTTGTGCCCCCCGTATTCCACTTTTCAAGGGCCCTCTCCTCCATTGGGGCCCTATACTTCCCACTTCCCCCCCCAGTTCGACGCCCTTTAATCTGCTGAACCTTCTGCTCGTTTCCAAATATAAAAATTCTCTCTGCAACTCAACATTGGCCTGCCTGCCTCAGCTGCCTGTGAAGGGCTTTTCAGTTGTGCTGGATTACTGTTCACTGCAAAGCGACCAAGGATGAGTGCAACTAACTTTGAAAATCAACTACTGCTCAAACTTAAAGGAGAACTCCGGTGATTTTTCACATTTTTGACATTTCTCAACATCACAGAGTACTGTCGGTATGAACAAAACTGAAACAATCGGTTTTACCTAGCTCGAGTTGCTGCAGCTACAGCGCTAGACAGTGGGAGCATGAACATGGCTGCCTTAGCTGCTGGCTGCAGCAACTCGAGCAAGGACCAAAGTCCTTTTAGGCAAGTACCTCCACTCGGCGGCCATATTGCAACGCTTTTTGGGCACTTATCGGGCATCTATTTCGGCAGAAATGCGTGTGCGTAAGGCTTCACGACACCAATCTTGCTTCAGCAAAGAGATCACAACAGATGATTGGCACGATGTCTTCACAGCACACCACATGATTGCCTCAATGTATTCACATGTCGATGTTTTGCCGCGGAAGGGTTGTGATATGTATAGACAACCCCATGCATTAATATGGAGGATTTTTTGAGTGCTGTTCTCCTCATTAGAAAGTCTCTGGTAAAACAGGTTGTTTTGGTACCCCCAAAAAAAAAAAACCCAAAAGTAACTAAGTAACTTTTACTTAAAGTACATTTTAAATGAACTACTTTTTACTTTTACTTGAGTACATTTTCAGATCGGTATTTTAACTTGTACTTGAGTAATATTTCATCAAAGTATTGGTACTTTTACTTGAGTACAATATTTTCATACTTTTTCCACCTCTGCTCATGGGAGAATTATCAATGATATGACCGGTTCAACAGGTGGACAAAGAATGTTTATGGTGCTTGAAGTACTCATAAAATGCATTGAATTGGGTTTCATAGGAGCATAATGGGTTTGGTGGGTCAATAAAAAGTCCAAATACAAGCGAAATGTACATTTAACAGATTATTCCACTCATAATCTGTGAAAAGTCCACATGAAATAAAAAAGCTCCATTGCTAACACCTCAGGCAAGGTGCAGGTGAGGCTATAGTAAAGGTGTAGGAACAGGTAAATTGGCATTGTTGTGCTGGTTAACTTACCAGTAATATGTCAGGAGCTACTGTACATTACCATGTTGAATGAAACATAAGGCGTCACTGATATGTTGACAGCTGTCTCACACACACATAACTAAAGATCACTTTTGCCTATTGTGTCTTTTAGAGCTGTAGGGCTATTAGCAGTACTTCATGTGATTTCCTCATACCTCCTAGGATGCTCACGAGCTCTTCCATGTTCTTACTTCCTCACTGGAGGAGGAGCGTGATCCCCAGACCACAGTCATCCATTTGTTTGATATGGAATCTCTGGAGGTAACACACCCACCATCTAAATGTTTCTTCATTGTTTACTTTTCAATCTCTGATCTCTGAAATGTACTCCTCCTGCCCTTTGTCTCTGAAATGTATTTTGTCTCTGAAATGTACTCCTCCTGTAGAGTTCCTCAGAATCAAGAGAAAATAGTTTATCCTGTAGAGGTCGAGGTGAGATTTATTTGGCATACAGTTTTATTTTGTATTGGGAGGGGTTTTTTGGGCATAAATGAGGTTTATTGCTGATGTCTTGGTAGGACCACTGCATTCCATTCCAAATCTGTGGAGGAACCAGCACCCTTTTCATGGCCGGCTTATGAGTTATATGGCGTGCAAGCATTGCAAACAACAGGTATGCTATTGTGAGGTGTGTTTTAGATGGGATTTTTTATTGGTTTACAGTTAAAGGAGAATTCCGGTGTGATATTGACCTAAAGTGTATTGAAACATGATACCGAGTGTGAACGTATGTCTCATAGCCCATCTCGGCTTGTCCCCTGCACTCCAAAATCTGGCGCTAGTTAGCTACAAGAATATATGCAGGAAAGATGTAATGTGACAATTAGGCGACCTTAAAATACTCAGAAGATGTGAAATGGGATGAAACATGTAAAAGTGAACTTTTTTTTTATTCTATGACCAATTAAACTTCATGGATAGATTTAACATAGTAAAAAAAATCTAATTCTATTACACTTTGAGGTGTAACGACCACTCAGTGGTGCGTCACAGATTCACACCTCAAACATGCATTAACTTGTGCTAACACTGTCGTCCAATATCCCGTGCTTGGTTGAATTTCCAATTGATGCATTCTTAAAACCTCAATTCTTTAAAACGTCAACTTTTAGATATGAGCCCACCAATAAAGTAGTTCCAGTTTTTTCATACAACCCCAAAACAGAAAAAGTTGGGACGTTGTGTAAAATGTGAATAAAACAGAATGTAATAATCTGCAAATCTCTTAAAGGAGAATTCCGGTGTGATATTGACCTAAAGTGTATTGAAACATGATACCGAGTGTGAACGTATGTCTCATAGCCCATCTCGGCTTGTCCCCTGCACTCCAAAATCTGGCGCTAGTTAGCCGATGCTACCAACAGCTTTTTCAATAGTGGTGCTTCGGCATCGGGCTAGCCATGCAAATAAATCACTGTTTTACACCCATTTACGAGGCTCAATGGCTCACGATAAGTCGAGCGACGAGTAAGAATGAACAGGTATGATACTGCTGCTACTGGAAGAAACTGGAATCCATGCATTTCCACTGAATTATTTTTGGAATCTGATCCCTTATCATACCTGTACATTCTTACTGCCGCTTCGAATTTATCGCGGACTAAATTCAAGATGGCTGCAAACGCTAAACTTTGTGAAGATACTGTCTGTACAAATCGTCTTGTAAGTAAACTACCAGTGCTTTTTCAAAGTTCTCAATGTCTCGTTTTAAATGTCAGGGCCCTCGGAAGTCTACCAATGAAGTGTGGAGATACATTGAGCCTCGTAAATGGGTGTAAAACAGTGATTTATTTGCATGGCTAGCCCGATGTCAAGCACCACTATTGAAAAAGCTGTTGGTAGCATCGGCTAACTAGCCAGATTTTGGAGTGCAGGGGACAAGCCGAGATGGGCTATGAGACATACGTTCACACTCGGTATCATGTTTCAATACACTTTAGGTCAGTATCACACCGGAACTCTCCTTTAACTTCCTTGATTATCTCTCTGTTTACCAGTATTAGCCTGTATACCTATTTCCTGACTGCTGAATCTTTCATTTCTTTTAATGTTGGTTGGCAGCTCCTTGAATCCATTCAATTGTGTCCATGGGCACCAGAATTTACGGTTAGAGGCGGTGGCGTGCAGATTATCTGGAAGTTTAGTACTTTCCACATAGCAGATATCACACACTGTGCATTTTCATGTTAACTGGCTAAGTCACTATTTACACTGGGCTCTCACCTCTTCAGAGTGTACAAGTTTACATTATATATACTTTTGGACACAGTGGCAGCTCCCCTCTTGCTCCTATCTAAACCTTTGTAAGGTTTGCTCATTTTAATGATATTAAAGATTGATAGTATCTTTTCATTGCCTTTAACAGCATGCAGATCTACATTTGTTATAAAGACCTACTGGTATTACCGGTCTTGGGTTGTGAGTTAAGGTTACCTGAGCGTGAGCTGTCATGCTAAATAAAATTTGCACTGAAATCCATTTCCTGATTTATTGCCCTATCCACATTTTTAGGTTTACGTTTGTTTAGCTTTTTAATTGATAATGTTGAAAACCACGCCATGTTTGAGACATGAACTGAGGCTTTGTTAAATTTCACATATCCTACCATTCGATTTAGTGTTTTCTAAATGGTCTCCCCGCTGTATTGACCCTAACTTTCTCCTCATATTCCAATAACGGAAACAAAAGTACTCATATGAAAATAAAACTGAAACCCTGGTTTCTATACTGTTTCTTTCATTTGCAACAGTTTCTTTGCACTGATTGAGATAAGACACGTGTAGCTTTCTAGATCCAAAAAGGGACCAGTTTGAAAAGGGTTGAAATATCCTATAAATTCCTATAAATTAACAACTTTTTGGTCAGTATGCATCTTATTGTCCAGTGTACCATGTAGGTTGACAGACTGAACCTGAAATTATGACATCATAGGCAGACCGAGTTCTCTCCGCAATTTGTTTCTCATTTGAACACTTGAATTTTGTTTGCAGAGCCCAGTTCGATATGACTCATTTGACAGCCTATCCCTCACTATTCCCTCAGTGCTGTTGGTAAGAATCTATGTTATTGTTGCTTGTGATTTACAGAGTATGACTTGTATATGTGCATTTGTGATGTGATATAGCTTTATTTATTTATTTTAGGGTCGAACCATCACTTTAGACCAGTGTCTGCAACATTTCATCTCATCAGAAACCATCAGAGAAGTGGAATGTGTAAATTGCACAAAGGTATATTTTCGCAGGGATCATAGCCGTCATACTAACATGTGAAAGTGACTGATGTATTCAATGCAACCATGAGAGATGTATTTTGATGCTTTCTACTCCTAGTTATTGTCTTTGTGTACAGCTCTTCATCATAATTAGTGAATCATGTTGTGATTGGATTGTGTTTCCATTGTGTTTCTGTAGATGCAAGCAGCTGAGTCTTTGAATGGTGAAAGTCAGAGGACAACTTTCATTAAGCAGCTGAAACTTGGCAAGGTAGCCACCTCACAACTTTCATTAAACAACCAAAACATGGCAAGGTAGCCATCTCGTACCCCTTTTATTTATGTGGATATTTAGTTTTCTTGTTTAAGTTTTCATTTTGGCCTGCCACTCAAAACAAGTGAATATTTTACTTTTCCCTCATGTGCATATGGTTTTTCATGAACATTTCTGAACATAACACGAAAGAATGCATACAAAAGCATATTGCTCCCCACTAGTGATGCTAGTGAGGACCAAGACCAGGAGGATTTTGGCAGCACAATTTCTATAAAGTAAACGCAATTGGCTTACAGGCCAGTGTAAGCGGCTGTGGAGTGTGGCAACATGCGTGCAAATAACTCGCGCAATAGCAGCAGGGACTTTGCCAGATAATCATGGTTAGGATCTAAATGTTATCTGTTCGGGTACATTAGGTGTTTTATGAAATGTATGCTAATTAAGGCGATCATCTGGATAATTAGTTTAAACAACTATTTATTATAGTGGATGGAATCCACTATCTTGAAATCTGGCTTCTTCTCATAACCTTTTCTTTTTACCTTTTCAAGAATGAATGCGACTCTAACCGCTTAACGTACAGACATGTTGAAATAACCGTTGTGTAGGTCTGGAGTTGGACAAGAGAGTTACTTTTTCAGATTTTCTTAAAAGTTTATACTTTTTGAGAAATAGGGGATTAAAAATGTCAAAAAGCTCATTTTTCCCCCATAGACTTGTATGGCTGTGATGTCATAATGGCCTAAAGCCAGCTGCACTCTTTAAGCTCCCAGAGAAGTTCCCGGGCTAATTAGAACACTGGCAAAGGTGAATTCCACTGTCTCATCTTCTAATGCATACAATCTGGCACTCCCTAAAACTACAGATCCTGTTTAAGTGTTTCCCGTCTGTCAAAATAAGTCACAGCCATATCTCATTCTTAGCGCATTATATCTCCAGAACGACTTGACGCATATGCTTCCAATTTCGTACAAGTATTTGTATGGACTCAAAAGATTAAGTGAGCTGATGTTGGAGGTCAAATCCATGAATACTCTGAGCGCGATATCTCAAAAATGCCTTGACATACATGCCTGAAATTTGGATTAAGTGTTTGTATGGACTCAAAGATGAAGTGAATTGATGTTGGAGGTCAAATGTCAATGTGAAAAACACCTTGAGTGTTATATCTCAAGAACACTTTGACACACAAGGTTTTTTTGGTATGAGGGTTTGTATGAACTCAAAGATTAAGTGATTCAATGTTTTTCTTTCCAGGAATCTCCCTACCAACATTAAGCCAGCAGCTTTCCATCCACTATTGTAATTCCTCTGGCATTACATTTTCTAGTTTATTTTTATTATATGGATAGGCTTTGTCCCCTTCAATGGGTATTTTTGTATCCAATCAACTCTGGTGTGCATGTGCATTTGAGAAAGAGAGAGAGAAGGAGAGAGGAACAGAAGGGTGAATTTCACTTTAGCCTACCGCATAGGCACATAAGTATGTTAACCCAGGACGTTACTAGCCTATCTATCAAATTTGACCCGACCCACCTGCAACCCGCGATTTTACCTAGCAGTCTCACCCGAACCCGCGGGTCATAATCCGGCCCGCACAACACTACTCCCCACCCCTGAAGAAAAACAGTGATTTTCTATTTCACATTATTGACAAAGAGGACTGTCATCCCTGACTTCCTTTTAACTTGTAATGAGAGCCACAAACAACATGTCTTTGACCCAGATTGGATTAATGGTTCAGCAAAAGGTTCTTGATTATTTACAGCAGTTATAAATGTTTGTTAAAAAAGTCCCTGTGCTTCCTGAAAAATGTGCCACACACCCTAACATATCAGTAAGGTTAAATGGTTTACCCTTCTAAGAGTAGTGCTTAATGTAAGACTGCTAAATACTGGTCTTCATATATTTTAATTATGTACTTTGTTTACCTCATCTTGCACTAGCTCCCCCAGTGCCTTTGCATCCACTTGCAGAGGTTGACTTGGTCCAGTGAGGGCACACCTATCAAGAGGCAGGAGCATGTACACTTCACAGAGTATTTGTCCATGGATTGTTATAAGCACAGTGCTTCAAGCCTCCAGCAGACAAATGACATTACCCAATCTGTTCATTCCCAGAACAGTGGTAAGTGGACTGAAATGCTGTCCTTACACTGAGTTTACAAAGCAACTTGATAGTTACTGTAAATAGAGTCAGTGCTGAATGAAATTACTTGTTTCCAGCCATAGAGTACAGCAACTTAAAGCCTGGGTCCACAGGACCCTTTCCTTCAGTTTTTCTGCATTCTCCAACTTTAAGCCATCCATCCAACTTCGTACATGACTACAGGTACAGAAGTTCTATAAATGTGTCTTTGAGGTTATATTATTACAGGGAAATTATCTGATGTACTTAGCTTAACATCCTTATGGCCATGGTCATTTTATGTTGGCATGGTGCTTTACTGCCCTCTTCAGTTGCACTTTAATATTTGTAAACTACACAATAGTCAATTAGCATAAACATATTTTTGAACATGCAAGAATCGGTTGCATTTGATTTGAAATCACACTTTATTTGACAAATTCAGCTATGTGTGTCCTTCATCCACAGGTGCTCGGAATACCTCTTCAGATTGACAGCAGTTGTAGTTCACCATGGTGATATGCATTCTGGACACTTTGTTACCTACAGACGTTGTCCAGCTTCTCCTCACTGCCCATCTTCATTCAGTTCTCAGTGGTTATGGGTGTCTGATGACTCTGTCCGTAAGGCCAGCCTGCATGAGGCACTGTCATCAAGTGCTTACCTTCTGTTCTATGAAAGAGTCTGTAAGCCCACCCTCCAGACAGAGGAGTAGGAGCTGGTGGTCAAAGGAAGCGTGATCATTAAATTATTTTGGACCAAAACACCTTGTGTGCCACTGGGAAAAAGCCCTCCCTGTCTGTCATGGTGTATCATTTCACAGATGTACTAATTTCTGTAAAATCTTGTTACATGTCAGTCTTACAAATATAAGTATGCATTACAATTTTCACAGCATCCATGATGCACGTTAACCATTTGAACAAGTTCCCTTGTCAGGGAGATCCGTGACCTCACATTACCAAATAACACTGAAACAGACAAGTAGATCTGAGCCTACATAATTACCTAGGACATGAAAAAGTTTATTGTGCTCTTGTGAGGTAACATGTCTACATAGTTGTCTCAGATGTATCAGGCAGGCATACTCTGTTTCTAATAATGTTGTCCCACAAGCCAGGCATTAGATTACTGAGTATTATGGGACAAATTGCATCTTAAACTGCCAAACCACATGGGGCTAATGGGTCTTAAACAAATTGTCTTGACTTAAAGTCCAACCACAGAGCATTGCTTTTGTTTGTTCTGAAATGAAGCGTCTGATATGAAGTTGTTTTTGTTTAAGTATGTTAATTGTGGTTGCTGCATAATTACTCAATTCTGACGGGACAAATTAGTGGCACACTTAAAATCATTTTGAAATCTGCACACTTTCTTCTACCAGTTCAGCAATTTACCATGTTATATTTTGTGAAATCAGTGTATTTTCCTTTTTACCATTATAGGGTAAACCTGGTCATCTCCATGACTGTGCAAAGTCAAAGCGCTAAATAAACTTTTTTTAAAACATAAAAGTAAGTACCCAGTTTGTGTACTACTAGTGCTTAACACCCACATAATAAGTGTAGTTTGCATTAGTGTGGTAGGTACAGTATGTCTATCGAGGAGTCAATCACCTGAGGGAAGATGCTCCTAAATCTCAGCTTTTTAGTTTTTTCATCTTGCAATAGGTTTGTGTGATGATGGTACGGTCCAGTAACCTGACCCTAGCCAGATGAATTTCGTTCCGCTTAGCTCCGCCTAGCTTCACTCACATCCATCTGGGACATTTTCCATTGAGAGTGATTTCTGCAACCAACTTTATGGTTCAGCCAATCAAGACGCAGGGCGGGAGTTTCATAGATGACATAGACATTTTTTGATTAGGCCCAGCCTTCTGAAGCAACACTTCAATGGATCGGTTCCAGATGGATGAGTGGAGCTAGGCGGAGCGAAATTCATCTGGCGAGGGTCAGGTTAACGGTCCAGCATAAACAGTAAAGATTTTTAAGATGGTAGCCATTGTTTTTTACTATTAATTTATCATACACATAATCTGAATCTCCATTTATAAGTAACTAAATAACTTATAATGACAATGGCACACATTTCAAGGCTACAAGAATATATGCAGGAAAGATGTAACGTGACAATTAGGCGAACTTAAAATACTGTACTCAGAAGATGTGAAATGGGATGAAACATGTAAAAGTGAACTTTTTTTTTATTCTATGACCAATTAAACTTCATGGATAGATTTAACATAGTAAAAAAAATCTAATTCTATTACACTTTGAGGTGTAACGACCACTCAGTGGTGCGTCACAGATTCACACCTCAAACATGCATTAACTTGTGCTAACACTGTCGTCCAATATCCCGTACTTGAACCGCTGCTTGGTTGAATTTCCAATTGATGCATTCTTAAAACCTCAATTCTTTAAAACGTCAACTTTTAGATATGAGCCCACCAATAAAGTAGTTCCAGTTTTTTCATACAACCCCAAAACAGAAAAAGTTGGGACGTTGTGTAAAATGTGAATAAAACAGAATGTAATAATCTGCAAATCTCTTAAAGGAGAATTCCGGTGTGATATTGACCTAAAGTGTATTGAAACATGATACCGAGTGTGAACGTGTCTCATAGCCCATCTCGGCTTGTCCCCTGCACTCCAAAATCTGGCGCTAGTTGGCCGATGCTACCAACAGCTTTTTCAATAGTGGTGCTTCGGCATCAGGCTAGCCATGCAAATAAATCACTGTTTTACACCCATTTACGAGGCTCAATGTATCTCCACACTTCATTGGTAGACTTCCAAGGGCCCTGACATTTAAAACGAGACATTGAGAACTTTGAAAAAGCACTGGTAGTTTACTTACAAGACGATTTATACAGACAGTATCTTCACGAAGTTTAGCGTTTGCAGCCATCTTGAATTTAGTCACGATAAGTCGAGCGACGAGTAAGAATGAACAGGTATGATAAGGGATCAGATTCCAAAAATAATTCAGTGGAAATGCATAGATTCCAGTTGCTGCTACTGGAAGAAACTGGAATCCATGCATTTCCACTGAATTATTATTTTAGTGGCAAAAAGGACACAGACAACATATCAAATGTTGAAAATAACAAATTTGACTATTTCATGGAAAATATATGTTCATTTTGAATTTGATACCAGCAATATGTTTTAAAAAAAGTTGGGACAGGGGTTACAAAATGCTAGAAAAGTTGTGTAATGATAAAGGAATGTTTCACAACTAATTAGGGTAACTGGCAACAGGATTGGCTATGAAAAAGAGCATCCCAGAGAGGCAGGGTCTCTTAGAAGTAAAGATGTAGGGTTTGATGGCATATCTTTATTACCATATTTTCTCTGGAGACTCAGATAATCAGGATACAGGCTTTTATTCTTTTTGGACTTGTGTCACCCCAGCAAGGGTTTCACCAGTATTCTCTTACTATACAAAACAAGTCTTAACCTTAAGTAAGTTACAAACAATGGGAGGAGTGACCAATAGTTTCAACCCAGTATGAATATGCAATATAAAGGTGTGGTGTGTGGGGATGTGGCCTCTTGTCGTGGGGTCTCCAGGTCTGGTCAGCATTATTATTCTTTAATTAAGCTTTGGCACCCCAACTTGCTCATGACCTAATGTTGACAATAGAGTCCAAGGACACACAAGAGACCATGGATAAATGACCATATAAAGCTGATTTACAATACTTTCAGGGTATTCATCACTCTGTGTAAACCTCTGTGCACAAATGATGAATCAATAATGTTAAAGGGACACCAGGCAACGTTTTCGTGTTAATTAATAATCTTCGTAAGTTGGTATATGGTTAAATGACTCATTATGGGGCGAATGAAGGCTCTCTCGCCCGCCCCTACTGCCCATAGGAAGAATATCCCACTTGCAAGTTCGGTGTATCCTACCCGCCGACCTTCAGTATCACAAAGTCTCACATATTGCGAGAAGCAGGATCCGTTTACATCCTGCATCCCCAGCACAGTGGCAGGCTAACGAAACGCTAGTGATTGTTGCAAACGTGTGTAAAATGGCAGAGCTGGCGAATAAGCAGAGAAAACCCTTGACGGAAGATGCAAAGAAAAGGAAAAGAGCTTCAGACCAAGCGAGGGCTCGCACACATATCAACACGTACAGACGGTAGGGGGAGCTTCATAAAGAAAAAGCATCAGGCTTGCCTGGTATCCCTTTAATGCTTCTTAACATGAAATTGTGAAGTATTTGGGGAGTTCATCATCTATGACATAATTAAAACATTCAGAGAATCCAGAGAAATCTTTGCAAACAAGGGAAAGAGCTGAAAAACACATTGGATGGCCGTGGTCTTTTGGACCTCAGATGACACTGCATCAACACCAGACCTGTTTCCAGACCTCTCATTGTATGAGCCCAGAAAAACCTCTGATAACCATCATCTATGTGCACAGTTTGATACTCAATTCAAAAACTGCAGCCAAAATTGTAACAGCCAAAATTGTCGACAAAGTTCATTTTGAAATCAAATTATTAAAAGGAATTGAGTCTTTTTAATGAATATATAAATGAGACATATCCTACTTTGAGGTTCACAATGGATTATACTGTAACTGTAAAAGCATTCATTTCCTAGAACTACGGTCACAGTCAATAACAATAAATTGGAGACCTCAGTTTATAGGAAGGAAACTGATCCTTCATTTGTCAAGTTTCCACCCTGACCATGTGACTAAGAATATTCCTTATGGTCAGTTTGTCTAGACTTAGAAGAATCTGTAGCAATTAGGAAGATTTTAAGGTCAAAGCCAAGGAAATGTCTCAAAGATTCACAGAAAGAGGATAGGAAACAGTGATTAATCAAGCATTTGAAAAGCCAGCCAAAAAAATAGTATTGATTTATTGAATCCGACTCCTACAAAACCAGAATTGCTAAAAAGGGAGGCCTATTAGATTCACAAACTGAATACAGTTGAACCGTATGGACTTAATGAAAAACAAGATTTGAGTGTGTTTTTGTAATCTGAAGAACAGGCTTGCCATTCTGATAAAGTATATGATGACATTTTAGGGATTTTATCTATGCTGGACTAACGTACAAATTATCTTAATGTTTAAAAATGTTTTACTTATATTCAAACTAATAGTGGTGATATGCTGTCCTTAATGATATGAACGTTTTGATATTGTGATCATTCTTAGAGGTTTTTAAACGTATGAACTATTGAGGTTGTTTATTAACTTACGATCTAATTGAGGTTGTTTATAAACTCATGAACTAATTCTTAGAAATGTTGTTTATGAACTTATGAATTAATTATGATGAATTTATGAACTAGATTTTAGAGATGTTGTTTATGAATTTAACACTGGTGATTTATTTACAGATTCTATTTTTGTATTTGCAATGTAGAGAAATGTACAAAAACAAGAAAAGATTGACATGTAATTAGTACCCAACAAGGTCATGTGACATTGTATCTGATTTATTCACCTGTGGGATTGGGGGATGGTGTAGAGCGAACCTGATGAAGCGCTTGGTGAAACGCGTTGTTCGCTCCTAAATAAAAAAACAACGTTAATAGTGATCAGTGTGCAGTGATTTTGATTTTTCATTTTTTGGATTATACTTACCTGCCTCACCTGCACCTGTATCACTACAGGCTTGTGCACAGGAACACCTACTGTATGGACTTAAACAAATAAGAGCATGTAACCAAGCATAAAAATAATACTGAGATCAAATTAATAATTCAATAAGTCATTGATGCAGTTCACATTCTCAAGTTTAGCAGTTTGGTTGCAGTGGGAAAGATTGAATGAATTTTACAAATTATGACAACCCTATATTTAATTGACATAATCAACATATCAACTGTTGAAGGAGAGACAGTTGATTATTTCATGAAAATATAAGCACATTTTGAATTTGATGCCAGCAACACATCTTAGTAAAGTTGGGAAGGGGGCAACAAAAAGCTGGAAAAGTTGAGTAATGATGAAGACAACAAGAGGATGACCATTTTACAACTAATTAGGTGAACTGGAACCATGAATGGGGATTTTTTAAAAAGCATCCCAGAGAGACTGAACCTCTCTGAAGTAACAATGTGGAGGTAAACTGTATGGGCAAATTATGTAACAATATAATAATGTTTCTTAGAATGTAATTTTGAAGGATTTGAGAATTTCATGATTTACAGTATAGCATTAACATATTCAGAGAATCCAGAAAGAAACCTTTAAAACAAGGGACAGGGCTGAAATAAAATATTGGCCGTGGTCTTTTGGACTGCATTTACAGAGCTTTTTCTGTAAAGAAAATCATTGTATGGGCTCAGGAAAACTTCTGATAACCATTGTCTATGAACTCAGTTTAATGCTTCATTCACACATGCTAGTGTAAACTCTGCCATGCAAAGAATACATTTTATTTGGACATGATACAGAAATGCAAACACTATCTGAGCCTGAGATCGTTTAAAATGGACTGATGTTTAGTTAAGTTTAGTTTAGTTTTAGTTTAGTTTATTAGACAGGGACCATGCATAGAATAGCTTCTATACCAGGGTTAGCTAAATAGCTAATTTGCACCTGTAGTCCATGGGCAGGATGTTCAAGCACAGTAAAAACATAAACAAACACAGACATGAAAAGACAACAAGATAAACATTACAAATAGAAGAAAAACTAAGTGAAAAACAAAGATCAATGATCACAAGCTTGATTGTCCTTCAGCCATGTCTTCAAAGACTTTTTAAAACGTTTAAAACTTAAAGAGTCTCTGATATGGAGTGGGATTGAGTTCCATTTTCTAATTGCTTGATATGAAAATGCTGATTGGCCAAAAGTGGTCTTTTTGAATGTAGTGTAACAGTCTCCTCTCATTGCAGCCCTAGATACCCTAACATTGTCTCTACAGAATGACACACAAGTGGTGGTGGTGCAAGATCATGGGTCAATTTGTACATCAGGCACATGTCAGAGAACCAAATAAAACTGTCAAATGTTAACAGGCTATGTTTTTTTTATAATAGTACAGTGGTGATAATTTCTTGTTTTTTTATCAAGCACTTTCACAGCCTGTTTGTATAGAGAGTACAAGGGTTTCAGAGTGGTCACACCTGCCTGGGACCAGCTTGTAGCACAATAAGACAAATGGCAGAAAATCATTGAAGCATAAACAGTTTCGCAGCATGTAAGGGTAATTGATGTCTAATATGTCTAAAAGTAATCAAACTCGCTCTAACATTTCTAGATATCTTCTTAATATGCTTTCTGAAATTTAAATTGGAATCAATGATTATGCCCAGGTATTTAAAGTGGTCAACAATTTTGATCACCTCTCCTTTGACCAAGATGTCAGGTTGTTGCTGTGCATTTCCCTTTTTAGAGAAATACATAGCAACAGTTTTACTTACATTGAGAGTCAGACAGCTACTAGTTAGCCAATCTGACACTTTATTTAGGACTGCAGTAAGTTTTAAAGCAGCCTGTTCTCTATTTTTGGCATGTGTATAGATTACTGTATCGTCCGCATACATTTGGATATTGACATCTGGGCAAATCAGAGGAAGGTCATTAATATATAAACTAAATAAAATTGGTCCTAAAACTGTTGACAAAGGAAGAGCATACATAATTAATTCTGGTGCACTGCTTCCTTGAATCTAAATAAGACTCTATCCATGTCAGAGCTTTAGTGGAAAAAAAAAAATGTAGAGTGGAAAAGGGTCCTGGTTAAACCAATCAAAATGTGCAATTCTTTTTGGA
This sequence comes from Alosa alosa, assembly GCF_017589495.1. Taxonomy (NCBI): domain Eukaryota; kingdom Metazoa; phylum Chordata; class Actinopteri; order Clupeiformes; family Clupeidae; genus Alosa; species Alosa alosa. The sequence goes on along the minus strand of NC_063193.1, from coordinate 2,626,298 downwards.
AATCATGGACTCTTCTGAGCTAAAGAGGAAAGGGACTATTCAACTATCCATCGTATCCAATTTTGTTTTATAGGGCTCAGTTCAAAAGCCAGCATCCCTGGCAGTGTGGAGGTGCATTAGTGCCTATGGCATGGGCATTTTGCACATCTGGCAAGGCCCAATAATTTCTGAATGATGTACACAGGTTTTGAGCAACATATACTGCTACCCAGACAATGCCTTTGTGGTGAAGACTTTTAATATTTCAGGAAATAAAGGCAAAATGAATTCTGCACATATTTAAACAGTATTTCTCCAAGAGTCCAGGTGCTAAAATGACCTGTCTGCAGTCAGACCTGTCTAATTGGGTGCATCATGGAATGAAAAACATGACTAAGAAGTCCGCAGACTTTTGAGCAGCTGAAATCATATATTGGGCAGGAATGGGACTACATGTCATACTCAAAACTTGAGCAACTGGTCTCCTCAGTTTCTAAACATTTACAGAATGTTGTTAAATAACTTAAATTTAGAGGTGAAGCAACGCAGTGGTAAAAATGTCTGTCACAACTTTTTTGTTGACATGTTGCTGCCATTTAAAATGTTGCTGTTCAAAATGAACATATTTTTTTCCAAAAAAACAATAACATTTCTCTCCTTCAACAGCTGATATGTTGTCTTTGAACTATTCTCAATTAAATATAGGGTTGACATGATTTGTAAATCATAGTATTCTTTTTTATTCACATTTTGGGCTGCAATATCCAGGCAGTCCTCATATACATACTGTATATATCTATTTCCAGACTGCGAGATAACGTGCCATGAATGGGATTTGTGGAGTTCTTCATGATGCTGATTGCTCTGTGCACACAGCGCTCCATGTGGATGTCCTGCAAAAGGGGCAGCGGAGCACCAATATTTATCATGTTCAGTTTGTGTCTCTCGTCTGCCGTGCTTTTGCCAAACTATGAAGAGATGCAGTAAGTGAGAATGTTCTCGATGGTCCCTCTGTAAAATATAGTCATGGCTGGGATGGGGATGTCCTTCCTCAGTCTATGCAGGAAGTAAAGTCGCTGTTTCGCCCTCTTGATGACAGCTGTGGTGTTGTCACTGGAGGTCAGCTTGTCCGTCAGATGGACCCCCAGGAACATGGTGTTGTGAGCCCTCTCCGTCTCGAAGCCGCTGATAGTGGGAAATGGTGCAGGTGACCAGTCCTCCTAAAGTCCATATCCAGGAAATTAACATCGCTCCAGGAAATCTGTCCATCTTACCAATACCCAGTGGTTAAAGTGGGATTTGGCAGGTTGGGAAATCCTCAAATCCAGTGTCGCTGCAACGGAAAAAAATTATTCACCGTTGGACAAAAGTATTTTGGTGTAGCAATACTTTTTTGGACAAGAATTGCTCCTATCTTGGTCACTTCTGTCAGTCAAAATAGCTCCCATATTGATTTGTACCAGGGGCGTCATTAGACCGAGAACTGCACTGGGGTACAAGACCCCCTAGGTGGGTCCAGGGGCATGCTCCCCCGTAAGTGTATATTTTAACGTTTAAATGCATCAATATGGTGCACTTTGAAGAAATTCAGAGGTTAGACTTGCTTATTTTTATCTATGGATGTGCTGTAGCCTAAACTGTTGCACTTCAGAATTAAAACCATGCACACACAGGTGGAATAGTTATGACGATACTCAGTGGCGGACATTACTTGAGTACATTTATACTCAATTACTGTACTTAAGTTGCTTTTTCATGTATCTGTACTTTAATTGAGTAGTTCAATTTTGTTAAACTTTTTACTTTTACTCCAGTAGTCCAAATATCGGTAACACTTTACTTGACAGTATCGACGTAAGAGTGACATGACACTGTCATGAACATATGACACTGTCATGACACATGAACCCTAACCTCTAATTCTAACCCTAATCCTAACACTAATCCTAACCCTAATCCTAACTTGTAATGACAAAAAACAATTGTCAATTAATAACAGAAGTGTTATGTCATAAACGTTTATGACTTGTTTATGACACATTCATAACAGTGTTATGTCACTTATGTCGATACTGTCAAGTAAAGTGTAACCCAAATATCTTACTTTTTACTCCACTACATTTTGTGACATCTGAAGTACAGCTGAAGTTCCTTTTGGAAAAAAGACTGCCCAAATACAGTTGTACTTAGGCTACATGTGTATTTTCTATTAAGCAAGCTAGGCTTTAAATAATGGTGTTGCCTAACTTATTTTATTGTTATATCCACTATTTACTGTACCTTGTTGACCCTTGATACCATACTAGCCTCATGACGCCATTGAGCAAATGATGATGATAGACAATCTGACACTATCAAACACAAAAGGGAACATCTTGATTTTGTCTGAAAGTGTAAAGCATTCAACATTCAGTATTACTTTGAAGTATCTAAGATAACATACAGTATCACATTAGTTTGTTTTTAGTTATTTCTACATACACCAATTCTTAGATGATTTTGCCTTTGTCTGTGCCAATTTATTTCCACAAAAGTAAAAGCAACTGTATAGTCATAATACATTTTAGGACTTTTACTTTTGATACTTAAGTACATTTGAAGGCAAGTACTTTTGTACTTCCACTCAAGTGGAAATGTAAAAGGAGGACTTCTACTTTTACTGGAGTAACATTTAACCATGTGTATCTCTACTTTCACTCAAATACAAGATTTGTGTACTTCGTCCACCACTGACGAAACTGCAATAAGTTCACAACTACAAATCATATTTGTTGAGTTTCACAGTTCAGAAATGGTCAAAAATAGTGTACATTTCACCCTCCAGTTAGCTTGCAAGTGGCTAGTTACAGTACTCATTAGCGTGAATGGCACTTTCTATAAAAAACGGCACATTGGGTGAGCCAGTGAACCGTAGGCTCTGTACGTTCTTCCCACACTGTGTTCGCTGTGCTGTCACCTGTGAAAGGTATGTGCCAATGCTCCATTTTCACTACAAACATGATGTCTTTACCAGCTGTGTTTAAAGTATAATGGTTTGACAACAAGTGTTTGACTGTGTGCCAGACGCTCATGTTGACTGTGTAGCATCATGTTGACGATGATGTCTACTGAAGGTATTTGCAAGAGATCTCAACCATAGACTGGTCAGTTGCTTTTGTAAGAGCCTTCATGCAAATTCACAGCAATGTGTTTAACATAGGTCTTGGCTGGAAGACGCCGTGCTAGCACACTCCACTACTGGGAGACGCGTTGAGGTAACATTGGCTGTATGGCTCACAGCAATAGAGTAATGTTTGCCATGTAATGTGTGTACATGTATGTTTTTAGTAATGGAATCTACTATAATGTGACCATGTTTCACTGTAAGTCCTTGTGATTTAACCAGCCAATAACCTTAATGCACGATGGGCTATTTTGTATGTGAACTTGAGCTCAATGCAAACCAAACCAGCTAATAGGCTAACTGAAATTAAACCATGCCAATCTCTAGGTATGGTGAAGGGTGATGATGTGGGGCTATTTTAATTCCAAAGGCCAAGGGAACCTTTATCAGGATGCATAGTGCAAAATGCATCCTGTATTTTAAAGAACATTTATTTATTTACAATATATTCTTCATTCACAAAGAAAGTTGGTGTCCTTGGTTGGATTTTTCCTCACTTTTTAGTCAACTTTAGCATGGGTTCACATACTTTTTCTTGCCACTGTATATATATATAACTGTTTCATTTGTGCACTCCGCTCCTTGGTTTACACCTGAACTAAACAGGCTTTCCAACGGTATAAGATTTATTGCCAAAAAACGTTGTTACCACAGAGAAATAATCTACCAAACACAAATTTCCTTACTTTTTGTGCTAAGTTTATATATTGGGTATACTATAGTGCCTCGTTCACTCTTACCCATTTGTCACAGATTTTGTGATTTCCTAAACTATGGTAGCCTGGGTTTTCCCATGCTGCCTTACATGCACAATTTTATAGGCAGCCTGGATTCCATGGACTTTGTTTTCTCCTCAACGAAGGAACCAATCACAGAACGGAGGGGGGACAGCAAGACGATGACGACACACCGAAGCGGTTATGAGCTAAGTACTACAGGTGCATCTGATAGACATTTGTAGCGCCAAATAAACGGCTCTGGGCATTCGTAAACCACATTTCAAATACGAGAAAATAAATTTATAGTTCCCAGACCACATCTCAATGAGATGAGGTTTGGCGTTAGCCAGGCTAAAACTATGGTGGGTAGACTACATAATATTTGGTCTTAGTTGTACATGTTTAATGTTTAAAGTTTCAATTGGGATTGTTGTGAAATAAACAAAAAAATAACATAACACTATATGTAATTCTAAAAGCATAATAACAGAAGTATTACATAGCTCTTTTATCCTGTTACAGGCCTTTTATTAAAATGTACATGTCTGTTGCCTTGGCAAATGCAAATAAACACATCAAAATCACCTTCAGAAAAAGAATTAGGAATTGCATTATGGTCATTCTATAAACATTGCACTTTTTTGCAAACAAGCACTACTGTATATGCTGCTGCATGAACAAGGCAACAGCCACAATTATGATAATAATAAAGTTTGGCCTTAAATGTGTGAGACCCAACATGTACAGTATTGCGTATGATAGTATTTTTTTACTCAGTATTTTTTTTTGCTCAATCGTAAAGTAAATGATGAAATAACATACAAAACAAATCAATTCATGTCAGGCAACACCTGGTTGTCTGACACCCTGAAAACAATCCAAAATTCAAACACATCCATGGCTGTCAAAAGTGCTTGTTGCTTCTTTTAATTGGGCAACTCATAAGGTTTCAAAAAACTCATCATAACAATGCACCATGTAATTTTTGTGATGCTTAAATAAAATAGCTTCCATTCACAAAGTCGTACGATATGTTGGCTTTATAAGATTAACGTTGGCGTTAGCTATAAAAAAGGTGGTATAAAAACACTCCAAATGTTTTTAGTTTTTATTAAAAAATGTAGAAAACCCGTTCACTCGTAGGACGCCATGGTTATGTACGTCTCAATGCTTTCTGGGTAGTGAGTGACGTGTTAAGGTTGCTGGCTAGGTCTTGACAGTAAGCCTAGGTTACAGTGAGATTAACACGTTCAGCCTTTTCAGTTTGAACCTGAACGTTATATCATATGATAGTTTGATCTATGCTTACCCTGGACAGCTGCTGACAAAAAAAGTGGAGCTCTTTACAACAAACACTCTCATTCTCGGTTGTCATTGGCAAGCAGTTGCTGGACAGACACCATCGATTTTGCCCCACTCTCGCTTCCTCACCTCTCACCACTTGTCTTCATTTTCATGTAAATCTCGAGTACCATCTTCCGCGTTATCCTCCTGATTTAATAAAAACTAAAACATTTGGAATGTTTTTATACCACCTTTTTTTATAGCTGACGCCAACGTTAATCTTATAAGGCCAACATGTCGTACTAGTCGGGGTTCCTTTAAACAGAGTAGACCCTAGACAGCACCCCAACCAAAGTTAATAGGAAATAGGAAATCCTTATTTACATCAACTAATTCTGTTACATACATGCTTCTGTGTCCAGGTTGGATGGAGGGGAATAAGAGCAATCCTTTGGGCCCATGCTTGGAGAGCAGGACTGAGGATGAAGAAGGTCTGTGATAGCTTGATGGAGAACATTTCTAGATGATGAATACTCATTGGAATAGGAGAAGTGAGGAGACTCCGATGAAGTGTGCAAAGGGGGCAGGCTAGTTTCATGCTGCTGTTGTTGTGTATCTCTGCCAATAGGGGTAGGAATACGAGATGGACTATTGTCTGGCCGGTTGTCCGTACGTGGCCGGATTCGTGGTCTCAGCTTCATTTTATAAATGGAGGGCATCCACTCAGTCTTCTTCTGACCCCTCCTGGCCCGCAGAGCTGCGGCATTCTCCATGTCACCATTGGCAAGTGAGTGGGATGGGGTGGTGATACCATCTGAGAGTGGCGCACTGAAGCACATGGATGAGCTCTCACAGGAGTTCTGTAACAAGGAATCATCACTGAGTGGTGGAACAGGCAAGGGGCAAGTAAGAAGCGGAAGATCTTTATTTGGGTTGTGGTCCAAATCATAAGGCATGTCTGCAGTGAATTCCTCTTGAGAGGCATCTGCTTCCACATCCCTTTGGTTAAATGTATCTGGCTGTCCATTCAACAAAATCTCAGTTGGCCTGTGGTACAGACCAGGGGACCCATTCAGTGGTCTAGGTACAAGTGCTGGGTGTGACTGGTGCTGTGAGTGATTAAAACCCACCTCACAATCTTCCATTAAACTGGAAATGGCAGGCAATCTCTTCAGACCTCTGTCGCAGTCACTCCATTGTTTGCTGTCAGATAGCATTTCTGAAGTCTGGTTCTGAGAAAAGGTGGTGGGATCATTCAGGATACACGGCTGTTGTTTAGTCTTTTTCACCTCTTTCAGGTCTGGAAATAGTCCAAACGGTTTCCCCCCAACATTTAGAGAGGAAGTGGAGGAACAAGAGGAGGAGTAGGCTGAATCTGTCACATTCAAATCCCCCATGGTTGGTGTAGGAAGGACACACAGGGTAAAGTGCTGCTCTTGTAACTGTTGGGAAATTGGAAGTATGTCCTTCCTCACTGTACCTCTGTCTGGACCAGACCTGGCCAGCTGTTGCTGAGTGTTGGCCAGATACTCTGCCTCAAAGCTACGGTACAGGTCTTCTTCCTTCTGGGGATCCAAGCTGGGTAAATGTTGTAAACTGTAACCCTGTCCTGATGGCCCATCCTGGGATTCAGTCCGAAGAGAGGGCCTTGGGTTAGATCTACTTCTCTGGGTGCGTGAAGATGTACGAGAGTTCTGGGAACGTGGGGATCTTGGAGGATGATTGTGGTGATGGGAAGAGCGATAAGATGACTGTGGAGAATGTCGTCCTGGCTGTGACACAGGCGGTAGCAGTTTACCCTTGCCAATAGATGGTGTTTGTAATGGAGGACGAGGTGTCGTCAATCCTTTCTTTGCAGGGCTTCCACTCCTATTACAGGAAGCTCCTCTGACTGGGGAAGTGGAGGCAGTGGTGGAAATCGGTCTCCAGGAGTTACCACTACCACCACTAGCCCTACAACAGATAGAAGTTGTTTGCTTAGCACGCAAATCCTCCATACTATTGCAACTACGGGAAGACAACCTCTTATCTTGACTGGGAGAGTGAGTAGTCTGGAGATGACATGGACTCTCAGGGCACTGAGAATGGTTCTGTTCAGAAGGTGTGGTTTGATGGCCCTCTGTATACACGTGAAGTGGGCTGTGACGACGGGGAGATTGGGATGTCTGTGTGGGGCGGTCTCGAGAAGTGTTTCTTGTACGTGCCTGAGGAGGTTGCGGAACAGCAAACTCATCCTGTCCACCAACCCTTTCAATCACATGCCGTCCCTCCTTGCGATTGACAAGCAGAACCATTTCCTCTCCACCTGCACGTAGACCACAGCTGCCTTTGGAAGACGTTGTTGATGAGTCACTGCCACCAGACAGCCTCCGTGTCACTGGCACTAACGATTCTTTATTCCTGAGAGACAATTGAAAAAAAAGAAAGAGTGTGATTTACAATATTCACACAAAATTTAGTTCACTACTTGTCAGATCATTTTCCCCTTGGGACAACAGCTGTGCACATTATTATGACCGCTGCGCAGCGAAGCGGCGGTCATATAGGTTTAGTCAGATTTTTTTTTTTTTTCGCATGTCCAAATTTCCGTCAAGGATTCCCGGGACACTGTAAGACCGGGGTACACGAAACTTGGTGGGCATGTAACCCCACATGGATAGCATGGAACCATCGTTTTTTGTTTTGATCTGTAGCACCCCCGCTGGACTGGACCCCCCAAAAGGAGGGTAGGGCAGACACAGTTTTCTGTGAATATCTTGAGAACCGTAGGGCCTAGGATGACCAATTTTTTCCGTATGTTTGCCTCCAGGGGTCATCTTAACCCATTCCATGTGCACACATGTGCATAAACAGATACACACGCACACACATACATTCACAGTAATCCTACGTATGACACATACTCACACAGTAGATATGTACGCATGTATGCACATGCACAAACACAGGCACATACGCAGGCACACACACAAGCACGCACACACACACACACCCACACACATAAACATAAACATGTACACGCACACATGCACACAAGAATTTCTCAGAATTATGAACAGGCAAGATGGGGGTGGGGTTATATAAAATGAATTTTACATGTGAAATCTATGAACTAATTATGTTTTGGTACTTGTTGTCTAGCAGATACCAGTGGGAATTGAGTGTGGATAATGCAATTTAGTGAGACAGTTAGAATCATATAGGCCTTTCAGCGTGATTTATTTTTGTGGAAAAAATGTGCTGGACTGGGCGGCGGTCATATTTTGTACCGCTCTGCGGTACATCTAGTTTGTACATTCTCCTATTAACTCCTTCCATGTACAGAAACTATAGTAGAGCACAGGCTGGGAGTTGTTTAGTTTGAGGGGTAGGACATAAAATTAACTAAAAGGTACAAAACTATGTTTCCTGATACCTTGGCTGCGTATTTTGTGAGTGACACATTTGTAAGGTTTGTTTAGACCACTCTAAAAGCTATGTCTTCATACATACAGTGGGCAGTGCTTCGACTTGGCCAGCTTCACTCGCGGTCCGCGCGTGGGATCACACGGTATCACGCGACTTTAATTTGTATTTTCCCAGTGAGACGCTGCAACAACCCAAACAACCGGTAGATGGCTCAAGTGAGCAGGGTGTCTCGTAAAAAGAAATGGAGCCTGGAAAACCCTACACAGACTTCACTACAGACTTTAGCAGACTGGTTTAGAAATAATTTAATAGCCAGAATTATGCCTGCCCTGCCCTAATAAAGAAATATTTGGTTAACTGCGAGTGAATCCCGTTTGCAGCCGTAGAAGAAATGCAGGACAAATTCTGGTTTTCTCCAAGTGCAACGATGATAGACAGACATCATTTGGACAAAATATAGAGCATATTAACCTCCGTTGCTCAGCCAAATGCCTTCCTATTATGTCCTGTTATCACGGAGTTACAGGCGATAAATGATTTTTGATGGTCACAAGTTTACTTCATTAGCAGTTTATTTTTTTGATTATTAAAGAGTGTTTTTCATTTAAAGGTTTGACTTCGTTCTTATTCAGTAGAGCATTTAGTGCTCTTCCCAATCCCAGACGTTCACATTGCATGTTTGTTTGTAATGGATGCAACCGCGAGATAGGCTACGCGTTTGACGGCAATGAGTTGTTAACAGACATGAACCACTGTAGCCCTGCAGCAATCTAGGGACTGTTCGTTATTTTGACTGATTGATTCAGTCAAAAGTTGCATGACCCTCCCTTGCCTGCTAGAAATTGTTCAATGACCCTCCGACAGAATTGTTAAAAAAGACATGACCCTCCCCTGCCAATTGTCACCGTCTTCCGCCCGCGCTGCTTTGCGCCACAGCCACACACTGTGATAACGTTCTTAAATCAATCTTTCCCGCGAGCTTGCATGCTACCAGTCCTTCCTTTTCAAATGTGTTGCACCTGTTTGCACAATTTCAAAAATAATCATATGTGATTAATAATATGACAAATAATCCCTGTGCATGGGGACCGAAACAATGCATGCCAACTTTTTCCGTGTTTCTTACATATTTTAACTTCCCCCCCGCTGTCTTGCCGTTTTAATGTTTTCCCGTAGAATATCCCATATTTTAATACTCTCATAACAGCCCTGCCATCGGGCCTGTCTCTGTGTTGCCCTTCCAACGAAACAGATGTCTTCAAATCATCGTTTTCCTTGCTTGAAAGCGAACTTAGAGTGATGTTAACCTATTTAAGTTTAAGCCGTGATTGTCGGAGAGTTAACGATTCATTGGCGCTTGCATGTTCGGCCTTATGTCTACGTGCGCACCTGAGGCTACTCAGCTACTAGAGAAAGAATTTCCCCTGTTTGTATGTTCACTCCAAGTTGGCCTACCATAACTTACCAACTCTGCACTGTAGACCCTAACTGGCTATTTATATTTTTCTGTGAGATAAGCAAATGTATTTGTTCAACTTTATGAAGCAGAATTACGCACTAGGCTACTTGGAACATAACACATTTGACAAAGGACAGATGTATGTTATAATTATTACAGATGTATGACAAAATATTAACTTTCAGTGTTTTACGATGTCTTTGTCATGGGGAAGTTTTTTTCCCCATGCATTTATTCTAGGCTACTGTCAGTGACTGCCGTGAGAGAAGCGGATTCTGTGTTTCGTTCATGTCAGTGACTGACGCGAGAGAAGCGGGGTCTGTGTTGCGTTGCGTTAATTTATTTTCAATTGGGCATGCCGTGCCGTGTCGTCCACAGCTCAGTTCTGACCAAGCCGAATTTACTCCTTTTGAAACAATTAGCGTGTTTTCATCCAACTCATGCGAATTAGTGATGCGCATCCATGGTAATGCGCATAAATAAAATGTGCATTAGTCAGCGTTTCCAACACCTATTGATTCTAAGTATTTTGGGACACTTTGCCTATGTTAAGTGAAATGGACGCCCTCCTCTCTCGGAATAGCCTAGAACCTAGGCCTAATTCATTCCTTCATTTTGAAAATATTTTGTTTAATATCGATTAGAAGGAAGGCGGAGAATGTTGCGCAATCGGGTGTTGGCAGCTTCCCATCGCCGGAGACCACCATACACTTGGGAACTCCCAAGTTTTTTTGTCAAATTTGTTACTTCACTGTAGAGCTTCATTTCTATCATTTCACGCAGGCTCGGGCTTGCGCGGTAGGCTAAATGAGCGGTCAGGTGATGCGTTTCGGTTAGCTGCGAGAAAGATGCAGAAATGGATGCTTAGGAGGTGAAACAGAGGCTGGCCTCTTGTGACTGGCGTTTTAGTTGCACCGGCAAAGAAAGCAAAGTCTGAGGTGTGGAAAAGTTTTGATCATGTGCATAATGAGAATAATGAGCCAGTGGTTATGTAAAATCCAAAGGATGCAACATTCTGTAGAACGACAGGGAATTCGTCGCTGATAAGGCATGTTGATCAAAGCTGTCAGTGTCCATCAGGATCACATTGTTTGTTAGGCTACAGCAACAAAATCAAACCCTGCAAAGGTGAAACAAATGGTTACGGAGAAGAAATGTGTCAGCTTTCGCTGTAAAGACATTAGGCCTTTTAATATCGTAAATGGCGAGGGGATTGAAAAGCTGGCGCAAGAACTAATTAATGTCGGGGCTGCGTATGGGAGGGTTCCCGCAAACTTCAGAATGCTGAGAGGACTTGGGCCATTTTATTTCTTTGTTCCAACTTCCAAGTGGCCTAGGCTACGTTAGTCATGAATAAATGATGTCAAATGTTACTCATTCTTGACAAAAGGCAAAAGAGCTATGCGCGTCGCGGACATTTGAATAATGTCGGGCTGTAAACGGGTTCGGCTTTTAAAAAGCTGTCAGTCTCGGGCTCGGTCAGGGATCGGGCTGATTTCTGTGGGGCTCGGGTCTTGTTGGGCCTAAATTTTAAGGCCCGATTATAGCTCTATTTCACTGACCAACAGTGGGTGGAGACCTTTAAAGTCAAAGTCAAAGTCAAAGTCAGCTTTATTGTCAATTTCTTCACATGTTCCAGACATACAAAGAGATCGAAATTACGTTTCTCACTATCCCACGGTGAAGACAAGACATATTTTACCAATTTTAAGTCCACAGACAAACATAACATTCAAGTAAAAAAAAAAAGTAAGTAAATAAGTAAATAAGAGGGCACATATAATAATGAAAAAAATAAGAGCAGCAAAATTTTGTTGAAATTGTGCATAGACAGTCAATAAAAAACTAGTGCAAAAGTCAGGCCAATAAGAGGCTTGGGTAGTTCTGTTTGACCTGAGTAATGAAGAAAGTGGCATAGTGGTGCAAGTTATGTAAGAGCAGCAGAAGTGTTGTGTTTTCAGGACAACAACACCAAGTTGTAAAGTGTACAAGTGTGCAAGTGTTCAAGTGTGCAAGTGGAGTAGTGCAGGCGGCCATTGTGGGTCCAATGTCCAGGATGTTATGTAGCTGAGGGTGGAGGGGGGAGGAGGGGAGAGTTCAGCATCCTTACAGCTTGGTGTATGAAGCTGTTGGTGAGTCTGGTAGTCTTGAGGGAGCGCAGGCTTCTGTACCTCTTCCCAGAGGGCAGTAGATCAAACAGATTGTGAGCGGGGTGACTTGCATCACTCACAATTTTGGTCGCCTTTGGCGGGTGAGGTGGGTGGTGTAAATGTCCTTCAGGGAGGGAGTGAAGCACCAATGATCCTTCCAGCTGTGTTCACTATGCGCTGCAGGGCTTTCCTGTTGTATTCAGTGCAGCTTCCGCCCCACACAGCGATACAGCTGGAGAGGATGCTCTCAATGGTGCCTCGGTAGAATGTGGTCATGATGGCTGGTGGAGCACTTGCTCGCCTGAGTTCCGCAGGAAGTACAGGCGGCGCTGAGCTCTCTTCGCCAGTGATGCAGTGTTGGTGGTCCAGGAGAGGTCTTCGCTGATGTGCACCCCCCAGGAATTTGGTGCTGCTCGCTCTCTCTCCACCACAGCACCGTCGATGGTCAGTGGCAGGTGTTGGGTGTGACCCTCCGGAAGTCAACAACAATCTCTTTGGTCTTGCTGGACGTTCAGCAGGAGGTTGTTGTCCCTGCACCACGTGGTCAGATGGTCGACCTCCAACCTGTATTGAGTCTCGTAAGCCCTTGGTGATGAGACCCACCAGAGTTGTGTCGTCAGCAAATTTCACTATGTGATTGTTGCTGTAGGTTGCAGCGCAGTCATCGTCAGCAGGGTGAAGAGCAGCGGACTGAGCACGCAGCCTTTGGGGCCCCTGTGCTCAGTGTGATGCTGCTTGAGGTATTGTTGCCAACACGTACTACTTGGGGCCTCTGACAGAGGAAGTCCAGTAGCCAGTTGCAGAGGTAGGTACTGAGTCCCAGTTTGTCGAAGTTTGCAGATGAGTTGTTGTGGTATTATGGTGTTGAATGCAGAACTGAAGTCTATAAACAGCAATCTCACATATGAGTCTCTTTTTTCCAGGTGGGTGAGGGCTGGGTGGAGGGCAGAGCAGATTGCATCCTCTGTAGACCGCTTGGCTCGGTATGCAAACTGGAAGGGGTCCAGGGTGGGGGGGAGAATGGCTTTGATATGTGACATGACAAGCCGCTCAAAGCACTTCATGATGATGGGTGTCAGTGCCACAGGGCGGTAGTCATTGAAGCAGGATGGATTCACAAGTCAGGGTTTGGCTGTTGCCCCGAGTACTCGTTGTCGGATGCCTATCCCAACAAACAAGCCATCGCATCTATCTATCCATAAATTGCAGGAACGTCTGTCTGTCTGTCTGCGTGTCGTTGGTCCGTTCGATTTCAAACTTGGCAGGTGTCTTGCTACTGGCATGAGTAGTGTCTTGCTACTGGCATGAGTAAGTGCAGTGCATAGTTTGACACTGTTTGGATAAGAAAAGCTAAATATATAGTTATAGGCTATATATCGGTAAAAGAAGCACACGTTGGCTTTCTCCGCTCTACACACAGCACTGCGCGCAGGACCAGAGAGAGGATAAGCGGAGATTTGGCAGCACTAAATCACGGTTAAAATGCAAGATGTTTGATTATCATCTCTGACCTCAACAATAAATAAATTACATGAAAAGTATGTGCAATAAACTGACGCTTTGAATAGCCCAGGCTACATTGGACGTGAGACTCTGAATAAACAAACTACATTTCCGACTGCAAGGTCCCAAATTGAAACAAGTAATAGGCTAATGGTCCCGATTTCAGAAGACGTGCCACACAGCTAGACAACAATTGGCCGACAGACAAACGTCACTTATGCTACCAAACACTGCTTTTGAGTTACATCGTTGCAAATGTCAAACGATCACAAAATGGCTTGTCTTCACTATCAGGAAAGTTATGCAATAAGCTAGGCCTATAGCCGTAACTCAAAACATTTGTTATGCCATTCTGATCTGTAGAAATCACATGCAGTCATGCCTAAATTCTGCTTACTGCACATTAATTATAGGCTAATATATTATGATATTCAGTAGGCCTATACATTATTGAATGCTTAGCTGGAATGATGTTTTTCCCTATCATCCTATTGTTAAAGCAGGCATACCTGCGGGCATGTAATCGGGCTACAGGTTTTCTACAGGAATGGCATGTTTGAACGGGCACTGCACTAGTTGTATAAACTTGCGATGTGTGCCGATCGAGTTGTTGGCGAAAACTTTAGCGTCAGCAAAACAACTGTGCACCGATGTGTGTATTCAGTTTGTTTTCATTCTACGGAAACAAGCAAGAGAACACATCAAGTTGCCTAATGTTATAGGGAAGCGCCAGAGATTGCTGAGATTCTCTGAAGGTTACGTCACACGATGCGAATAAACCGTTTCCATCAACTTTATTCGCGATTATACCTTATGCATCGAGAGTTAATCCACCCCTCTAGCGAATCAAATATAGATGCGCATTAGGATTTTTGATGCGCATTTCACGTGTTTCCAGCCGGGATTTCTTATTCGAATAGATTAAATGTGCATTAGGAAGTTGGATGGAAACACGCCAAATGAGTGCGCGCGTTTGTATGGTTATATTGCTTGACAGGGGGGATCCCAAGCAGCTTTCAGCCATAAGGCTACTTTGAGAACATTTCCTAATTCACCCGACACTAATATTCAAAATGTTGAAAACTATTTCGGCATAGCCTATTAACTGACCACCCGATTCACGTTGACTGGGGGGCAGGGGGGGCCATCAGACATTTGTGCCCAGTTAATCCGGCCCTGCCCCCAACAAATTACACCTTCCCACCAGCTGTGACAGCTTAAAAGAAGTCAAGAGGACTACTAACTCACAGACCTATTCACAAACCGGTTTTGTGGCATTTCGCCTGTTTTGAAATCCTATGCGACTACAGGAGCTTCCAATCGTGAGGAAGCAATTTTGCATTGTAGGCATAACTAACATGCAATAACGCCACCAACAACAACCAAAACTAGGCTACTCATTGTCAACATGTAAATTAAATGTAACATTATTGTGAATCAAATGAAAATGTTCTCTTTTGCAAACGTAGGCATAGGCATAGTAACAGATTAATTTAATAATGTTACAAAGATACTACATCAATCCGTATGTTTCATTAGGCTACTAGGCTATTTGTTTTGCCTTACTCTTGATTCATTTAGGCTAGGCCTTTTTATTCAGTTATTCATCATCTTCTGTCCTTGTGTAGCGGATGCATTCTCAGACCTGTCACCTGCCACTCATTGTAAAGGAAGGTGTTTCCCGCGTTACAATAATCAGCCAATCAAGGTGGTCACTTCAGTCAAGCTCGTGCATGAGTAATAACGTCATCCATAGCAACGAAGACTCACTCACTCTTAGACTGTTAGTCAAAGTCAGCTCTAGAATCTGTTCAGGAGTTGTCATTTTCCCTTACTAAGAGTAGCCTAGGTCTGAAAGGCTTTGTGAATAACTTAATAAGAGAAACTCCTATAGCTAAAATCTTTTATTGCTATTTAGGAGTAGCCTACTCCTAGTGGTAAGATAAAAGGCTTTGTGAATATGGCCCCTGGTGTCTAACCCAATGCATAGCCCATTTACACAAAATAATGGTAAAATATTAGGCTACTAATGATCATTGTTATTTAAGAACATGCAGAGCACCAAAAACATCTTGCTCGTAAAAAATCATCATACCGCACATTGTGGTGGGTCTGTTATTTAACCTACTTACTGTAGGCTGCGCAAACCACAGGCCTTTATTTGTTTTATTGTTTTAACAATCTCTATGCTACTCACCAAAATGTAGGCATGGGAACATGATGAAGTATCCAACTGTCGTGTGTTAAATTATTGTGATTACGAGCCAGTGGTTTTCAAACATTATCGTGACTTCGGACATCTATGCATCAGACTCATATCGTCCTCGCATTCGCAAAATGAGGACATACAGACTGCTCAGATAACAGGTGTACCTCCAGTTATGCACGGTTTTAGTCAAGTCATTTAAATGTGCTGGTGAAACAGTTGTGTACTTTGGGCACAGTTCTTCCAGAGCTTCGTGCCAAGTAATAAGCGTTGAGTCGAGATGTTTGTGTGAATGAAACGAAGCGTATAGGCCATAGTGTGACATCGAAAAATCAATAGAGATGGCGCCACAGGGTTTTATTTAAGAGAGCCTACGTTTTTGTATGTAGGCAATTTATATTCACAATACTTAGGCCTACTAAAATAAATAGTATTTTATTTGTATTGGTTGTTTAGAAAAAAAAAAAATCGGTCAGTCTTAGCATAAGTTTACAACCGCAAGTCGGTCGGACTAAAAGGGGAAAAAATAAATATTTGGGTTGGGTTCTAAATTGACAGGGTCGGTCGGGTTACTGCAAGCGAAAATATTTTTAAGGATGGCCTGGCAGTGTTTTTTTGCGCGTCTGCAGAAGTCAGCCAAATATGAATGTAATTCTGTGGCATAAAGCAGATGTATTTGTTTATTGTACAGAAAAATAAAAATGACATGTCAAGCAGTCAATTGACTACATTGCAGTCAAGAAGTAGAGACAAATTAATTTCTGAAACCAAAACGTGGGTCATAGTTGTCTAAGCCTCTATTGCGTAGCCTATTAAAAACGTCACCAGATAGTATTAAATCGGCAACAACATTGTTTTCTGCAGAAGCTGGCTACAGATTAATTCTGAACAGTTATTTCTCTACTGGCTCAATTATCACACCACTGTTTTGATTTGCGTAGCTGCGTTACCCCCAACACTGACAATAATGTAGACAGCAAATTTCGATTTCAATTTTCGTTACCACCGTGTAGTCAAGCCTTAAGACATACCCAAGTAGCCTAAATCGAGGTAATGTTTAATTATGCATGATTTATTTTGTTATTGAATTCGTAGGCTGGGATTACTCTCGGCAAGTCTCCTTCTTTTTCAGTAGGGGCGGCAGGCAGAGCGATGTACAGTGGCAGAGCGACGCACAGTGGCTGAAAGTGGTACTAAAGCTTCACGCAGCTTCACGCCTCGTAATGCGCGACTGAAGTGGTCATTTGAAAGCGATGCCCACTGTATACAAACATATGTCATAAAAATGTAGTGTTAGTGTCTAAATGTATACACTTACTGCCATTTATATTCAAGATGCAACATTTTGTGCTTCTTTAAATAAATACTACATAGAAAAACTGTGATTTCAACCCCTTTCAAGTCCAAATCTGTGAGTTAGCATGTTGCCTAAAGGTATCATATTGAGAAACCTAAATTTAACTTGCATATTTCTTATGGATGTTACTGATCACCAGCCCTGCCGTACCCAACATAGAAATCTCACACATGCCCAAACCTATGTGAATGGCAATAATGTTATCAGGAATCTCTGCACAGAGCCATCGGAACACGCTTTCAGTTAAACCAATCAAATGTCTTTGTTTGTTTTGCTTTTATTTGGATTCTATAAACAACCAATGATTATTTGTTATTTTATTATGCACGCAAACTTGCGGGGAATATGAACATTCCATCTCCTCATTGAGGAGAAGGCTCGTGAGTCCTAGTTTGCCCAGAGGAAAGAGAGGTCACGGTTTCTCCTGCTCCGCCGGTCAGTGCTGTTTGGTGGAGACTTAGCTGTACTTTTATGTACCCAGGCCCACGAATGGTGAACTGTGCTTGTGGGTCACGTTCATTGTGATCAGTTTTGGTGTGGACCCGCTTCGTGTCTCCCATCGGGTTTTGTTAAACTTGCCTCAGAGCTTAGCAGTTACTGTTTAGCTTCTAGTGCTACTGGTCGTTAGCTACTATCGTTAGCTACTACCGTTAGCTACACCTCTCCCAGGACGACTGCTTCACCATCGGTGCTAAGCCCACCGGAGGACCAACCGCCCTGCTACTGCTGGTGTCACTGGCTACCTCGGCTAGCTCAAGGCCGCTGCTTGCCTCCCATCTATGTTGGGACAACGGTCATTAGCTCATTGGCCGAGTGGAGTGAAACCGTCTGTTTGTGAGTACACTGACACTGACACACACACACTCGGTTCCTGCCACGAGTGACCGGCGAGTCGGATGGGCATTGTAGCGGTTGCTACCCTGCCTTCAGCTCATAGAGCTGACTTCAGTGCACCAACGGGCTCCAACGGCCAGCGCTTGGGTTGGGTTATTTCATTATGACATATGATACTATTTTGTGATTTGTGTATTCTTGTGATTGAATGAGAGGTGTATTGTATTGTTGTCTGTCTTTCACACTGGGAACTGTTTAGCCTAAGCTAACAGTGTAACCGTTACTGTCTGTTAACGTTAAGGTTCACCCTGTTTCACTCAGAGTGAATTGTTCACTCGCTAACGTTTGTCTATTTGTCAGGGTGTTGATTCCCTGTTGCTTCTCATTGAAGTTATTTTATAAATATCATTCCGTCATAAACTGTATTGTTTTATTTCATTATACTTCAGGTGTATTGGCAATTCATTTTTGTATGCATCCACCACTAGTTTATTGAACCTTTTCCCCTATCATACACTGTTAAATGTGGCTGTAGGTTTTGCATTACAGTACAGCTAAATTCTACAGTATGATACAATATCATGTCTTTACAGCACAGTGTTGTAGTTAATGTTGCATTCTGGGTAATATTATTGACGCGGGAATATATTACAGTACATTTCCCCGCATACTGTAACTTTGCTGCCACCTTGCTGTAATATCGAGAACGAAGTTCTGCCAACCTACGTCTGTATATTGTGAAGTCTGTCATATAGCCCGTTGGCTCTTGTCTAAGCACAGTTAACCCTAGTTTTAATTAACAGCAAGGTAAGCCTATTTGTTTAAACTAAGATCATCTAGCCTTCTTTATGCAGGCATCTAACATTTCATTTTTTGTAAGTAATAGCATGACAAATTAACAAACTGTAATGCACATGTTTTTTTGTTTTGTTTTGTTTTATACAGGTCACTGAAACCGTGGCAGGCGTGGGGGCACGAGATTGCCTGACACACCCAGACTCATTATGGTTGGTAAGTATGTTTTTCCTCTTCATTTGTATGTAAACTTTATTATTTAGCAATGGAATGGTTTTATAAAAGCCATATAACACTTGTGGTTGTGAGGTTGTTCTTGGATCTCCTTATGTGTGTGGTTACCTTTGTCTGAACTACACCCGAGAGGATATCCACGAACAACCTCACTCCCACTTGTGTTACATTGCATAAATATTATTAATCTTTCATTAATCTGAATTTGATAGAATATGGGTATGGGTATTCCACTGCTTTTTTTTAAGGATCCCTGGTTAGCAGAATCTTGGTACTATCTTTTTGCAGTCTCTTCCACAGTTTGGCAGCTATAGTTGGGTTCTGAAACTATCTCTGTACCTCTGTTCTTTGAGTCTGGTGAGTGCTGCTGGTAGGTAAAAGAACCATAGCATTTGGGACAACAGTGACCAAATTTGCTAATGCTAACAGATGAAAATGAAACTTCTTTGACCTTATCAGTTAGTGCTGGCTGATGTTTCACCATTTGGTCTATGTTGTACCAAGTCTTGTAGTTTTCATACCTTCTGACAGCACTTAGTAATGTGAAACAACAGGGTTATGGGTTGGTTGACTCCAGATAATACCTTAAACCACTGCTTTGTCATCAAGGATTTTCATATATTCTCTATAGGGTGTACATCTGAACTCGGTCTGTTATTGCATTGTTTCAGTTTTCAGTATTTTTGAAGTTCGTGTTCAAAATAAAGTACATTGTTTTGTTTTAGGACCCTCGCTCATGACAGCAAAAAGATGGATGGTGTCCATTGAAGGAAGAGTTGCTATTACATTCACTGGATCAGACAGTTTTCCTGCTGCTTTCGCCACTCTTTTTGCATCGTATTACGTCTTAAACATGGAATACCAAGAGTCAGCTGCATGCACTTTGGAGCTTGTTCAGAGGTAAGTTATTTTCTATATGTTTTATTTTTATCAATTATAAAATTATAGACTGGAAGTTAAAATGTAATCTCACATTATAGATTTCTGGTGAGAATTAATCCGGAAGATGGAAAGAAATGCACAGCCCAACAGGGAGTGAGCAAGAAGACCGGACGAATTGTCCAGACAAAAGCACCACCCATCAACTCCCACGTTAATAACTTCATTCGCTCCTTGCTGGACTTTGAATGGCAGACCTCTAACTAAGCAGTTACATCTAACAGGTTTTGTGTGTGTGTGTGTGTGTGTGTGTGTGAGAGAGAGAGAGAGGGGGGGGGGGGTTAAATGTTTGTGTGTGCGTGTATGTATGTGATACCACTTGTGTGAGCAGCTCAGAGAAGAAAGGGGAAAAAAAGCAGGGGAGAGAGGTGTCTTTGAGTGATGTTTGTATCAGTGAGTGGGTGGGGGTGGGGACTGATTTACTTGTTTCAGACTTTTGAGTTAAAATAGTTCTGCTTTAAACATTACACTAGATTGTGTGTGACGTCACAGTGCCAGATGAAAAACAAAATGAAAAAAGATGAGAAGGAAGTGTGTGTGTGTGTGTGTGTGTGTGTGTGTGTGTATACGTGGAGGAGAACCTGTTTCAAACTTTTGTTTGTTTAAATACTTGAAGTAATACTAGTTCTGTTTGAAACTTGACAGTCTGCTCTGTACTTTTTAAAATGTAAAATTATTGAAGCAACAACTGTTCAAAATGTTGCCTTTGCATGAGTAAGAAGAGTGACTCTTGTCATTAATGGTTTTAATGCAATATGTGTGTGTGTGTGTGTGTGTGTGTGTGTGGCTATAGGTAGAGGAGGACCTGTGTCTCAAACTAATGTAATTAGTTGTTTAAATACTTGATTAAATACTAGCTCTGCTTTAAACTAAAATAATTGAAGCAACACCTTAATGTTGAAATCGTTGCCTTTGCAGAGAGTCCCGGTCGGTCTCTCTCTGTGTAGCAAAAGTTAATGATATTGTAATGTGTTTCAGTGTTTTTAATGTGTTTCAGTGTTTCAGCTTGTGTAAAATGAATGAAATATCTTCAAGAATGATACATAAAAGTGTTTAATGTAAGATTGTTTTGTGTGACTTAACATTTCACTTGTTTAAATACTTAAACTGAATATTGTTATCATAATATGTAAGTGTTGGTTGATAGATAAATACATTGATTAATACATAAATGCAATTGAGGAATACTAAATTAAATAAAAAAATAAATAAATAAACAGTAACAGTAACAAAAAACAGTACTGCACTGTATAGTACAGTACAGTACAACCTTGTAGTAAAACAGCAATCACATGATTACTGTAAACTGTATTACAGTACTGTATCGCACCTTAATTCTACGGTAAAGTTCTGGCAACCGTGCTGCTTGTACTGTACTGTAATTTTACAGGGAATTTTCTAAGAGTGTATATTTCAATTCTGTAAAAGTACATTATACATGAGCTTTAAGGTAAGTGTATAGTATTTTTACAGTGGAGGCACCGCGCTATTGAATTTATTGCCTTTAGCCTACTGGTATTCAGGAATCTCAGCCAGCTCACCATCCCACCACTGAGAATTCAGGATCCTGTTTGCGCCACTGTTGTATACTGATTGTAGCTAGTGCCTGTGCACACCCATTAAGAAGGGGTTACATGTGTCATACTGTTAAGGCACTGTCATCCATGAAAAGGTAGTTCAAATATTTCCAAGTAGCAAACCCTGGGTGAGCAAACACTTTAAAGGGCAATTTTTGGTTCAGGCGACAACTGTCACTAGATGAAAACTAATGTCGACAGATGTTGTAATCTTTCATAGTCCTGCGGCAGCAACAAAATGCTGAATAGAACATAACCTTCTTTCTCTAACAACTTGCACATTTTGGATGTCACACTTTGGACATCCTCCCCTGTGTCAAACAGGTGATCCTTCAGCTTGACCTTCATGTTAGGGAAGTCACAAGGTGTCAAATTTGGTGGTACCAACACCAACAATCATATGAAAATGTCTGTGCCGAATCATCTGAGGGAGAGCATTCAGCACAAACGATCATACTGATATTTGGGGGTTCTATCATGACAAAGTGTACGCACACAACATGTGGAAAATATACAAGTTTTCAACATAATTGTTGCTTGTTGTACCCCACCACTGGATTTGACACAGTTAAGGAGATCCAAGGTAGACCACAGAAAGTGTTGGATACAATAAAAGAACAAGATATCCACAAGTATATAAAAAATGGGTTATAACAATCTCATTGGAAATATTAGCTTGCCATGGAACGAAGGAGAAATATGTTTTTTTTTTTGCAAGACCAATAATGTCACCGCTGACAATCGTGACATAACTTTTGGTGCGCACAATAGCCAATGGAAAAGCAATGGTACAGTAACAAGACATGTACATTGAGAGGGAAACATGAAGGGGGAGGTGTGGGGGTCAGGGGGGAGAGGGAAGAGGAAGCTGAGGGTCCTGCTGAACAAATTCAAGTCGTTGGCCATGTTCACCTGAACTCAACTCGTTGGCCATGTTCTCCTCAGCCTGAATCCCCTTTGACTTGGAACTCTATGATCGTCTTCATTCCCATCCACGCATAATACATATTGTAGGTTAATCTCTTTCAAATATAGCACATCTACTTCATCTATTGATTCCGTGGAGATATTTCAGCAAATAAAGCAATGTACTTCTAATAAAAGATTTATGTCAGTGTGGGCCAAATTCATCATTGCATTAGAGAAAGTTAGTCATGTGTATCCCACTAAACATCTTCTCCCTTTTCCTATGCTAATCCCAAAATGTAAGATTTGAAAAATATTTGAACAGAAGGAAACCTTGAGTAGTTACATGGAGAGGCAGGAGTCAATGAACAGTTGTTCTATAAAAACTTTTGTAATGTTTTTTTAACTGAAAAAATGGTTTTCGTTAACTGTATTGCAAGAAAATGAATGCGCAAGCAAACATGGACACACCTGAAAGGCTTGAAGTGTCGAGGTTCCGAATGGTCCCGGCTTGGCCGTGACAAGAGTGTGGGTGTACAGCCTGTACTGAATTCCCTCTCTGTTAAAATGGAAGGACGGTGGGAGCGGCCCTGTCGACAAGGAGATGAGGAGGTTCCGGAGGGATCCAAGGATTGCCTCTCAGAAGTCCTAGAGGCAATACTTTCATTTCGCCAGTGAGGCCCAGGGCTAGTGGAACGTGAAGAATGGGCACTAGAGGACTTGCTGTGGGAACCTTGACCACCAGCTTTAGCCTGCTGATAGCGGTGAGCTGCCAAAAAAAAAATCAGTAAAGATATGAGAAAAAAACTGGACAATTGTATTGGACAATAAATAACAATCAAAAACAGAAAAAAAGGAAAGCAGACGCAATGCATATGATTTTACCAACAAAGTAAGGCCATGCACATAAAAAGATAATTATTGTTGTTTAATATCTAAGCTTATTCCATTTGTTTTCCACCATTTTCTTCCAGTTTTGTTATTTTTATCTATATATATTTATTTTAGTCACAGTTTACACATAAACTACAAACTAGGAAAAAATAACTGTAACATTTCACAGTAAAACAGTGAAATCTACAGTTCAACTTAAATTGATTATAGTTCTATCATTAACTTTTACATGGACCATGAACATGTCATAACTTGACAATGAACTCTCGCATTACTATGAACTTCTTGGTCGCCACCTCTTATGCGGACTTCTTAAAGTTTACAGTTAATAAGTAAACATGATGGTTGACTGCAATTTAGTATATGGGGCGTGCCACCACGAAATGAGTCCAATTCGACAAAAAAAAAAAAAAAAGACCTTAGGGTTTAAAACAAGGGGTCATTTGTTCAAATCTGTTTAGCCACCCAGAGATATTGGCCAAAATGTGAAAGCTATCCTCATCTCAGAAAAAAAGCAAGTTTTGAGAAAATCAGCTTTAAAGTTTGTGAAGTCTAAATGAGCATATTTTTCCTCTCAACCAATCACCACAAGACTATGCATCCTGATAAAGTTACCTTTGCCTTTAGAATTAAAATAGCCCCAGTGGTGTCGCTTTCAATCTGTTGTCCGTTCTCCAAGAAGATCCGTAGCCAAAGATTGAATTGCTTCAGAATCTCTATTTTATAGTCCGAAAAGATCCAAACTACACAGCACAGCTTCTAAATGCTCAATTCACGCAGGCTGTAAAACTCATGAGGCATTCATATAACTTGTAAGGTAGCCTATAGCTATAATGTTCAATCAGCTTCTGAAGACGACAAGGACAACAATAGCCTAATCTTTTTAGGCCGCCAACTCCAAAACAAATTGGGTCTATAGATCAATGTGTCTATATTTGATTATCCTTTAAACAGACAGATACTATTTTTCAAGCATTTAAAAGTCAATTACTGGGTGAATAGAATCCTTAATACTACAAAATGTGTTGACCTGGCTACCTGGTTAGACCTGTTCCTGAACCCACAGAGGACCCTGCCATCTTCCTAGTTCTCTCTACCAACATGAATCTGACCCCACAGCATACTATGCTGATGGGGACCTATCGATCAAGGTCAACCTTGTTGAAGCTGCTAAGATAATGGAAATAATGATCATAGTATAATCATAAGAATAACATTAGTATGGGTGTTAATGATGTTATGCTTACTGACATATTGCTTTTTATGTGTTTTAGGCAGCTGCCCTTTACAGTATGTGTTTGAGGCACCCTCTGCTGACACTCCCACACCTCTGCCCATGCATTTCTTTACAAAGGAGCACACGCTCTTCATGGTCGACTTGACGAGGCTACATCTGGGGAGGGAAGGAGAGGGTCTCCCAAAGTCAATGAAGGACCTGAACAGCCGCCTCAAGCTTAGCCGGAGAAACAAAAAAGAGCTGTGGGCAGAAATGGCTACAAAGGTAACCGAACAGTACAAGGAAACATTCTGCCCTGACAAGGTGGCCAGTAAGTGGTTAAAGACAACAGCACCAGCAGAGGGAAGGGTCCCATTCATTTCCAATTCTTTAAAGAAATAGACGATCTGCTTGGGGCCCAACATGATGTGGTGTTCCCTGTTGTGGGAACACCAGAGGGGCTGGATGTCCAAAGACAGGAAGCAGCGGTTCGCAGTGAAACTGCCACTGCCTCCACATCGGCAGCCACCACCTCCCACAACACTGGCACCACCTCACACACAGACACCCAGCCCAACAACCAGAACAGAATCCGACTACACACCACCAGAGTGCCTAGCTGTTCTAAAGTCAGTATAAACTACAGACTCGAGTTTGTACTTAAGCCCAAAAGGGGGTTTGGGGGTGTCACCACCAGGAAAATGTATTAAATATTATTATGTAAAAGCACAAGTTCTGCACACTTTCAGTCGGAGATTAGGGCTTGCACTATGCCTAGAACACACATGCATACCGTAAATCCTCAAATTTACGGGCCTGGATTCTATTTATAAATAAAGGCTGGCCCCCAAATAAGCCGGGGTAATTGCCTACATTGTTTCGATCTAACTCAATGAAATAAAAGAGCTCTTCTTAATATTTTATATTGTTGGTTGTTTCAATACTGTTGCCAATAAAAAGTCGTTGTCCTACACTGGGTCTCCAACACGTCGCTCTCAAGCTACCAGTCGCTTGCCGCCCCCTTCTGAGCTTGCCAGAGGCTGAAGCAGTAGCCTACTATCCTACATTTAAACACAATTGTTGCCGCAAGGCATTCCAGCCTACAAATTAAATAAAAAAGTAAATCATGCATATTTAAAAAAATAACTCAATTTAGGCTAACGTAGGCCTACGCAATAAGACTTCCATTACACCACACGTTCAATGAATGAATGAAAGCGGTTGCCTTCTCTCGTAATATACAGCGGGTGGAAATCCTGACACTCTTTCAACTACATGAAACTTAATAGTGAACCATCAAATACCCCCCAGATTTCAGTGTCTAACAGTCCCAACATTTAGCAATATAATCAAACAGTCCAAAAGTAAATTAAATCCCAAACCAAACCGAATATCTTTTGCTTTTGATAGTCTACCGGTATGCCACTCCAAACGAAACACATGTCTCAAAATAAAACGCACATAAGAAATAAAGGCCTGCCTCGAATACACGCCTGCCCCAAATAAAGGCCTGTGCTTTGTGCAGCCTATAAATAAAAGGATTTTATAAACGCCCATAATTTGAGGATTTACGATAGTCTGTCTCCTAAACATTCCTCACCCGTTATCCAGACATGCATGAAAACATTTGAAAACAAAACTCAGCCATAGGTTATTTTGAGCATTGTCCTAACCGTAAATCGAGGCAGATATGACGAGAAATTGCAACAATGTTTATACACTGTAAGGTTGGCTGCAAAGATTATGCAGATTGTTACGATTGACTGACACATGCACACACATTATCGAAATCATCGGCGGACGTTTTAGACTATAGTCTTTCTACATGGGTTTAGTTAATGATCAGGCTATAATAAGGCCACACTTTAATAGCGGTTGGTGTAAACTGGGACATTTTAGTGTCCCGACAGGCTTTTGTTGGAACACGCAACTCTGGTCACCCTATTATGTGTGCTAGTTAATAACTTGCCTTTCCAGATTAAATGTGCATACTGGTTAAGAAAGGCATGTGAACAGTCTCTAAAATAAGGGTATAGCGTCGTTGAAAGTTTGCACGTTCTTTTAAACACGCATCTTTTTTTCTCTCTCGCTCTCTCTGTGGTAGTCTGCCGGCTTGTGCGTCGACATCGCCCAAAAGTTTGATTGCATTGCATTCTCTAAAGCTAAATTTTCATGTACCACATCAGCATTTTTGTTCAGTGAATCTTTTGTAAATTGCTTTACAATTACCGTCGGGCCCTCGTTGGCTGCGTGCCTCCACATGCCCAAAATGCTTGATTGCATTGCATTCTCCACATTTCTAGCTAAATTTTCATGTACCACATCAGCATTTCTGTTCAGTGAATGTTTTGTAAATTGGCTGCCTTTGCATCTTCCAGCTCACCTCATTTCACTCCTTCGTCTTCATTAACATTCCAGGTAGAATTCTCTATCTTTTTGGCCTCTATGCAGTAACATAGTCTGTCTGTTCTTGGTCTTGGATTTTGTGAAATAAATTTGTAAATACATGTGACTTATAGTCCGGTGCGACTTATATGTTGTTTTCCTCTTCATGACGCATTTTTTGACTGATGCAACTTCTATCCGGAACGACTTATAGTCCTGAAAATATGGTAGATAAAATCCTTTCATTGATCTGCGTTTTTTACACAAGCAGCCTTTCCTTGCCCCGCCCCACTCTCTCTCGTAACAGACCCGCCGCCCCTCCTCTGCATGTACATTTAACAAAACATTAACAATTGTTGAAGGATTGTTGTTGGCACATAGAAGCATTGCATAGAAAACAACGAGCTAAATTGCTATTAAATCCGCTTCGCATCGTGACCATGCTGTGCAAATTTGTTCAAAACTGCTGCATTCAAGTTAACTCTGCTAAGGTCTTATCACAACAAACTAATAAGTTATGCAATCAAGCCGTATCTCTAAGCTAACGTTAGAATACTGTTTGGATGTCGAGTTTAGCATGCTTAGTTACAGCTGCTTGCTCAATTTCCACTAGGTTACTCGTGCAGGTCTCTATTCATTTCACTCAATTCTATTCATTCAAATGTGAATGTTGGCAAAAATGGAAAAGTGTTTTCCAAGACTCAATGTGCAAGTGAATGTCATTACTTCACCTGTGATATTACTGATCATGTGAATATTTTGCAGCACTCTTAAAATCTAGCAGTGGGGAAACACTGCCTGCGGTCCATTGCCTAATTACATTATCTTTGTTACTTTTATTATGCTGCACATCAAACACTTTTCACATGCATCAAGTTGTTAGTTGAAAATATTCACATATCTATATATCTATCTATAATGTGAATTCTAGAACTGACACTGCTGAAGGCAAATACAACAATCAAAACATCAAGAAATCATATGTGACTTTCAAAAGTTACAGCACCAGACATCTGCATGAAGTGTATGATTACCTGAAGAGGTGGATACATGACTATAGTTGACAGTCACACAGCTAGGGGAAAAATGCATAAATATAGGTCATGATATGTGCTCACCAAAAGCAGTGCAGCGGCAAGGATCATGTTTATCCAGGTAGTGCTCTAATGTGTCCCAGCCCCCTCCCACACGAACCATCACATGAGTACGCAGGACCTAATGGAGGAGAGTAAAGAGGAAAAATTATACATCTCAGCAAAAAACACATTGATCAGCGAATGAACACATTCCTTTTCATTTTTACTTGCCAACACAACCAAAACTGAGACCGTTTTGACAGCTCTACCAAGATGATACTGCACGAGGCAAGGCAGTTGCAAACAGTTATTAATCTCAAAGATATTCTGGTGTACTACTATGCATAAAAAATAACTGCCTCCAGTATCACCACCCATTGCA
Organism: Alosa alosa; assembly: GCF_017589495.1. Taxonomy (NCBI): domain Eukaryota; kingdom Metazoa; phylum Chordata; class Actinopteri; order Clupeiformes; family Clupeidae; genus Alosa; species Alosa alosa. The sequence goes on along the minus strand of NC_063193.1, from coordinate 2,597,832 downwards.
TTATATATAAGTGGGTCTCAAAAAATTTGAATGTTGTGAAAAGGTAAATTTATTTCAAAAAGTGAATCTTTCATATTCTAGATTCATTAGATATAAAGCAAAATATGTCAAGCCTTTTTTGTTTAAATTTTGATGATTATGGCTTACAGCTCATGAAAACCAAAAATCAGTATCTCAAAATATAAAAATAAAGAGGTTATAATACAGAAATGTCGACCTTTTGAAAAGAACTAATCTGACTAATTTGACTAATCAAATTAGGTTGCTTTGATAATGGCCTTATGGTCATCTGTATTGTTCGGTCTGGTGCCTCTCATTTTCCTCTTGACAATAAACCATAGATTATCTATGGGGTTCAGGTCAGACGAGTTGTCTGGCCAGTCAAGCACACTAATACCATGGTAAGCCAACCAGTTACTAGCAGTCACTGTGGGCAGGTGCCGAGTCCTGCTGGAAAACAAAATCAGCATCTCTATAAAGTTTGTCAGCAGATGGAAACATGAAGTGCTCTAAAATCTCCTGGTAGAAGGCTGCATTGACTCTGGACTTGATAAAACACAGTGGACCAACACCAGCAGATGACATGGCACCCCGAATCATCACTGACTGTGGAAATATCAAACTGGACTTCAAGCCACTTGGATTCTGTGCCTCTCCACTCTTCCTCTAGACTCTTGGGACCTTGATTGGACCCTGATATCCAAATGAAATGCAAATTCTCTTTTTAAAAGAGAGTTTCGACCACTGAACAATGGTTCAGGGCCCGGTTCCCCGATAACAATGGATATATGGGGTTTTCTACGATTCATCTTAAGATCAATCATTTGGTTTTTCCGACTGTTTCCCAAACATGCCCGTAGAATAGCTGGCGGTCCGCTGGCATATTGCTCATCGGTTCTCTGGCGGTCTGCTGCCAGGCTGCAGACAAATTACCCAATATTTTGCCACTATTGGTCTAAAATCTTTTTAATTTGTTCAGTTATACGCCATATATCATTTTATTAACTTTTCTTAATATTCATGACATGTTAAATTTAAAGAGATGGCGGACCGCGGCATACCACCGGCGGTCCGCTATCTGCCAATCTGATTTTGCTATCTGGGAAGATGTTCTTAAGGAGCGCTATCCACATTATAGTTCTGTTTGATATTTGATGCAGCACAGGCTAAACCACATGTTCCTTACTCTGCTCTGCCTGATAAAAGATAGCCTACACTTAGACAGAGAGAATCAGAAACTATTCTGCCAATGTCTCATTTCATGCTTAATTGCATTTTTGTCCTTTTTAATCACATTATTTATGAGCATTGAATGTATACTATTTCGCACGCTAAAATCTGATTCATTGCAAGTAAATATAATAAAGAATGGTAACGTAATAGGGTTGTAACGATATGCGATTTGAAACCGAAATCGCGACACTCATATCAACGATCCTGTGTTCCAGTGTGAAAAGGCAGAACCGCGACACACCCTTTCTAGTGTTTCACGAAGTGCTTTGCAGCTTAAGGCGCCTACATACTCGCCATTCCCGACATGTAGTGCGACAATGTGACGTCACGGGAGCACCGTAACCATTTATACTCGCATGCGGAGGTAGTGCCATTAGTTGCAATATTCTCCTGAACAGAGATGTCGCTGTTGTGAAAAGGCTATTGCTACCTACTTTACACAGTGGAAGAAGCTGTCATTGGACGCATTGGCGTCAATGGCAGTAAAAGCCATAGAGACAGTAAAAGATAAAATCTAGCCTCTGTGAAGATACTTCAGACTTCGGTTGCTGCCATTCACAACTACCATCATTACTATCTAGTTTCCAAGGTGTGTGCAGATTAGGGGTGAGCGATATATATCGTCTGCGATAATATCGTGATTGTTGTTTTAACGATGTGCAAATTGACATTATTGAGTATTTAAATTACTTATGGGGAAAAAAAACACTCGAAATAACGCACTGAAGACTCATACATTCCCAGGAGGTAGGCTATGCAGGAGAAGTGCAGCAGAGCAAGTGTCACGTGATCACTAGTGGGTCACAACGTTGTCCCACGCAGCCTAATGTTTATTTTGTGCAGTGAGAGTAGCCTACTTGGGATTTTATGCGGCTACTTCTGTTCAAGTAGCATTGACGAGACAGTCACGTTTTTTCCTACACGGTATTATATGGAGAGAAAACATTAGCCTTTGATTATTTTAAGTCAGTTGTAAACAAAAAACTATTCTCATGTAACTCTTTTGTAAATGGACTGAAGTTCGCTCTAAATATCTACGTTTACCGATTATGCTAACCATTAGCATCTCTATGGGATTTCTCATATACATTAGCCATAAGCTAACGCATTAGTTTCTATTCTGTAACTTGGAATGCTAGCCTACGTGATTGCTATTCATAAATAATGAGCTGTAAAGTAACTCAGACTTTAACAAAAACAATTTTTTAAAGGATATCGACTAATTATTGTTATCGTCAAAATCACAAAAAATATCGAGATATTATTTTTTGTCCATATCGCCCACCCTTAGTGCAGATAGACAAACAGATAAATACATACTTTATTCATCCCGAGGGATATTTTAATAATTTAAACATAGCCAGCTAGCTAGCAGCTGGCTGAGTTTGTGTAATTTCCTAAAGTGGAAAGAGATTTTGTTCAGGTCTTTGCAGATATCCTTTGGTTGAAAATAAATCTTTTCTATTCTTTCTTCTTAATTCCACGTGTTGTTATTATTAACCGGACACACCTCGAAGGCCGTTATGCCGCTTATCACCCGGTTGCCACTGTAAAGCAAAGGAAACATGCGGTTCCGTTTAAAAAGAAGCTCACTAGTTCAGCTTGTTGTAGCCTACAACTTTCATTGGCCCTATAACAGCGATAGCGTGGACAGTTAGCTTGTTTACAGTTGATTCCATTGTTGCGAAGCCTGTCTCCACGCTCAACCGTCATCCTACTATCGTTGTTATAGTAACCATTCATAAGCATTGATATGGAACGACGATTAAACTTTTTTTTTACCAGATCTACTTCATAGGTCTCCCGTTATAGAGTGTCCCAGTGACTTCCGTTTTACTTCCGCTACAAGGGACCTATCTTTCAAAAAAATATGAACGGGAGTTAATGGAGAGATAACAATTATTTTTTTGGTCCAGTTTGAATTGTGCCACGAATTTCACATATGATGTGTGTGAATTTAAAAGATAATTTTTCACATCAAGAAAGTACTGTTGTTCGATAGACTTCAAAAGTTATGTTGGTTTTGTATCCGCTCTGTAGTCGACTGAATCCGCTCAGTCGACTACATCTCCTGTCTTGAACGATGTACGTCACCAACGTAATGAAACGATAAGATTAGCTGTTATGCTAGTTAACGGTTGCATTGCTGCCTGCCATGTCACTTAACAGTATCTAATGTACAGTCTATGGACGAATACAACCAGAGCCCGTCTACGGAGAGCCTTGGCACTTCCTATTAAGCCTCATTGTATCGACATTTGTTGCAGTTCCATTAGAATTCCACTAGGGGTGATCGCGGGCGAGTGCAGGTTGAATGGGGGTCTATGGAGCTAGATGACTAAATGTATCTCTTTCACCGTGCTTGTCGTGGAAGAATCGTAGATTTTATTGTAGTTTATGCAAGTTTAATATAGATTTTAGATCTAAAGTTGAATGAACGAGTACTTAGTACTCTACATGCCCACTCAACGCATCTGACTCAGATACCGCACTCCTACAACCTCTAGGGACTGCTGGAACATCTTTTTCAGCATTCACGCCTCTCTCCGAGAGTGAAGTATCTAGACTCCTGACATGCAGCCGTCCTACCACATGCTCGCTGGACCCTATACCTACAAGCCTACTTCAGTCCATCAGCCCGACCATCGCTCCAGCTATCACACATGTGATCAATGCCTCGCTAACCTCCGGCACATTTCCAACAGCGTTCAAAATGGCCCGGGTAACACCGTTACTTAAGAATGCTTCTCTCAACCCTGCTCAAGTCGAGAACTACCGCCCTGTCTCACTCCTGCCTTTCCTATCCAAAGGCATTGAACGAGCAGTCTCCAAACAGGTCTCTGACTTCCTTTCACAGAACAACCTTCTGGATCCAAATCAGTCTGGGTTCAAAAGTGGCCACTCTACCGAAACGGCTCTGCTGTCTCTAACAGAAGCCTTAAAAGAAGCCAGGGCGACCACTCGGTCATCAGTACTCATTCTGCTTGACTTATCGGCTGCCTTTGACACGGTTAATCTCCGCATCCTTCTCTCTATACTCGCTAACATGGGAATCTCAGGTTCTGCTCTCTCCTGGTTTGAATCCTACCTCACAGGACGCTCATTTAACATTATCATGGCTTGGTCAGCTATCTGCACCTCACCATCTCACCACAGGGGTCCCCAGGGCTCAGTGCTGGGCCCCTTCTCTTTGCTATCTACACCACCTCCTTGGGACAGATTATCCGTTCGCATGGCTTCTCATACCACTGCTATGCAGGCGACACACAGCTCTATCTGTCCTTTCCACCTGATGACCCCTTGGTTTCAGCCACGGATCTCGGATTGCCTCTCAGACATAGCTACATGGATGAAGGCACACCACCTCCAGCTGAACCTCTCAAAGACTGAACTGCTGGTCCTCCCAGCTAAACCTACCATACACCACGACATCAACATCAAATTTGACTCCCTGTCTGTTTCACCTACCAGGACTGCAAAAATCTAGGAGTTGTTCTCAACAACCAACTTAACTTCTCAGATCATGTTGCCTCAGTAAGCCCGGTCATGCCGTTTCACACTCTACAACATCACGGAAAATCAGGACTTACTTGACTCAAGATGCTACCCAACTTCTGGTTCAGGCAATAGTCATCTCGCGACTCGACTACTGCAATGCCCCTCCTGACAGGTCTCCCAGCCTGCGCAGTGAAACCACTTCAGATGATCCAGAAAGCGGTGGCGCCTGGTCTACAACCAACCCAAAAGGGCACGTTACCCGCTGCTCATCCAGCTACACTGGCTACCTGTGGCGGCCCCGCATCAAATTCAAGGCTCTAGCGGCTTGCCTACAAAGTAGTCTCGGTTCTGCTCCCACCTACTTGAATGCCCTCATACAGACATCACGCTACCTCCAGACCGCTGCGGCTCCTCAGACGAGCGACATCTAGCTCTACCACCCGATGCGCTCAAGCCAATCAAACTTTTTCTCATCTGTTGTTCCTCGTTGGTGGAACACACTGCCAGTTCCTACAAGGGCAGGGACATCCTTCTCCATTTTCAAAAAACTCCTGAAGACCCAGCTCTTTAGAGACCATCTCCTCTCATAGCAACACTTACAACAAGTCTTATTGATCCTAGCACTCACCAGCCGTCTTAAACTGACAAGTAACTGTTAAAAACAGCACTCACTGATGCACTTATTCTTACTGTACTTTAGTGTTTTTAAATTGTCCTAAAATTGTTGAGAACTGCTCTAAAACTTAAACTGTTTACCATGTTGTTAGTCGCTTTGGCTAAAAAGCGTCAGCCAAATGTAATGTAATGTAATGTAATGTAATGTAATGTAATGTCCTTTTCATTTCTTACAGGTTGGGTCGTTGTTGCCTATATCACGCTAGCATTGTGCTAATGAATGACGTCATTGACATATTTGAAAGGCTTTTTAGAAGACTTACGTGACTTCAAAAAATATAACAATCAACAGTGTGTATTTTCTTTGCCTCTCCTAGCGAATGCAACATTCAAATTACTACTCAAAAAATTATATCCAGAGAAAAGTGGATATTGAGGGGTAAAGCTCCATAGACCTCAATGCATTCTGCACTCGCCTGCGAGCGCCCTCAAGTGAAATCTGAGGAGGAACTGCAACCAGTCCAGAAACCGGAAGTAACCAGACAGTGCCAATTCTCTTCCTATTAGACATTCTCTGATACAACTTCCCGGATGTGTTTAATCCTCTGACTCATGGTATTTTCATTAGGGCTTTGACTTTTGCCCAAAAATCATATTCGAAGTTCGTTTGTTTATTAATATTAAAATTCGAATATATTCGAATATGTATTAATCATATTTTAACCATTAAATGTCTTCAGTAAGACCGATATTGGTATCAAACCTAAGTTCTATATGTTCTGTCCACCAGAGGGCAGTGTATCAGTCAATGTCAATAGACTCGTGCGACCTTAAAGGCTGAGTATTTATCGTGTGTTAAAATTGTTATTATTGAGCATAGGGCTGGGCGATAAAACGATAGCGATATGTACCGCAATAGACATGTAATCGATATCAATAAAAAAAAACGTTCGATAGAACATTCATAATTAAAAGCAACACACACCTCCTGCCTTACGTTGTCCATAAATAAATAGGCTAAATATATTTTGCATTGTAGTATGTCAAACTCTACCAGAGTAGGCGATAGAAGTAGGCCTACCTCAACACAGACTCTCCTTGCCCCGTGCACTCTCTCTCTCGCTCCCTCTCAACAGCATGCACATGTAATCTAAACATTAATCGTGCAAGACGACTGGCTAAATTGCTATTAAATCCGGTTAGCATCATTATCACGCTGCATGAATTTGTTCAAAACTGTTGCATTCAAATTGACTGCTAAGTTCTAATCATCTCAATCCCAATGCAAATGGAAAAGTATTTTCCAAGACTCAAACGGGCCTGTCCCAAGGAGAAAAAGTATTAATTTGAAACTTAAACACACGTAGGGAAACTGAACAGTCTAACCAGACTATGATAAACTAGCAAATTAAGCTAACGTTACTTTGTTTACAATATTTCCAGACTTCAACCAGTGCTGCTTTTCATTCAGACTTATCTGCACATTTATTTATTTGAGTGTTTTTTATGATTGTGTTGCCATTTCTTTCCCTGTTTGCTTTGATTGATAACTGAGGTGATTAAAATCAGAGGAAGGTTAAGTTTAAAATAAAAGTGTCTATTATGTCTATGTGTGAGCTCACTAAGCACGAACCAGCCAGGATGCTAACGTCACCTACAGGAGCCCAGATGACCAATAATAGCCTTGCTGATGAGCTTGCGATTTTACTTCACCAGGCGTGAAAAAAACCTCGGAATCTGAATTGAAAACAACGTTTACAACCAAATACTTTTATAGAAATTATCTCCATAGGCTACAGGTTTGAATATTAAGAGATCCCTAAAATTCGTTCGAATATCTTTAATTTTTAAAATAATCGAATTATATTTGCATAACGAAGTTATCGAGTCAAAGCCCTAATTTTCATCGGCAAGGAAAGCCCAATTAAGACCTGTTGCTGGTATGCTTGTACAATCTAGTGTGGCTGTGAATGAGCTAACGTCACTAGCGCAACTGATGGGTTTGTAGTCGTTGGAATTACGATCTTTCACAATGTTGTAATTCAATAGTTACGAAACAAACTGCAAATGTCTTTACATGAAAAATTGTCTTTAAAATTGACAAACCTCATATGGGTAATTCAAGGCACAAGTCAACTGGGACCAGAAAATAATTTATTTTTCGCCATAGACTGGCGGTCAAAATTTTTTGAAAGATAGGTCCCATGGAGGCAAACGGAAGTGGCGTCACTGGGACACTCTATTCAGAATTAAAAGCCACCCCGCCAGCCAATCAGAAAAGAGTATTTCTTCTCTCCGGGTGATAAATGGTCATAACCATTACAGTGCTCAATTACCTATTTTTGAGGGGAAATAAACTTCAAGTATTTGTTGTAAAGCCAGCATGAGCTCGACGACAGATTTTCTTGGGCTTTCTCGGGCTTTCCTGGAAGCAACTGATGGAAACTGAGGTATGTGACAGTACAAACTTTGAATTTGAGTTTTTTAAGAAACCCATCTAGAGTAGCCTGACGAGCCAGACCCACATCAAAATGTAGGGTCTGGGCACTCACCGTTCGCAGTGCTCAGTCCGAGGGGCGGGATAATCGGTTGTCTTTAAGAAGTTTAAGATTGAAATGTCAAGGCAGGTAAAAAGAGGAAGTAAAATTAGGTGACAGTGATTCACAGAGCCAAAACGAATACAGGCCCTACCTAGCAACAAGTAATTACACATAGAACCTGGCCAATACATATTTTTAATGTCTAAATGAGGAGGAGTTTCCACCAATATCTCAAGTTAAAAAAGGCAGGACTGTCTGGAAATCATGAGACTAAGTCATAAGATTGAAATGTCAAGGCAGGTAAAAAGAGGAAGTAAAATTAGGTAAAAGTGACACACAGAGCCAAAACGAATACAGGCCCTACCTAGCAACAAGTAATTACACAATATAACCTGGCTAAGTGCTGATTTTATTTGATCATAAATACATGTGTGTAGGAATGGGCATCGTTAAGAAATTATCGATATCGATGCCATTGTCGAGTCTGCTTGTCGATGCGATTCCTTATCGATTCCCATATCGATTCCCATTTGCTGAACACTTATAGGATGGCTTTGAGAGTTGTTGGCATTGAATGTCTAATTTAAAGTGGTTTTAGAGAATGAATATCAAGTGTGCAATAACAATACAGAAGTTGAATACTTTAAAATGTAAAAAAAAAAAGTATACATTTGTAAAACAAAGCTTTGTATTGGAATCGTTAATGTTTGGATGTGTACGATTCCGATGGTTCGGAACATTTGGAACCGGTTCCTTACCGATACCTGGAACCGATTCCCAAGCCTACATGTGTGTGTATACTGATTGATTTACCAGAAAATTGATGTAATACTGTTTGTGCAATGTGTGGTGATTTTATTTGATCATTTACATGTGTGTGTATGCTGATTGATTCACCAGAAAATGTATGTAATACTGTCTGTGCAATGTGTGGTGATTTTATTTGATCATATACATGTGTGTGTATGCTGATTTGATTTACCAGAAAATTGATGTAATACTGTTTGTACAATGTCATGCAACATTTGCTGAAAAATGATGAGACTAAGTCATAAGACTGGACTGTCTGGAAGTCATAAGATTGAAATGTCAAGGCAGGTAAAAAGAGGAAGTACAATTAGGTGACAGTGATTCACAGAGCCAAAACGAATACAGGCCCTACCTAGCAACAAGTAATTACACATAGAACCTGGCCAATACATATTTTTAATGTCTAAATGAGGAGGAGTTTCCACCAATATCCCAAGTTCGAGAAACGTTCTGATTGGCTAAAAGGGGCCTGGGTTCTTAGGAGAAAGAGACATCTCCCAGGCCCCTAGAAGCATAAAAGGTAGAGCGCAGGCACATTCAGATCAGATCTCATCGGGGAAGCAGCTGTTACCCATCGCTCTCTTGCCTGACGGTCCAGTCCTGACGCTGTTAGAATTGTATCTTCACTGCAAGACGGCAAATAAAGAATCAACAGTCTTCAGCATCTCTCGTCTTGGTGTTCTCCTTCGGGTCCTTTGACATCAGAGTGCTTAATGAGATTGGAGGTTCGAGAAAGTGGTTAATTTTCCACGACACTAGTTGGCAAGTTCAAACTTTTGCCAACTTAATAAAAGCTTAACTTGTGTCACACTGTTCGCCAACAGCAACATCCATCTTATTTGTTTTCAAATAGCAGGGAATTCAAGCCAAACCGTTGCAACTCTGCCATCAATCATTATGTTAAGCCTGCCTAACGACTCTATACACGATTTGATTGGCCTGATAGAAGTTTAATTTTTCGAGCTCACAAGCCAACGGAGAGTTGCTAGACTAGTCCTGGCAGCAAATGTAATTTGCTGCCGCTAGGGTGCGTCTAGATTTCTAGGCTACATCTAGTGTTTCTTGCCAAAGAACTCAATTTGAGTTCAAAATTGAGTGATAGACCACGATTCCAGACAGTCACTGTGGCATTCAGTAACTGTTACCTTTTACCTGGCAAGCCCTCCACATAATCTATTAGCACTGAGGACACTTTTGAAGATTTATTTGAAGACATAAAACTTTTTTCTGTAACTCTCCACCAGTGGCTCTTATTTTGCCGTTCTTACCAACTTCCTTACTGTGTGTGGGGGCAAGATAAACATGATTGTCCAAGCATGTGTCACAATTTCAGTTTATTAGAACCTAAATTATTTTTACTTAAAAATTATTTAACTGTAAATATGGGCAAAAATATGTCCAACGAAGTACCTAGTTTTTATAGCCATTCACTAACTTACAAATGTCAACACTGTGTACTTTTATTTAAATTTACTGTCTTGTCTTTCCAATGTAATTCCAATGAAATTACTAGGGGATTTAACCTCTGTGTCACTTTATTTTCATACGTTACTGAAAAAAAGAAAACCATACACTAATGTTGAAAGTTCCCTTGTTACCTTGATCATTATCTGATTATTTAATTCTTTATGAAATATTCCTTTTTTCTCAGAATACATTTGCTTCCCTTCAAGGTTGTATTTTATGGAGCTTTGTCTCAGTAATATTTGTATATGCGCAGAGGGGGATCCACAAATATTTCTTGATTTGCATGTGTGTTTTGATATCTACAAATAAAAAAATCATTTGTAACTCGTATATTGATTTTTACAAATATAGATGTGCATTTGTAAAACCGAAAATTTCATTTGTGAAATGTGATTCTGCATTTGTGGATCACCAGCACACGCATTCTTCGCTTTCCAAAGTTACGTGTTTTTAAGACGTTCTTGACATGAAAGTCACACAAATCCACACGTAAATAGGCCTACTTTAAGTCACCGGCACACACAAATCGCAATCCAGTAGATGGCGACATCAACAAATATTTCTTGACTTGCATTCATGTTTTGACATCCACAAATAAAAAAATCATATTTGTAACTTGTAAATTGGTTTTCACAGTTGTAGATGTGTATTTGTAAATGAAATGGCATTTGTAAAACAAAAAATTGTGAAATCTAATTTTGCATTTGTGGATCACCAGCACACACAGTTTTCGTTTTCGCATTTGTGGATCAGCATTTGTGGATCACGTATTTTTGATACAAACTTTGCGCAGAGAAGCCACCCAGATCCACAAGTAGCCTGCTGACACTTTCTAATCCAGTAGAGGGCAGTGTTGTTCTATGGGACTCATAACCAAAGATTCTTTGCTCATAACACACAGAGCTAGCGAACCTAGTTCTTAAATCTAACAAGTTATGCCTTTTACAACAAGCTTTTTGATGGAAAAGTGGTGTTTAATTTCCATAATCTTTGTGTAGTAAATGCATAAAACCGTCAGTTTGCAAGCGAAATCAAGAATTACGATCTTTGAGTTGCAGAATGCAGAATCACATTTCACAAATTAAATTTTCGGTTTTACAAATGGCATTTTATTTACAAATGCACATCTATATTTGTAAAAATCAATATACGAGTTACAAATATGATTTTTTAATTTGTAGATATCAAAACACACATGCAAATCAAGAAATATTTGTGGATCCCCCTCTGCGCATATAAAAATATTACTGAGACAAATTTAGCTCCATAGTATTTTTCCTCATTGTTTTCATTGTGAGATTACAATAAATCACCAAACAATGATGTTATATACCTGTTTCAGTCAACTTTACCAGGGGTGCCAATAATTCTGGAGGGCACTGTCCTATAGGTATTTTTTAATCCAATCAATCCCGAAGTCCCAAAACCCCGACCCACACATCACTTGTATAAATCCAACTCCAGAACAACTTTAATTCGTATTTAATGTCTGGACAACTGAGTTTACAATAGAAAATACAACTTACCCTAATGAAGATCAGAGCACTGGAATCACCAACTTTATATTTCCCCTCTGAAACTTTGCTCATGGGGAATTGGGCAGGACAAGAGCACTGGCCCAAAATGTCACGGACCTGCAGCACACAAAATAAAGCTGTAGTAATGATATGAAAATGTACTTTACATAAACCTTTTTAGTTATAGTTCATAAATCTGACAATGTTAAAATCATCGTTTCAATTAAGACTGTGGCAATGTTAAAAGATGTAAAAACTGCTACACAAATATATAGTATATTACAGTATACAGTAGAAAGAGCCCTAGTAGCATCAGAGATCTCACAATTATGTGATCCAAAATGTTTTGTCCATATGATTTCTTGCCATTTCTTAGTGTTATGGAACAGTGTTTGTCATTGGAGATGGTCAAAAGAATGGTTGCCTTCCCTTATGTGGTGAATCTGAGTCGACATGGGGGCAAGTAGGGCACCACTAGGTATTGGCACCTCTGGCACCTTACAGGGCCTAACTGCCCCCTGTTGGTACTCTGTGAGCACACCTCCTCACATTAACAAACAACTACGTTGTAACACCTGTTTCTAGAAAGCATTAGCCTGGGAAAACCCAGACGAACTTCCAGAAAATGTGGGATTTGGAACATTTAACGAGAAAGAAAGCACACTACAAAAATATTAACTACAGGGTCCCCATGACCGTTATGTAAATAGCAGTCATTCACATAATGTTGTGTGAGGTAGGTGTTTCTCCCGGCAAGAATGAAAATTGACGCTCATTGTGAATCAGCTTGCATCATCATGTTACAACAGACTTTGCATTCTAGTGAGTATGTAGAAATGTTGATATACGTTGTTGGTTTGATATTTGACAGCCTATATACATACATACATATATACTGTATATATAAAATAAATGTATCAACATACATTTTTGATAGAATTTCGACATGAAATATTTTTCAATGTTTTCTGATTCAAAGAGAGCAACGTATTCTGAATACTTTGGATAACATCAACATTGTATTCAATTTATTAGCAGTAGATAAAGCAGTTAGTGCGAGTTGCAAGACCCATAGTTAATGTCAACAGCAACCCACAACATCTTCTACATTGAGGATGGATTGATAAGCCTATGTGTAATGAAAAACTGTTATCGTAATTGTGTCAAAAACCTACAACAGAGAGGGTTTTTTAAAAAATAATATTTTTAACACCAAAAGGGGAGGTTATAGCCTATGCATTTTCTGCAGAACATTGTCAAGAAATTAGAACCTATACTGGCTTAAAACATGTTGCCTGATACAGGTTTTTTTTTTTTCATTTAAGCTATCAATATGAACAGAGAGGGAGAAGAAAGGAACCACCTGAGAGATACAAAGGGCTACATGGTTTGATTAAAAAATATTTGAATTTGAGTTTGAAAACTCTTGGCCTAAAGGTTAAAACGAGTCAAAATGTAATCCCTTAAACATATCGGTGTAACTGTACTGTGAATACCACCCATTTGAGTTGTAACTGTATTTAAATACACTACACAATACTCATATTTTGTATTTTAAATATGTGATCCTGTTGCATCTATTCTGTTACTTCTCAACACTGAGCAAACTAGACTATACCACTGCATACATCAATACAACAGACTTTCACGCAGTCACACATATATTCATTCTTTAATTCATTAATTAACAACAATCTTTATTTAATCCTCAGAAATTCATTTTGAGGGTAGCCCTCATTTTCAGTTATGCTGAGACTATCATAATAATGCTAACTCTCAAATAGTCTTTTTGCAACTCAGTGATAGATAGAAGAAGGGAGGGTAAGTGCTCCAACCTGGCACAGCAACTTCCTTAGCCTATATTAGAAGCAATGTGACCCACTCAGAATGCGGCAGAAGTGCCTGTTAAGACTTTGGCCCGTTAAGACCTTGGGCGCGTACACAAGGCACCAAGCGCGACGCAACGCTTGTTCTTATCTTACCCTCAATTCAGTGATTAATTTTTTTTGCCATTGTGTTGTGTTGAACAGAGGCCAGCCAAAAACTCCAATAAAATTTGTATCAACTTTGAGGGACAGCTATGACCATGCAGGATTATCCAGACCAAACGTGACGATTTTGCTACATACTATTCCTATTTATGTACCAGCATGCAAAATTTGAGCCTCCTACATGGTTTAGTTCTTGCGCTGTGGGCTTGTGAACTTTGACAAAAAAAAGAGGCCGAACAAAATCGACACCCCCCTCCCCCTGTAAAACTGGCTGTATCTTGGAAAGTATTGATCTTACATAAGAGTAATTTTGCAGTGTGTCTCCTGGGTAACATAGGTACACCTGGTAATTTTTTCAGAATTTTTTGAGACCTAAGTGCGTGGGCCCTGGTTGAACTGACGTGCAATGACCCTGCAGGATATATATCCTTAGGATTTTTATTCAGTCATTCGAACATTATTTTTTTTCAGGCTTTGTTTTCGATTGTGTCAGTCAATAGTGTGAGTAAAAAATCAAAAGTAAATAACCATTCACCAACAAGATGGGAGTTCAGGAGAGTTTCAGTTGCACGGGAGGGAGGGGCTACATTTCATTAGTGTAGTATAAGTGTTTGCTCGTTTGTCATAGTTCTGCCAAGTAACTTGTGTAATTTTCACAAGGGCCATACATCAATGATGGGGGTACATGAATATGATGGAATGTGTATGAATGTGCAGATGACTGTGTAATGTAGCCTATATTAGACAAGCATTTTTGTTATTTATATTTTGGACATAGCATTTAACATAATACATATCATGTATTAACCCCCCCCCCACACACACACACACACATTCGCCCTGTTGACTGCTCCTCACACAGCAAGCAGAACACCAAATCATTGGCTTTCAAATGAAAAGATAGCATGATGTATGATGTCATCATACTTGATAATCATTGGCTTTCAAATGAAAATATATCATGATGTATGATGTCATCATACTTGATAGGTAATTTTATGAGTTAGCCTACTTCTACATTAGTAATCAGGTTATTATCATCATCATCATCATTATTATTATTATTAATATTATTATTATTAAAAAAGGGAACAATACTTTTGCTAGATATTGATTACTCTTAAGTAGGCTATACTCACCAGCTCGTCCAAGTTGCGCATATCACACAGCACTCTTTGTTTCTGATGCCACTGATCCAACAAAGGTGGGTGTAGGTCTTCAACACTGTCCTTTCGACTTACAGTTTTCCTGGGAGGACTCTGCTTCCTTAAATTCTCTTGGTCCCGAATCTCCTCTTCAATCTCCTCCTCGAGCTGAATCAGCATAGGGGCCAGCATTCCAAATTTGGCACCGCGGCGCGCAACTTCCAGCAAACATAACACAAAATTCTTCTCATTACACCTCTCAACTAAATCATTGGTTTCAAACATCAGCACGTCTTTGATCCCCAATTCTTGACGACACCATCCGATGAAGTTTGACACGTTGTCCCGGGCCAGAAATGAGCCTGGCATGACGTTACGAGACTGGAAAACCACATCTTTCTTTGGCATCCGTAGTGTTGTCTTTGGGAAGGACGATACAAAATCTAGCGCTGCACGGTTTACGTTGTTGGCATGACGGCAGAGAGCACAACCAGTCTCCAAGCTCTCCATAAACGTCTCTGCAGAAATGTCCAAGTCGTACAGCATGTTCAGCCACTCAGCTAGATCTTCCTTCATGGCATAGAGATATTCCTCACTTGATTTAAATGGGCGTATACTTTTCGAAGCAGCAGACTGAATACTGCTCTGATCGGCCATGATGTCAGCGAAATAAGGTTATACCTTACTAGTGTAAATGAAGAACCTATTCTATCACACAATGTCGTTGAATAAACATGTGATGATAGCCATGACTAATCCAGAAAGCTAACACATGGTTCACAGCTGAGATAATTCAGCCTCGAAGTAGGCTATGGGGACTATAGGCTATAGCCTATTCCACTGGTTAGAGAAATACTTCGAGTAATATGACGTCTGTCCCATTCTCACCTGATAGCCTACAATGATGAAAATCTAGCGGTCCATGACAAAGCGTTATCCACATAGTTTAAATTGAGTGAGTCGAGCATCCTCGCATATCGGCAGACATATTCAAACAGGCCTCCCCTGTATCAAGGTCGTTTCGACAGGCGCCGAAGACGTTGACAATTAGGCTATAGCGGTCCATTCCAGCAACGCTTTAAACAGAAATACTAGATGTAGACAACGACCTCCAGTCTTTTAAATTAACGGCATTTCGTTGTTTGCGCTGAAGAATCCGCCTGGCTTATACGGTTGGCTATGCCTGGCAGGCATATCTCATTATGAGAGGATAAGCGCAAGGAGTCGAGGAGAGAAAAGTTAACCCTGTGCAGCCTTTAGTGAACAGTGACGCACATGCCCAGATAACCTCTCCCTAATCTGAACCCACCCTAATGCGTGTCTGATGGGGCGGCAAGTAGGCTAGGCTACAGTGGATAACGCGCTAAACATATATTTGTTCACTTTCTGTATCGTGTTCGTAGATCTACCATCAGTATAGGGGGTAGCCTAGGCTACTTTAGGACCGAGGGATGTGCACAATTTCACCACGCACATTGGCAACTTTAGGATGGAGCTACAGGTCATGTTATTTGAGCTGATGATACCCACTGTGAACCGAAAGGCTTGCATTATGGTTGTTGTCACGAGTCTCCTAACTTTTACGTTGGTTGAAGACATTTTGTTTCAAGTGTGCAACAATGTCGATTTAGTAAGGGAGTTCGTCGGTAGGACTAGTTGTCATACAGGATGTCTCTCAAACAGCCTACTTACCCACTTCAAATACAGTACAGTTTAAGATTAGTGCAGATATTGGGACAATACTAACTAACCATCGAAAAATGGGCCAATATCTCCCATGCCGGTGGAAACATCCACATCAAACCTGGTATACTTAACCACTGTAAGGGCTCAATGACCTGATTGGGTACTCAAGGTCTTTGGGTGAAAGGTCAAGGTTGCATCAGGTCACACAAATGCAGTGTTTGGGCTGTATCTACAAAGCAGATCGATGGATCTTAATTAAAGGTGCTCTACGCGATGCTAACGTCACTTCTGTTGACTTTCAAACAAAACAGAGAGCTAGCTTGCTACTTCCTCCCCCTCCCTCCCGTGCTGCTCCCGTGCAAATGAAACTCTCCTAAACACGCATCTCGTCTGTGATTTGCTGGAACAGTTTGTTATGTTTTTATGGGCTAGGTGTAGCGGGTACAAATATTGTTACTGTGCCTTTAAGAGGTTGACTCACGTGAACGCGCAGGAAAAGGAACGAGCAGAGCTGGAGTAACGTGAATGAGTCTCATGGACTGAGTGATTACTGTTACCGGGCTGAACCAAGGAACCATCGTTTATGTCGTTTACTATAGTGTAGTGAAATTCGTTTATTTTGTTAGTTGTGTGGATTTTTGGACGAGTGACTGCAGCATACAGGAGGTGTTGTTAGAGAAGCTAACCCCTTTGCCTGTTCACCTAACGTTACACGAAGTGCCGCCATTTCGATGTTGTGTTGCTGATGGCTAGTGAACCAAAGTCTGAGAAGATAGCCTGCGAAGGTTCCTGCCCTGCCATTTATCCGACATCCATGTTGTTATCTCGCTGGTTGTGGGTAACTACCCCTGGTCAATTACACTGACAAAACACGCACACACGCGCTCTCTGCGCAGCCTGAACAGAACTGAACTGAACAGAAAGCTGTGCTCATACACTCACTCACACACACATGCCATTCACACTACGTTCGGAGAGAGACAAGACTGTTACTGATTCTCTCACACTTCCACACGGCACCTGAACTGAACTGAAACGCGCCTGTACACGGCCTGTAACTGGACAGCTAACGTCATTTACATTGACTTTGCACACTATTTTGAATGTGAATGTTTTTCTTTTTATTGTCATTCTGCCTAAATTTGGGATTCTGTTTTGGATTGAATGTATCTTTATTCTGAGATTCATACTGGTTTTCACAGTTTGGTATTCTGAAGAAATGTGAATTTAATTGAATTATTAGTCATCTGAAGTGGATGTCTGATTTGAAGGGAAAAGTGTTGTAGAACAGTAAGTCCATTATCTGTGGGATTGTTAATTCATGTCAATCTAATGACAAAAGTGGATTGATGTTTTTTTTGTTACATATTAAAAGATAGTTTTGTAAGCACAACTAAAAGTTATCTAAAGTTCCTGTGTTTATCATTTAGTACATTAAGAGGGAGTAATAAATATTATTTCCCTTAGCTATTTTAGTCATCTGTCTTTTGGATTACTTACCTGGGGGTAGGGGCGTCCCAACTGATTCAGCTAGACTTGGATAGTGTAGGAGTGTATAGTACATCCAGCACATACTTTTCATACACCACAATCCCTTCAGGCAGCCACCGGACATTCCTTACATCCTGAAGCCCACTTTAACCAGTCTATTAAGCCCACACTTAGTCTGGGCTGCTGAACAGGACACAACTTGCTCGTATACACTAACATTGGGGCTACAGCTATTGGGTGTGGGGGACCCTAGATCCTGTCCCACTCTGAGCTCCCTAGGCTAAGCACTGTACTATCCCCTACAAGGCGGCGGCAATAACTCCGACCGCCACAAGTGGCATCACGAACAGGATAGAATAAGCAACCTTTTCTTTTTTTCAATATTTACTGCATTTTTTAACAGAAGCCATGGCAGAATTAGAGCAACTTAAGAAACAGTTTGAGGAGATACAGGTGAGGTTCAATGACCAAGCTCAGGCACTGATGCAAGCTAGAAGCGAGCAAAGAGAAGTTCTGGCATTAGCCAAATCTGTTACACATGTAATGAGCCTGGGCACACGAGCAGACACTGTCCTCTGAACAGGGGAGCTATAGGCATAGCAGGCTCTCCATTCCGAGGTGATGAGCCATCCGAGACTATGGGACACAACTCAGTACGGGCAGAGCACCTGAGTCCAGGAGCCCCTGTAATTAGAAGTCACCTGGCGAAACAGCACAATAACACTTCTGGGGCCCTGAATGACAGTGCCTTTGGAAACTGCTTGGTTGTTGAAGTGAAGATAGCCGGTGTTAAGACAGACTGCCTTTTGGACACTGGGTCGGAGGTGACCACTATCCGGGAATCTCACTTCCAAGAACATTTTGGGAAGGCCACATTGTCCTCAGCCAACTGGGTCCAGCTCACCGCTGCAAACGGCCTGGAAATTCCCCTCCTTGGATGCCTGGAAGCGGACATAGAGTGCATGGGAAAGGCCGTTGGCAGGAAATGTATCTTTGTCCTCAAAGATGAGAGCCCAGACGTGGAAGAGATGAAAGGCCTCCCCGGTATCCTGGGAATGAATGTGCTAAGTGAACTGAAAGATCTCTTTGTAGCCCCAGACGGTGTGAAGAAGATGAATAAGTACCGGGGAACTGAGGCCAGAGTTCAGAGGGTACTGGCAAACATCAGAAAGGAGGCAAGGATTCTCGAACAGAGTGACCGAATAGGCTATGTAAGAAAAGTGGCTGGGAGAGAGAGTCACCATTCCCCCATTCAGCGAGCGTGTCTTTGAAGGTCGTTGTGGAGCGCCCTCGAAAACAAACTGAGCTTGCCAAAGAGCCTCCTAGTTGTTAACGTGCTCGCTAAAATCACTGGTGGTCGCGTGCCCATCCGAGTGCTGAATTCTAGTGAGAAGCCAGTGAGACTGAAACCAAGGTCACGGGTTGCGGTGGTGTATAAGCCACAGCAAGTGCTGCCAAAAGAACTCATAGAGTTTGAAGAGAAAGAGGGAGCTGTACGTGAAGGCTGTTGAGACGGACCTGACCCAGGCTGAAGGGGGTGAAACGGAGCAGCTACCTGTCCCTGTTCAAGTTAGTCTCGAAGGGCTCTCTCCCATCCAGTGCCATAAGCTTAGAGATTTATTAGCTAAGCATCAGGACGTGTTCTCAAAAAGTAACTCAGATTTTGGGTACACCACTTCTGTTACCCATAGTATACCGACAGGAGAGGCCCCGCCCATTAAGCAGCGTCATCACCGGGTTCCACCTCAGGTCTTCCAGCAGTTTAAGAGACATATCCAAGATCTCGTCTCTCAAGGAGTTCTTAAAGACAGTTGTAGCCCCTGGACCTCGCCCGCCGTAATTGTGCTGAAGAAAGATGTGAGGTTTTGTTGCGACTATCGGAGGCTAAACCAAGTAACATGCAAAGACGCCTTCCCACTGCCCCGTGTTGATGAGTCGCTTGACGCATTAGGGAAAGCGCAGCTGTTTTCAACCCTGGACTTAACCTCTGGCTATTTCCAAGTGGCCATGGATGATGCAGATCGGGCAAAAACAGCCGTCACCACCCCATTTGGTATGTTTGAGTGGTCGATTATGCCGTTTGGACTTTGGACGCCCCGGCCACGTTCCAACGACTAATGGGTGTGGTGCTCGGTGATCTGACGTTTGAGGTGCTACTCATCTATTTGGACGATATCATAGTCTTTTCCAATGACTGACACCCATTGTGAGAGACTTGAACTCGTCTTCCATAGGCTGAGGCAGCACGGCCTAAAACTGAAGCCTAGCAAATGCCACCTCCTGAGGGAGGAAGTGAAGTTTCTTGGCCACATAATATCTGCTCAAGGCATCCAGGTGGACCAGGAGAAGGTGCGAGCTCTGGAGACGTGGGCAGCCCCTAAGTCAGTGAAAGGGGTGAGGCAAGTCCTGGGGTTCATGAGTTACTACCGAAGATTTGTCCCCAGGTTTGCCCACCTAGCTCGGCCCCTCCATGCTCTGGTCGGCAAGGGAGGTAAAGCTGGGCCTGCAGAGCTGTTCAGATGGAGTGACGATTGCCAGCATGCGTTTGAAGAGCTGAAGCAGAGCCTGATGAACCCACCAGTTCTACCCTGATTTTAGCTTTTAGCCTTCATACTTACCACTGATGGAAGTCTACAAGGTCTGGGGGCCGTATTGAGCCAAAAGCAGGAGGGAGTCGAGCGCGTCATTGCCTTCGCCAGCCGAGGACTGCATGGTGCTGAAAAAAACGACAAAAACTACAGTGCATTCAAATTAGAGCTGCTACCTCTCAAATGGGCGATAAAAATGTAAAGAAAAATTTAAAAAATAATCTATTCCAAATTCTCAGTTGTATCCGATCACAACCCGCTGCGCTACCTGGGGTCTGCCAACCTAGGAGCAGTAGAGCAGCGCTGGGTAGCCCAGCTTGCGGAGTACAATTTTGAAGTCTGTTACAAGTCTGGGCGTCAAATTGCGAACGCTGATGTCTTGTCAAGAATCCCAGCGGCCACAGAGCCAGATGAGGAAGATTCAGGGAAAGACTTCATACGCCTAGGATCGGACGAAGTGCGTGCCTGTCTCTGGACGGGGCCTGAAGAGAAAACAGGTGCAGTCAAGGTGGAAAAGGCCACACAGAATGTTGTAAAAGGTACGGTGAGTGGTTTCAGTTGGCCAGAGAAAGAACAAGAGCAAAAACGGGATCCCAATGTCCAGCCTGTTCACTCAGCTGTGTGGAACCACAGAAAGGCCACTCTGTCAGAACTAAGGAACATGGAGCCGAAGCTGAAGAGACTCGCCAAACAGTTTGAGCGGCTTGCCCTTTGAAAGGGAGTCCTGTTTCGGTCTGTCAGTAATCCGAGAGATGGGGAAGAAATCCGGCAGTTAATTGTCCCAGAGAGTCTGCAGAGTCGAGTGTTTGAAAGTCAGCATGAACATGGTGGGCATTTCGCGGAACAGAGCACCCTTGAGCTCATGAGGCGGAGCTATTACTGGCCGACAATGACCAACGACGTGCAGGCTTGGATTAAAGAATGCAAACGTTGTAATCTGGTGAAAGATGTCTTTCCCAAAATTAAGGCTCCCATGACCTGTACCAACATTATGGCACCCCTTGAGGTGGTGGCAATGGATTACACCCTCCTTCAGAGATCCAGTGGAGGCTATGAGAATGTGCTCGTCCTTACCGACATGTTCACTCGGTTTACAGTTGCTGTGCCGACCAAGAATCAAACTGCATACACTACAGCCAAGAACCTCATAAAGCACTGGTTTGTTCATTATGGATGCCTGGCATGACTGCATTCAGACCAAGGGCGCTGTTTTGAGGCTAACGTGATAAAAGAGTTGTGCAAGATCTACAGAATAGGTAAGAGCCGCACCAGCCCCCATCACCCTCAGGGCAATGCCCAATGCGAAAGGTTCAATCGAACCATGCACGAAATGCTGAGGACTTTGCCTGCTGAGAAGAAAAGGAGGTGGGACGTACACCTTTCTGAGCTCGTCATGGCTTACAACAGTCGCATCCATTCCTCTACGGGGTACTCACCTTTTTACCTGATGTTCGCCCGAGATCCCAGGCTGCCGATGGACATCTTAGGGGGAAGAGACCTGGAGGATGAAGAAGTGGATAATCGTGACGCCTGGGTAAAGACTCACCACGAGAAGTTCAAAACAGCAGTGGAGATTGCTAATGCTGCGGCACAGGACGTGTCCAGAAGAAGGAAAAGAGCCTATGACTGCAGAACGGCTGGGGCCCTCGTGAGGGCTGGTGATCGCGTTCTCTTACGCAATCACTCCCATCGGGGTAGAAATAAGATAGGAGATAAGTGGGAACCATTTCCCACCATTGTGGTCAAGCAGAACCATGATGACATCCCTGTTTACACTATCCGCCCTGAGACGGGAGGCCCCTCAAAAGTTGTTCACAGAGACCAACTCAGACTCTGTACTTTCCAGTCACCACCCCCACGTCCCTTAGGCAGGCACCAGTTCAGGAAGGACACTGTCCCTGACACTGACACAGACTGTCCCGACATAATTTGAATCCCTGCCGCTACACACACGCCCAACACAAACATAGACATGGGGTATAGAGAAGTGGGGGAGGAGCACTCAAGTGATGGGGATCAGGTTGATGGGGAGGCCGTAGGGGAAGCTTTTAGGCACATACAGGAAGAGCTGGGGACTACGGGTGGGTCAGACGCAGGGAGTGAAAGTGAAAGTGTGTTTGAACCTAGGCGGTCGCAAAGACAGACCAGGGGTACACTTCCCTCTCGATTCAGGAGTGATTATGTTCTAAAGTAATGTGTGAAAATGAAAATGTTTTCAGATTGTCTTTATGCATAACTATGTGTTTGGGTGTTGAGTTATGAAGACTTGAATTAGGATGTTTAAGTTTGAATAATGACAAGTGTTCCGAAGCATCCTTACTTGTTGAAAATGTACTAGCTGAAACTGCCATTTTGTGTTTTGACATGTTATGCTTTCCTCTGTTTTCAGGGATCGTGGTGGATGTCGGATGGCATGGCAGGGTTTCACAGGGGGGAATGTAGCGGGTACAAATATTGTTACTGTGCCTTTAAGAGGTTGGCTCACGTGAACGCGCAGGAAAAGGAACGAGCAGAGCTGGAGTAACGTGAATGAGTCTCATCGACTGAGTGATTACTGTTACCGGGCTGAACCAAAGTTAGAAAAGGGAGTAACGGAACATGGCAGCATATGTTGGGCTACACAAAAGACGGCTGGAAGAGCGTTGAGGTGTGAGCTGGAGACAAATGTTTCGTTTATGTCGTTTACTATAGTGTAGTGAAATTCGTTTATTTTGTTAGTTGTGTGGATTTTTGGAGGAGTGACTGCAGCATACAGGAGATGTTGTTAGAGAAGCTAACCCCTTTGCCTGTTCACCTAACTTAAACAAAGTGCCGCCATTTCGAGGTTGTGTTGCTGATGGCTAGTGAACCAAAGTCTGAGAAGATAGCCTGGGAAGGTTCCTGCCCTGCCATTTATCCGACATCCACTTTGTGATCTCGCTGGTAACTACCTCTTTACAACAATTACACTGACAAAACACGCACACACGCGCTCTCTGCGCAGCCTGAACAGAACTGAACTGAACAGAAAGCTGTGCTCATACACTCACTCACACACACATGCCATTCACACTACGTTCGGAGAGAGACAAGACTGTTACTGATTCTCTCACACTTCCACACGGCGCCTGAACTGAACTGAAACGTGCCTGTACACGGCCTGTAACTGGACAGCTAACATCATTTACACTGACTTTGCACACACTATTTTGAATGTGAATGTTTTTCTTTTGATTGTCATTCTGCCTAAATTTGGGATTCTGTTTTGGATTGAATGTATCTTTATTCTGAGATTCATACTGGTTATCACAGTTTGGTATTCTGAAGAAATGTGAATTTAATTGAATTATTAGTCATCTGAAGTGGATGTCTGATTTGAAGGGAAAAGTGTTGTAGAACAGTAAGTCCATTATCTGTGGGATTGTTAATTCATGTCAATCTAATGACAAAGGTGGATTGATGTTTTTTTAACATGTTAAAAGATACTTTTGTAAGCACAACTAAAAGTTATCTAAAGTTCCTGTGTTTATCATTTAGTACATTAAGAGGGAGTAATAAATATTATTTCCCTTAACTATTTTAGTCATCTGTCTTTTGGATTACTTACCTGGGGGTAGGGGCATCCCAACTGATTCAGCTAGACTTGGATAGTGTAGGGGTGAGTGTATAGTACATCCAGCACATACTTTTCATACACCACAATCCCTTCAGGCAGCCACTGGACATTCCTTACATCCTGAAGCCCACTTTAACCAGTCTATTAAGCCCACACTTAGTCTGGGCTGCTGAATAGGACACAACTTGCTCGTATACACGAACATTGGGGCTACAGCTATTGGGTGTGGGGGACCTAGATCCTCTCCCACTCAGAGCTCCCTAGGCTAAGCACTGTACTATCCCCTACAAGGCGGTGGCAATAACTCCGACCGCCACATAGGTTTGCCCAGGCTGTTTTTGTTGCCTTTTTGGAGCCTGGGCTGTCCACAGAGATCGCGTTTTTTGGCTAGCGGTTGGTTAGGTGATGTTTGCAGTAAGTGGCATAAAATGTTTTACCCTAAAAAACGCGTGACATCGCTTAGAGCACCTTTAAACCTAGCACAGTTATTCATTATAAACTCTGGACGAACTGAGGTAGTCAAGGTCAAAGGTTAAGGTCTAATTAAGGTCTAATTATGTTCCTGTCACACAAGGTTATGACATTCAACATGTGAAGTCCAAATTCATTAGTGAACAACCTTATCTTACTAAAGTGCAATGAGGGGTTTTTTATGTAATAGATGCTGATTGTAATTGTGCATCTGCAATTGTGACACTTTATAACTCCTACAAATTACCTACATACCTACAAATTACCTACCACAAATTTATTTTGTTTGTCTACCTCCACATGACAACAATGTGTGATGGACTTTGAATTCAAATGGTTCTCACAATTAATGAGTTGAAAATGCATCGTTTTGCCACTTATGGGCCCTGTTCATGTTGCACAGAACTTTTAATGACATGCCTTTTTCCCCTATTGTCTGTACCATGAAGGGAACACTGCTTCAACCATATATTTTCTGAAAGCTTATACCCTTAGGATATCCTCTCCTAAACGAGCCGCACCATTTTGCAACAATAAGTTATAGGCTACCCCAAACATTTTCCTATTAGAATATTTTGTCATGTATGCTTGTAATTGAAAGTAGCCTAATTATAGGCCACACTTCAGTCATTTTTTGGCACTAGATATCTGTTTGAATTCAGTTGTTGTAATCCCAGTGACTATTAATGGCCTATCTTAAACTACTGTGATTAATTTAAATTCCCGCAACAGTGATCAATTTGTGTCCCCCTTGGAAAAATGTAATGCCCGTCTGTGAATTGGTGTCTGCCGTCGGGTCTGGCTGTGTAATCACTAATGACACAAAAATGATATGTCATTTGTTTTGCCTGCTATACAGTAGGCTCATATAACTGGATGAATTTGACCTTTACCTTTGACCCCATGACCTTTAGTAAAGGTAGTACCTTTAGATTTATTAACTGTATTGGTTTCATTAAGATCCTTCAATCCCTGAGTAAGTCCTGAGTAAGTACCCTTACAGAAATTTCAGGTTTCTGGCAAACAGTTGCCGCAAATTTGCGGCAAGGTCATATTTTCACATGCAAATTCCTGGCAAACAGTTGCGGTTAACTTTTGGCAATGTTGCAGCAAATTTGCAGCAATGCCATTATGCAAATTAGGTTTATCACCAGAAGTTCACTGGAAGATTTGCCATTATTGGCTAAGTGTGGTGGCAAATCACTGGTGAACACATTTGCCACTAGTGGCAAACTTCTAATTATTGCCGGAACTTTGCTGGAAGTTTGCCTCTAGCGGCCAACATTGGCAAACTTCTGGCAATATTTTCTAGTGAACTCATTTGTTTCCCACAAATCACCCGCAAGTTGCTGCAAATCTGCCGCAAACATTTAATTTTTGTAAGGGTAAGCCAAGTTTGATAAATGACACTTGCCATTGAACTCTAGTGCATCCTACTTCTATCAATGGTCCTTGAGATGTTTCTACAACTTGATTGGAGTCCACCTGTGCCTAAATGAATTCACTGGACATTATTAGGAGAGGCACACATCTCTTTATGTAAGGTCTTACAGTTGATGGTGTATGAAAACCAAGCCACGAGGTCGAGAGAATTATCCGTAGAGACAGGGTTGTGTGAATACAGAAGTCATGGTAGAGTGGCCAGATGGAAGCCATTTTTTGCCAGGAGTTTGCGAAATAGCACCTGAACGACTCTCAGACCATGAGAAGTAAAATATTCTGGTCTGATGAAACAAAGAATGAACTATTTGGCCACAATTCCCAACGGTATGTGTGGAAGAAACCAGGCACTGAGCTGCACTGATGTTTGTCCTTCTTTACGCTTCTCTCATCTCTGACTACATTGAGAGGTACAAACAGGGTTGGGTAGTAATATTCATGTACTCTAAATTATCCTCTAATCTTACTTACCTCTAATATTTCTAGAAAGGAAAGCCAAGCATACACCATATCTTAGGAAAACCTGTTTTGTCATATGTGTTTTGCATTGAGTTAGTGTTTAACTTATTCAAACATCATCAGATCATATGACCATGTAATATGACAACAAAATACAATTTTAATAAACAATTGTATAGTTTTGACAGAAGTATTTCATTTTGCAAAAAATCTAAGGGATTCTGCTAATTGGGTGTAGGTACACTATGCAAGATTTTCACCTTAATAACCTTTACAAAACCAATTTGATGGTAAACGAACTTGTAATAGAAAAATTGTTTACTTAGCATAGCCATAGCATAGCCTCTAACGACAGAACCAGCCATGCCACTTCAAGAATAGTCGACCCGAAGACATATCGCAAGAATCGTGAAACAATACCTTGGGATCAGTCAGAGAACCAATGTACTGCACAGTGTAGAACATTTATTACATTCAGGACAACCAGAACTAAGGCTTCTTGTCATACCACAACCATGAAAATGTTCAATCAAATGCCTTGCCCTTGTCCTTTGTTTGTTGGATGATTTGATTTCCTGCTTATCAGGTCCAAGTTCCACACTTGCACACATGGTGCTAACCAGAGCCGTATAAAGATATCTTTATACGGCTCTGGTGCTAACTACTTGCCATTTTTGAAAAACTGTCTCACCACCAAACTCAGGGTTCTTGCAGGTTTCAATAAGTAAAATTTAAGACCTTTTTAAGACATTTTAAGACCATAAAGATTGAAATTTAAGACCTACACGACGCATTACCAAAAAATATTCAAATCAAAGAAATTCTGAAAAAATCTTTTAAAAGTCATTGAAAAAGCATTAATTTAATTTACAGATAAAGCAATCAAACTAGTAACCTTCCACACCCAACGTCTACAACCCAACTGATTTTTACATTGCTCACTTGTAGTATACTCAAGGAAAAATATCCGTGTCACGTACCAAATGCCCTAAACCTTAATAATCTAAAACAAACTAGCCCTCAAATAGAATAGATTTCAGCAAGGAAGTCAAAAATATGAGACGAGTTGAAACTGGGTGTGAAAGTGTGTTTTGGGTGGACACTCTGCACTTGTGTACCACTTGTAACCAACAGCAGACATCGCTGTGATCTAGCCAGTGTTGCCACAGTTACCTTGAAAAAGTAATCTGATTACTCCTTTAGTTACTTTTAAAATCAAGGAATCAGTAAAGTAACTGAGTTAGATTACAAGTTACTTTATTAGTTACTTTCAGCAGCTGCAGACAACCCCCCGCCGCCTCAACATAAAAATGACAACCAGTTTTGCCAATACTCACTTTATTGGAAATGCATTTTAACAGTAATGTCAACAATGTATAGCAGACATCCCAACCTGAAAAAAAAGTAATTTTAGGGAGGTAGCCCTTTAGCCTAGATACTGAAATTCAGATGTTTGTTCAATAATGTCTAGTCAGTACACCAAATAAGGAAGGCCTATAGATAGAAATTGTGATGATAGAATATGTAGATTTTGGTAGTTTGGGCTTTTCATTTTCAAAAGAGAAAAAACGGGAGAGCATGGTGTTTGCAACGAAAAGGCTTTTCATGTAGCCTTGGCAACTAGCCATCTAGTATAGGCCTGAATAATAGCAAATTAAATGACAATTGTTAAACTCACCTCAACAAGTCTTTTGCAGCCATGGGCAATGCTACAAACAGTGCAGTGTGCAAAACTATCATTATGTTTTACTCTTATGAGACAAGAGTACACTTTTGTCTTAAATGGGTCTTAAATGTTCCTTTTTGGGGGCCACTGACTCTGCCATGACACTCCTGTTCCTAGATACACTGAACTGATTAATTTAGTTCGGGATAAAAAAGATAAAAGCCCACCTACACTGAAAATGGATTGGTTGATTTAGCAAAACAGGCCAGGATGCTCTCTGTCTTGGATGCGCTTCAGGCACACACGCACCACCCCTCTCTCTCTCCCTCTCAGACGTGTGTGCGCTAAACTCAGATGCACACGCGATTTGAAATCCCGGTCTGGTTTGCACGCTCTTGTTCGTTCTAGATTCCGGGAGATTTTATCTAATTTGCGAGCGTCAGGAAACCGCTATCGGGAGACTCCCAGAACTTCAAGAGACTTGGGATGTCTAGCTATACAGCACTTTGTCACCAGCACAGAGTGTACAACGTACCTTAATGTTATCATGTTTAGCGGACACAAACTCAAAATACTATAGTTAAAATGCGCATGTCTCTCCTCCCTCTATTGTTGTTTCTGTTTGTGTTGCTGCTTGGTATTTATTACACGTGAGTCATCATGCTGAAAACTTGAGCGTTAATCCCCGAGACAAGAAAAAAGCAAAGAATATATATTTTGCTAAGGTAAATGACAAAAATAGTAGGCCTAACACACAGTGACTTGGATAAGTCACTTTAATCTGATTGCTAGAAATAGTAGCGCGTTAGACTCGTTACCGAAAAAAGTGGTCAAAATAGAGTAACGCGGCATCACTGGATCTAGCCATGTCTCGTTAAAAGCAGGCCTACACTTTCCCATTTTCCACAAGTAGCCGAACTTTAACAAATTCTGAGGAGACGCAGACGTATTTTGCGGGCAGGTATTGCATTTATTACGGGATTTGTAGATTTATCACTGCGTAGGCTACGTACCAACACCAATATCCCCCAGAAAGAACTACAACACACTGAACCAATGTTCTGAGCATTCTGCTGGTTTTGTTACAATGGTAGCAAAGACACTAGAGCTCTGCTTTGCAAGCTACGACTGAATACTTTTTTGCTACTTTGTAATAACTTTCTGCAGCCAGCGTTTCTGGAAATGAACGATGGTAAAATATTTTTTAGACCTGACTAAATGAATTCTAAGACCTAAGAGGAATGAAAATCTGTCCGTTTTTAAGACATTTTAAAGCTTTAAATTTAAAGTTCTGAATTTTAGGCTTTAGCGTTTTTACCAACTAAGGAATATTTCCAAAGTAAGACCTATTTTATCATTCAAAGACACAGACACCATCTTACATGCTTTATCTCCTCACGTCTGGATTATTGTAACAGTCTTTTTACATGCCCTTTCAAAACTAATTACATAGGCTTCAAATAGTTCAAAACTCTGCTGCCAGGCTCTTAAGTAAGACCAAAAGGTATGAAAACATCACTCCTGTTCTAGCATCACTACACTGGCTTCCTTGGCCTTTGGAATTAACATAGCCCCACATCATCACATACTCTTCACCATACCTAGAGATTGGCATGGTTTTTCAGCCTCGCCTTCAGCTGCTCCAAAACTATTCTGTCGTCTTTCCATCAAGTCCACATTTCTTTACAGAAGGAGCCACAGCGAAATTGTTAGCTTTGTTATAAAAAAAACTTAAATAATAAAACTAAAGTAGCTTGTATGGCCCTGGAGTGTAATGATAGGTGACTTTGTTTTATTGTTAAAACAAAATTGCTTTCAGTTAGCCTAATAGTTGGTTTGATTTGCATTGAGAGATGATCTTATGGAAAGTACCCCATGCCAATCGTGAGATATGGTGAAGGGTATGTGATGATGTGGGGCTTTTTTAATTCAAAAGGTCAAGGGAACTTTATCAGGATGCATAGTATCCTGGCTCCATGAAATAACTGGCCTTTAAAAAATAAAAATCTGCCTGCCTCTATGGGAATTTAACATAGGGGTATGTATACTTATGGCCCCTGTTTTACTTCCAAATTCCAGCCCTGCCCTTCAATTTTTTGTAATTATACACACTACACATGTATTCCTAACCAATTCCAAACCAATTTTCACAGTTTGTTTACAACTTAGAGACAAGAAATTATTCACTTTTCTCACTGATTGCAAAAAAAATAAAAAATATTTCATTTAAAATTCATTTTAAGGATATTTTTTAAATGGAGGAATGTTTGGTGGGCCTCTGTTTCACAGTCAGAAGTCACACCAATACATTGTGGAATAAGAAGTTGCCCTCTGACATCCACTAGCAATTTCCATCCACTATGCCTTTACCCATTTGCTGTATAACTTACTGGATTGTTCTGTTATCTGTATGTTCTGCACCAAATGGAGCAATTGGCAATGTCCTTTCTATTGAATATGAAGAAAGGGGGTGCCTATGCTCAGCTAAAATGTTTGTCCCTTCTAAAACCTTTTCATAAGAGAAAGACAATATGCAGGAAAGACGACATGACAAAAGACATTTACTGAAATCACAACAATTACATACTTTTGAGAAGTCAATTCGCAATCACAAGGTAGACTATTTTCACTTTGGACAACATAGCCATACACGTATGCATGTATGCAAGCTGTTAGTGTTATGTTGTAGAAATGTATGCAATTTACTGCAATTTACAATCTATGCAGATTTTCTGACAAAGTACAGATACCATTCAAGTTACAATCTTATCAGACAGAGCCACACAGTAATAGATCAGTTTCAAGACTCAAATTGTCTTCAGAAGAAAAAACATGGCACTGAAGAAGCAGTTCCAAGGGCAGAGTGGTGTAAGGAGAAGGAAGTACAGTTGGAAAACTTGCTCACTTTCTGACAGATGCCAAATATGCATACCAAAAAAACGCTACCATATTGGCAAAGAGTACTCGAAACTGTAAAAAAGGAAATAAATGTTTGAATTTTTTTCAGCTCTCATATTGAAGTCAAATAATAGTATTTGATATTCCACACACCTGCACAGGTACAAAGTTGATGTTAAGAAACTGGAATGGAGTCCATATCCACCAGTTCATCTTCAGTGCAGGCCAATAAGTCTTTGTCATTTTATCCTTCAGGTCCTGTCTTGTCTTGCCCTAAGAGATTTCAGTTTGTCATTATAAAACTGTACACATTAGTCCTGTATGCACTCCACTGGTTTTCATTAATATGCTATTGATGACACAGCCTAAAAACCAGCCCGAATTAACCTCACCCACAAAATTTGAGTTTGGGAAATTTGATCTGGAGTCAGTCCATTGAGAAGTCTCTATGTCTGAACCATAGGTGTTCGGGTCAATCAAATAGCTCAGGCGGACTTTACAAGGATGGACAGATGAGCAACAGTTAACCCTTACGTGCCTGACCATTCTAATTTCGTTACAATTTTAATTGTGCTTATTAGGCCGTCATATGCAAACAGTGCAGGGGCATGGGACGAAGAGACCCCAGACGAGTTTCACAGGTTTCTGGGATTTATCATTTACATGGGGTTCACTTCCCTCCATAATATCCATTGCTACTGGGGAACCAAGTCTCTGCAGGGATCATGGGCCAAATTGTTTATGTTGCGTAATAATTTAAGGCTTTGTTGGCTGCTCTGCATGTGGTAGATCCAGCTACAGAAAAAAAATCGAGATTGTCTTAGGAAACTGCATAATTTGATGGACTACCTCAAAAATAATGTCATGGGGACATGAGGTGGCATAGAATATCTTAGCATAAAGTGGAAGGACACTTGCACTGTATTGGACACGTGCAGTAACCTGACTGTCCAATTTCCACAATACGAATGATTCGACTGATGTATGTAGACTAGTGAAGAACAATTCAGTTTGGGACAAAAAAAAACTATTGTCAGCCTATTGT